>NC_051161.1:102896669-103255363 GCF_013339745.2 Dermacentor silvarum | reverse complement strand
GCCTTGAAAAACAAGTTCACCTTTTAAATGTATTTATATAAGAGCACCGGAGCTAAAGATTCCTCCTAAGGAATAAAAACAAGGAGGGATAGTGCAGGAAGAGACCTCAAAGGCAGGCACATTTTAACACTACGTATGCATGTGCAATATCAATATTATTATGCCGCATTTGGTAAGACGCTAGCCTAAAGTAACTGAAGTGAACAATGAAAACTATAATAGCATTAAATATCGACTTTTCTAAAGAAAAATATAAATATTTACATAGCACTAATGATTATATAACTATTTGAATAATAATATTATTATAATTAAATAGAAATAGGTACTCTACCAAAAAAAAGTTTAGAAGTTCGTTAATGCCATTTCACCACAAACGCGAAGTTGTGACGCTTTAGCTGGTACGATATTGTGCGCTGTAAGTATTGTCAGTTATTGTGTGATAGCAGTTGGAACAAACATTCCCAGATGTACTTAAACAATCTGCTAAAAATACTTTCTTCAATAGTCTTTGTTGTCTTCGTTTGCGGAGCTGGCAAATTGCCGGTTGTGTAGAAGATTCACGGTTTTTTTTTTAAGGCGAAAGACTTGTATGTCTTATTTTGAGGTGACCTTGAAAAAGTGGAGCCAGAAGCCGGACAAAAAATTGGTAATCTAATGTGAACACAGGACAAGAGAGCAGCGGGCAGCGTTCGCAGCGTGTATCAACCAGAGCGGCTCAGGCAATATCGAGCTCGCGCTTCCCGGATGACTGGCGATGTGGCTGCAGCGCCGGGCATTCGTCTTCACTACAGTAAAAATATGCAAAGAAATTGATAACTTCATTAGATCATTGCAAACCCCATAACAATGTACGCATATCAATCGATAGGTAACTACAAGAGGAATATAGATATTGATAAATAATAATGATAGTTATTGAATGAATTATGAAAATGAGCATGGTAAATCGGAAAAAATGGGTCAAAACACCGCCAAAGGGGCAAGGAATTGAGAATTATGATAATAGGTGCAAGTATGGTTGTTATGCTGGCTTCCTCAATATTTTCCACGTTCAAAGTTATAACGTGGAAAAGA
Source organism: Dermacentor silvarum (assembly GCF_013339745.2). Lineage (NCBI taxonomy): Eukaryota > Metazoa > Arthropoda > Arachnida > Ixodida > Ixodidae > Dermacentor > Dermacentor silvarum. The sequence continues at coordinate 103,254,286 of NC_051161.1, read as the reverse complement.
TTGAGGAAGCTGTAAAATATGGACGCAGCATGAAATAAGTGAGAAGAAAACTTGACATAGGACGAGGCAAGATCTATGCACTGAAAGATAAGCAGGGTTATATTATCTGGGGAAGAATTCTATAATGACCTGTACAGTTCCCAGAGCAGCCAAGCTACTTTTATTCGAAGTAGTCATGAACAGGATACACAGGCTTCTTCTATAACTAGCGATGAAGTTAGAAGGACCTTTCAAAATAGGACCCGGGAAAAAGCTGCTGGAGAAGATGGAATAACAGTCGATTTCATCAAAAATGGAGGAGATATCATGCTTGAAAACTTTGCGGCCCTTTATACGCAGTGCCTCACGAGTTCAAGTGTAGCAGAGAGCTCGAAGAACGCCAACATTATACTCATCCACAAGAAGGGAGGCTTTAAAGAAGTGATGAATTAAAGACGCATTAGGTTCCTTTCAGTATTGTATAAAATATTCACCAAGATAATTTCCAATAGAACCAGGGCAACACTTGAATTCAGTCAACCATGGGAACAGGCTGGCTTCAGGAAGGGATATTCTACGATGGATCATATCCATGTCATCAATAAGGTAATCCAGAAATCAGCGGAGTACAATCAACCTCTCTATATGGCTTTCATGGATTATGAAAAGGCATTTGATTCAGCAGAGATACCAGCAGTCATAGAGGCATTGCGTAATCAAGGAGTACAGGAGGCATACGTGAATATCTTAGCAAACATCTACAACGATTCCACAGCAACCTTGGTTCTCCACCGGAAAAGTAGAAAGCTACCTATCAAGAAAGGGGTCATGCAAGACAACACAATCTCTCCAATGCTATTCACGGCATGCTTAGAAGAAGTATTCAAGCTCTTAGAATGTGAAGGCTTAGGAGTGAGGATCAACGGCGAATATATCAGCAACCTTCGGTTAGCAGATGACATTGTCCCGTTCAGCAACAATGGGGACGAATAACAAAAAGTGATTGAGGACCTTAACCCCAAAAGTGTAAGAGTGGGGTTGAAGATCAGTATCCAGGAGACAAAGATAATGTTCAATAGCCTAGCAAGGAAACAAGAATTCCGGTTCGCGTGTCAGCCTGTAGAGTCTGTAAAGGAGTACGTTTATCTAAGTCAATTACTCACAGGGAACCCTGCTCATCAGAAGAAAACTTACAGAAGAATAAAAATCAGTTGGAGTGCACACGACCGGCATTGCCAAATGCTAAGTGTGAGCTTACCACTGTCGTTGAAAAGGAAAAGTGTACAATCATTGCATTCAACCAGTGCTAACATATGGGGCAGAAACTTGGAGGTTAACAAAGAAGCTCGAGGGCAAGTTAAGGACCACACAAAGAGCGATGGAACGAAAAATGTTAGGCCTAACGCTAAGAGACAGGAAGAGAACGGTGTGGATCTGAGAGTAAACGGGGATAGCCAATATTCTAGTTGACATTAAGCGGAAGAAATGGAGCTGGGCAGGCAATGTAATGCGTAGGATGGATAACCGGTGGACCATTAGAGTTACAGAATGGATACCAAGAGAAGGGAAGCGCAATCGAGGACGGCAGAAAACTAGGTGGGGTGATGAAGTTTGGAAATTTGCAGGCGCAAGTCGGAATCAGCTAGCGCAATACAGGAGTAATTGGAGATCGAATGGAGAGGTCTTCGTCCTGCAGGGGAGATAAATGTAAGGCTGGCGATGAAGGATTAAGTCAGCAGTTTTTCTCAAAGCGCTTGGTACTGCGGAGGAAGAATTTGTGATGGGCCTGCTCTGATCAGGAGAAATGTTTAAATAGCAGTAGTAACTGTACGATGGCCACAGTGTCTGCGAGTGTGACTGTATTCGCAACTGGCATGCTGTTCCATGTGTTTCAGTGTAATATCGTATTTTTCTGAGGTAGCCCGCATGTTAGATAACTGTTATGCAAACACGCGCAAATTTTGATGCAGACCCTCCTTCGCCCAAAAAATATCGAAATATTTAGAAATTGAATATCGTTCATGCATTTCGTACATCCTGTTGGAATTAAAAGGTGTTTTTAAGCCATGAAAATCGTTTCGAGAGATAACTCCAATAAAGCCTTGAGTCACTTTGTGTCAGCTTGGAGGTCTTTTATTTCAAACCTGGCTACTAAAGTCAAATTTTATTGAAAAGGAAAGAGTCTTTTTTAATTTTATCACACAAAAACTGTTATGGCTAAATAATCAGCTGTATTGTCATAAAATGAACTATTTTAATTAAATCGTCTTGTATCGCATAGCCTAGAAAATAGGTTAATGTGACCTGTATAACATGAATTGGTTTTATCGTGGATTTTCTATTAATTATTCATTGAGCTATAGCCTGTTGTTCAAGTACTAATAATTAAGCCAGTTAGACAAAAAAAAACGAGCACACTATCATCTCTTTATTTTAAAGAGGGTTCCAACTATAGAATCAACATCAATGGCGAATTTTCATTCTTGCGATTGATGACTGTGTTAGCTGTAGATAATTGTGTTTGGCTTAGTTACATGAAGCTTCATTAGAACTGGGTTAATATGTAAATTTCTATTTCTCTCACAGGCTTCTTTGTGAACAAATTTGGTTTACGAATAACGGAAAACAGAAAGATAAAGCTAAAGGGAAACATCCTGCGGAAGCTTGCGGATATTAAGATAAATGTATAGTACACTCCCTATTGCAACAGTGTTTGGCAAGAAATAAACGTTCACATCATCATCGTCAGCCTTACATTTTTGTCCACTGCTGGACAAAGACCTCTACCTGCGATCTCCAATTACCGCTGTCTTGCTCTAGCTGGTCCAAACGTGCGCCTGCAAATTTCCTAACTCCATCACCCCACCTAGTTTTCTGCCGTCCTCGACTGCGCTTCCCTTGTCTTGGTATCCTGTTCACATATAGAAGGCTAAGTATAATAACAGATGTTTTTGTAATGTTTGCTAAGTCTTTTTTTAAAGCGAAGCTGTCTTTGCCTTTTGCTTTGATCTTTGAACTCCTGCTGCTGCTGCCGCCGCCGCCGCCACCTTGCGCTACCATTCGTGAGGTGGTTCAGAGCGTGCATATACATGGGAGAAGTGACGCGAGAGACTCATTTGGACATTTCCATCGCATCGCATGTTCACCGTGCCCTCCTGGAGCTCTCTGGGCGTCGCCACTATAACCTCATGACAGCTGTAATTACCCGGGACCCCCGGCAAAACCATTGCAGAAATTGCAGCAATGCACCGAATGGATGCAGAGAATGGGTAGAACTGACGCAGTCATGAAACAAACAAATTACAGCTTTGCCACTCATAGCTCTGCAGTTACCATACATGGGTGAGGGCGTGAGAGAGAAAAGACGACGTGAAAAGGCGAGGAAATGCTACTACTATAGACAGGATAGCGGTTGCCGACAAACGGGATAAACTTAGGTTCAAGGTACGGTACGGTACGTTTCTGCTATTTCTGAAAAATAAGCACTATCCAAGTTTCTCAAGTGGACAACTGACGCACGGTGCACAGAGGCAAATGAGAATTAACGTACCATAGCGTATAGGCTCCACTACGGAAGCGGTCGCACGTCAAATCAACACTTCTGTGCCCGCCGCGGTAGCTTTTCTGTTATTGCCTTGCTCGAGGTAGCGGGTTTGATGCCGACCGCGGCAGCCGCATTTCGACGTGGGTGAAATACAAAAAAGCGACCGTGTACTTAGATTTGGCTGCGCGTAATGAACCCCAGAGGTGAAAATTAATCCGCAGTCCGCCACTACGGCATGCGTCATAAGCCTAGTGTAGTTTTGCACGTACAGCTCCATATTTCATTTGAAGTTTACCCATACTTATATTATACGATGTGCGGTGTGAGGGAATGACAATGCTGACCTTGAACGATGACGCACAATAACGCCTCAAAGAAACACGTCTCACGGTTCTAGGTATAACGCAAACAAACAGCAGTGGTGCACGCAAGGCAACGTTTACTAAAAACTCACCACTCTCGTATTCGACTAAACGCTGAAAAAAAAACATTCGCTGCGAACTTTACCGCTACGTGTTGTCAATGAAAGTAAACAGCACATAAAACATCGCTTACGTGGATTCCCACAGTGCATGGGAGCCGCCTTATTTTTCTAATGTCTCTTTCGTCCTTCATATCTCCGATGTAATAAAAAGGGTGTTTTTGTAAAAATAATGTGCTTTTCAAGTAGGATGTAATGTTTTACCTAATGTTCTCTCCTCTGTATTAAATATTTTGGGTGAATCGGTCGTTTCGCTTTTTTTTTCTCTGAACATTCCTTTGCAAACCCCTTTCCGACTGTAGGTTTTCTTTACTGATTATGCTTATGTTTTATGGGGCAGGAAATAAGCACAATTTCTGTCATCCCAGTCACTAAGCTACATCTCCAAACAGGGAACGGCGCTGACGGCTTTCTGCGCTTCCATCTATGCGCAGCATTGTTTTTGTCACGATCCTGATGTGCAGCGCAAAATCACTAATGACACCCACATTGTGTCTGTATCTTACGTCTGCTGCTCTGACTGCTCAGATGTAAGATACAACTCGCAGTTACGATTTCAACGTTGGAGTAAATAAAGCAAAGATGTAGCTAAGTGCATGGCTTTGTTAGATGATTTACCTTTTTCGTTTTTACGTAAGTAGTATTAGATCTTTAAATGCCAAGCATTTCCTGGCGAACATTTGCCACTTTGAGAATGTCTATCTATCTATCTATCTATCTATCTATCTATCTATCTATCTATCTATCTATCTATCTATCTATCTATCTATCTATCCATCTATCTATCTATCTATTTGTCTATCTATCTATCTATCTATTTATCTGTCTATCTATCTGTCTGTCTGTCTAGCCGCCTAGGTCTTGGTGCTCTCATGGCCGTTTCGTTAACATGGTAGCCTCCCCGCACACTGCTTCGCAAAACATCGATTCCCACGGGGCATGGGTTCTGCTGGCTTTTTGACAATTAGTTTAACATAACTCTCTAAATAGCGCAACAAAAGAACAGGTTTTACAGGCCACTCACTCACAAAACGGAGCCCAGTAGCATACAGTCAGCGTTTCATTGAACGCATTCCTAAAAATCAAATGCAGTGAAGACTATCAGTGTCACAGAAAAGAAAATGAGAGTGCCGAATATGATATATAATGTAATTTCGAAAACGCACAGGGAATGAAGAATGCAACGACAAAAAAATGCTCGCTCAGCAGCAGCAAAGTAATGACACGGCACTTCGCTGTTGTAGCACTCAGCATATTCGGGTGCGTGGAGCCAGACACACTAAGCGGGGGCTGCGAATGCGTCACCTTGCGACTCGCTAGCGCTGCAACTGAGAATAAGCACAATTCCTCCTCGGCTCAGCATTTCATTATTCATGTATCAGCGTCTGCAGCCGGACAAACGCCGTTACTTACCTCTGGCGAAAACCTCTTGCTTTCGGAGGTAGCGGGGATCGAGAGAGCGCTTTACGATTAGCATGTCTGTGATGATTTACGTCATCACCAAGGAAGGATACAAGACACCCTCGAAGGCTACAGCGTACGAGTGGCTTGCCCGAAAATAAAGCAAGAGTGTAGGAATGATTCTACCGAAAAGCATATAACCTTGTATACATATAGCAGTCACGCGATGTGAGATGCCCGTCATATTCATATAACAGCATTCATATCGTCATATCATAACAGCATTCATATCGTGCCACTTGTCACTGAGATGCGCGCCGCGTAGCGTCGATACGTGCAACACACTTTGCATTGAAGTTGCGCTGTATTCCACCAAGGGTGACGACGTGTAGCGGTTCCATCGTATCGTTCCATGTGTCAAGGGATGTGACATGTGCACCGCGTTGTCTCAATACCTATGTTTACTCTTCGGTACACGTTATGGGGCCTCCTCGCAAGATACGAACGCTGCTGAAGAAGCTAATCGTAGAGCTACGCGAGCAGTTGCAAGCAGGCAACGTCCGGCTCAGCAGAGCACTATGCAGCGAGTAGCGCAAGCCGCAGCTCGTCGTCGACGCTGGGCCGACAGTTCAGTTCGTTCTCGTGAAAACGACGCAGAGACTTCGCCGCGGAGAGCGTCTAGTGCATGCTGCCGAAAATGGCCCTCCTGTGGAGCCACTCTTCCAGCTATTGCTGCGACTGTTGTGCGTGTGCTGCGCCAGCCTATGACTTTTTGTTTATATATATTACTATCGCTCACTATTCGTCTAGGGTTGACAGATATGCTTTTCGTTTGTGCTCTTCCGTGACCACTTTGCCGTCCCGAAGACGCATTCAGCAATGACAACCCGTCTTCTCAAGCATATGTGCAAACAATTTGCACAGTAATGTTATAAAGCAGACACTAGCAGCCGCAGCCACGTGTGGATATCATCATATGTGCACCTGCTTTTTGCCGCAGCGTGCACAAGGTGCACTCGGAGCTGAGCACTGAGAGCCATTCCGGAATCGCAGGATGAGTGAAAAAAGTAGGAGACAACGGCGTACGATTTCCTTAGGTACGAGGTCTTTTTTTTTGTTATATCAAACATAATTTTTTGAAATGGCTTGCGGCATATAGTCTAATTGTAGTCATTGAAGTAGTTTACTCGGCGCAGTGGAAATTACTCAGACAAGAATTTTAGACGCTTATAAACTGCGCGAAAAAAAACGAGGACACAAGAAAGAAACACACATGACACCACGAGCGCAGACTGCCAACTGTTTATTTGTGGAAAAGCAAGCAGCATATATTTCTTTCATGGTCCTCAACACGTGCCCGCATTGTCATTGTCACATGTGCCAATAAACAAAAAAACACAAAAAATATCTGCTGGGTAACAATGTACAACAGGATTCCAACAGGCGATCACCAAACAAACCAAGAGCGGTTTTTATTATATCATCAAACGAGGGAGAGAAAACCGTGAGCATGTTAACGAAACAATAATGACAAATGTCACTTAAAAACCACAGTAAAGGCATAGGATTAGGCGATAGATACGTTTGAATAAAAAAAAGATATAAAATCAACAAATATTACACCAAACAACAAATTACTCCACCAAACAGCCTTTACTATGGTTATTTGTTAAGTGACATCGGCCACTTTCTTTTCGTTCACATGCTCACGGTTTCCTCTCCCTCGTTTGATGATATAGTAAAAACGGCTCTTGGTTAGTTTGGTGATCGCCTGTTGGAATCCTGTTTTACATTGTTACCCAGCAGATATATTTTTTGTTTGTTTTTTGTTTATTGGCACATGTGACAATGAAAATGCGGGCACGTGTTCAGGATCATGAAAGAAATATATGCTGCTTGCTTTTCCAGAAATAAACAGTTCGCAGTCTGCGCTCGTTGTGTCGTGTGTGTTTCTTTCTTGTGTCCTCGTTTTTTTTTCGCGCAGTTTATAAACGTCTAAAAGCTATGAACCAACTGGCCCGCCAGAACGTCCTACTAAATCACACAAGAAATAGAAATCCATCGGCGACTAATTAACAAAACTTCACTAATTCACTTATAAGTAAATAATCTGCGACCTGAATTGCCATCTACGAATTGTGTTCGGTGAGATGTCAAAGCACATCCTCATAGAAAGAATTCGAGGAATCAACTGGGTTTCCAAATATGTGTGAGGTGAAACTAGCCGTAAAAATGCACCATTTTGTCACTTACGTTTTTTTTTTGTCGCCATCTTATGAATTGAAGCCAAAAATAACTGGAACGCCCGTGCATATTGTTGCAAAAATTTGAAAATGAATGTCTCAAAACAGGTGTCAACCTGACAATTTGTTCCGAGTGAATACGTCTTGTGAACACACCTGCTACAACTCGTAGATTGCATTGTGTGCCATAAAATAATCAGTTATATGTTATTTGGACAATTTTCTTTTTTCGATGATATATTCCGATTTGTTGTGTAAGTAATCTCGCCGGATGACTAGATGAGCAATCTAGCCGGATGACTAGAATTATGCTTTACAGGCGATTGGTTAAATTTTGAAACATCTAGAAAAGTTTCATTAAGATAAGCAAACACTGAACCTGCACCATGACAGACGCAATAAATTCAATGAAGGCCTCACAAGAGCCATTTTCACGGTTGTCTACTCATTCCCGTTACAGCAGGCCAGAACTTGAAATAAGGTACTGAATAGGATGAGCTGGGTCTTCGTAAAATTGTATATGGCACCAAAAACATCCGACACGAACTGCTCCTACACGCCCTGTAAATTTTGTTCTGTGTTTCTTGCACCACCTGCAATATTGCGTCAAAATTATGAGCTTGGTTGCCAGCCTGCCTTGTTATATGGAACTACTATGTTTCTATGGTTCGTGTCTGTGGTCTTGCCCTTTCGTTAACAATAAAAATTTTCTTCCTCATGGGTTAGGATGGGTCACGTAATCGTACTTGTTTGCCTTCCTTAGCTTTAAATGGGCATACTGTGAAGGTTTTCTTTTTTTCTGTTCTCCCAACGGAAGTTCTCTCATTCTCTCTGACTTGACGTGCCAGCACATCGATAATTGATCGTATCTCCATGGCAGCATCTTCCATTGGCGTTCAGCCATCGGCTGCAACGTGTGTCTTTGACATCTTTTCCAGTATGCGGAAAGCTTTTTTTTTCTGCTGAACAGCCAATGAGCGCAACCGAGAGACGAGTGGACCACTGGAGGAGCTTCTCCGGCACTCACAATGGCCAGCAGAGTCGCCGAATCGCTGCTCATCCTAGACAGGCGTGGTTCCCTTTGCTATTGTGTCAAAAGGTTTACACACTTTAGACTGTTCTTTCAAGGTTAGTTCAATTACTTTTTTTTTCGTCCAAGCTTGCATCGGCTAGTTGTTACTTCGCTACATTGTTGCACTGTTTTCTAACAATTTTTCTATATGCATACGCGTTGCAGTGCTGATCCATAACGTTCAACGCACAACTAGTTTACAACCTGCCCTTAAAAAGCCAGCTTATTTCTGTTATTAGGCCTTTCATCCCCTATAGAGAGCGGCCCACCTATTCCTGTAAGGTAGTGGAGGGATTGCTTTACCTTCCGTGCCTTTTCTCCTCTGCTGTTTTGGATATCCAGCTGCACGCAGTCTTCGTTACCCTCATTGGCTTACATTTAATAATCGCTCTTTCTACCCACACTGCACCTATCGTTGGTCAAGTGATAATGCACACATTGTTGGAAGCAGCAGATTGTGCGACATAAAGCCGCTGGTAAGACGCGCACATTATCCTGGCTTCATAGACATCAATAGGAAGGCACCCATAATCGTTACACTGTGATTGTTTCACAAAAAATACATGAGAGAGGAGACAAAACTTTTCAAGCAGGAGAAACATCTGACATCACGTGTGTGGGCTCGACGCATGGCCAGAATAAAGAAAGAGAACAAATTAAGAGGTTCTGAGTGTTGACTGCAAGCATTTCCAATTGAAAATATTTAAACGACCATATTTCTGCACTGATGCTTACCTGGATATGGAATTTACAATGTGGTACTTCATAAATAGTTTTCCCGAATGTGATGGTTCTTCGCAGTTTTGTTCTTTCATCCCTACGATTGAATCAAGGGCCACATGACAATGTGCCAGCTCAAGAATATATGGTAACTTGAAAAGCGTTTCCAGCGCTGATCATGCCTTAATAACAATCGGAAGCTTATGAAACCCCCTAAATACAACAATAATTTTTGCTGGCACCAAAGCCTAAAATATACATATTTGGAATAACCAAAGCCGGCTTTATGCCCCAAAGCACATGTGCTCGGTGAGTGGGTTAGGATATACCGGCTTCGTGATTTTTACATTAGATAATCTTCTGCCAACGTGTCTATCATGCACTCGGCCAGTGTGCAAGCCAAATTAAGGCTAAAGCAGCTATTATGGTTATTAATCTTACCGTTGCAGTGTCATGTCTCTGGAAAACTGAAAAGCGGCAGTTTGAAACAGCGTTTAAAAACGAAAGCTTCTCGGCCAAATGTCGACAGCTCTGACCAGTAAGTTGACATTAACTTGACGCGAACTATGCAGAAATAGAAGTGCGTATTTGTTCGGGGACATTACTTATATATATTCGTAGCTGAAATCGTGCCAAAATTTTATTTTGGTCACGTTACGTGCCATGGTAATTAACAAAACGCACTCAAAACAATTTCAAACACGAACATAACTGAAGCGGCGGAAAAGCCTGTCGTAAAACCAAATGTCATAAGCAAAACACGCCACTGTAAGAAACAGTTTGAAATCGCGGGAACATGAAGCAAAGGAGCGAAAAAAATGCAATGAGAAAAGAGACATGATGCCACAATTGTACATTAATATGAAATGTGGTGAAATTGAGTTCCAGGAACCGGGTTCATAATAGAAACAACGTAAATTCTTTGCTGTACCCCCCCCCCACACACACACACACACATATATATATATATATATATATATATATATATATATATATATATATATATATATATATATCGAAAACCCAGACGGGAGGAACCGTCACCTAATTGGTACACGTAGAAAATTGGATAGACTTCAAAATCAACGTGTAGACGACGCAGAAAACGAAAAAGAAGGTATGCTTGGTCGATGTGCTGTTTCAATTTATCGCACTGAATTTACTACTCACTGAGCGATCGAGGAACTTTCAGTTCGTGGTTCTTCTTGGGCGTTGACTAAATGTCCAGTGAGTACTAAGTACGAATTTCAAGTTTCAACGTATCTGGATAAATCTCTGCGGCGCGGTATTTTTCTGGCTAAACAATTTATCCTGCACCCTAATTCTGGCACCCACTGTATGGTACTCATTACACTTTCGCTTGTTACGTCATTTGATGTGATACTATCCAAAATCATCGGTTTCCTTTTCTGGCGTATCCACGACAGGGCTAGCCTTCAGAACAGCATATAAAGCGAAATTAAAGTTGATGTAATACAGCTTTTCACTGTAGTTACAATTATTCTTAGCTATGCATGAAAAGCAGTTCGCCCAGCTTAAGAGGTAAAAATAAGTTGCAAATGTGCGTTCGTGTTAAGATTGTGCCCCCGGGTTTCACTGTTTTTGCGCTAAATAACAAGAGCCTAACCCGCCGATTTTCATGGTGCAATGAACCTTACGTTCGCATTGAAATGCGACATTTTCAATGGCGGCAACGTTCAACTTAAAATGCAAGATTGCGCTTTGCAAAGGTAATGAAGACAACTGGGCTACTTGGCACATTTTTGTAGGCCGAGACGAAAACACGCTTAATAAAAGAGAACGCAAGAGAAGAAACTGGCCGCACAGTGTGTTATACCCTAATTTAAGGTAACGTGCTGTCCTGTCCTCCATTGTATCACATTTGATTTTGTCTTTGCAATTGTGTGTTGCAACAGCAAGTATAAAGAAAAGAAATGCTTTATTATACGACTGGCTTGACAAAGACGCACAGACTCAAAGAAAATTGCACTCTTTAACCACACTGTCTTTCGCCTGTCCGCGTTAACTAGAGCAATAAACCGAAGTATTGAAAAGGCCTTAGAACACATCAGAACAGTTAAACAAATTATGAAAATCAAACTTTTTTATTCCAATACGATGTCTTAGGTTGATTGGTATCATGCTACGTTAGCAAAAGAACATATTGAAGCTGTCTATTGGGCATTAATTGGAAAGTGAGTCGCAAAAGAGATTCCAGTTGAATATTACATATATTGTAACGAAGAAGTGCCAGTTAACCAGGTGCATCTCTGGCGTATAAATTACGACGAAGAAGTGCCGGTTAGTGTAACAGTAGTTTCAAAAACAGTATCAAAAACTTAAGGGGCCCAATTCTTGGCCAATCCGCCGGAGTGGGTACGAGCCATGTGCTGAGGATATCATCATCATCATCATCATCAGGCGCATCACTATAGCGCTTTTACGCACGGGGCTTGTCCTGACTGCTCGCAGGGTTCTGACTGCCGGACCGAGTTCGACCTCTCAATCCTGTCAATAAACACCTTGACATTGGATGCAACAACGTATATATATATATATATATATATATATATATATATATATATATATATAGATAGCTTGTTCATAACATTCCCGTAACCACTATCGATAATATGCTTAGAGCCGAAAGTGCGGCCAATATTTATGTACAGGCGGGCACATTCGGTTCAAGCAATGTTTCTTCATTTCTTTGTGTGCGAAGGTAATGGTAGCAAAAACTATTTTCTGTGTCAGTTCAAAGTCATTTTATTTTATATACACAGAAGCGTTCTCTCACTAGGCATACAAAGATTTATTGCTTCTAATATTTTAGCACTTAGCTTTACAGAATTTTTTTCGTCCTTGTCGGCAAACAGCAGTGTGCAAATAATGTTATTTTTTCTGAGATTTAACTCTTTGACAATTTTTTATTGTATCTTTTTAGATTGTGTCATGCCCTGCTGGGGTACAGAGTCGTGCAAACTACAAATAACTCATGCAGTGCAGATATACGAAAGAAATAGCTCACTCTCTCTCTCAAGTCCCGAGAAGAAAAACATTTTGTCCTTTGTTTTTCATATGTCCGTGACACGCCCTTCCGCTTCGCGTGAGGTCACTCGTGCAAGTCCTGTGAAAAAGCAAGGAGCGCGCATTGATTTCCTATTGGCCTTCACTTTGGCAGGAGTATGAAACCAGATAATCTATTTCCGTCTAATGAACTTCCAACCTATAGTAGTAGCAAACGACATCGGATATAATGACAAACCGTATGCATCAGACATGATTAGGCATTCTTATGTTGTGCCTTTCGGCAAATTTGTCCCTTTAGTAATCTAGGTTCCCATAAATATTCCCGCTGAGGAAAGCGCATACTGAGCAGAAGCGAAACGCTAAACTGCGGTGCAAGCCTCGAGGAATCGTAAAGGAGCCACGCATCACACTGTATAAATGAAAATCCACGTCTCTCCTGCGCATAGTAACGCATGCGAATCTGCCACGGCGGACAAAAGTTCCTTCAACGAAGCAAACCGAAAAAAAAAACAGTTGTGGAAGCGTGATACCTGTTGTATTTCAGGCAATCTTGCATAGGAGAATATACTGTGATTCCTGTTTACCGCTAGCTTGTCTTCAGGTTTATCACCTATTCTGCGCATCTCGCTTTCCAGCCACGTTTGATAGTCCCCTATTTAGTGCCTGCTAAGATGTACATCGTGATTTTATTTTAATCTATTTCTATCCAGTGCATTTTTAGATGCGTGACATTTCACCGCCACTCGTGTCACAGTTTAGCACTTCCTTGGTATTCGACTTGCACTTTTTGTTGTTCACATCTGACGCTATAGAGCTCAGCAGTGCGGGGCGCTCTTAGAGAAGTCGTGGCCATTCTCGTCGAGTCATCAACTCTGCCTTGCAAATGTTCTAGGCTACAACGCAGCTTCAGGCGGTGACAATCCTCCGACTTTTCCTATTTTGTTTACTGCGTCATTCTAGATCTCGGAAAATCGCTTCGTGCATCAGAGCTAAAAGTAGTAGCGGAAGAGAATACGAAGCATGATTTTCGAGAATAGTTGCGCATGCTTGTTGCAAATGACCCGAATAGAGAATGAGGTACGCAATAGAAGGAGAAGTGAACTTGCAACTACGTCGCCTAGATACGGAACTGAATTTTTTTATTACGAAAAAACCATAAATATAGGAAGTAAAAATGCTATAAGGGCCACAACAACAGGGGCCTGCCGCATCCAATATCATGGTTACGGCGAGAGAAGAATTTAGTTTATTTTGAGAACTAGAACCTCTGCAGAATCGCCTGCGCAAATGATTGATAACGCAAATTTGTATAAATAGTTGCTCTCCTTCTTAGACTCCGCATTTTTGCCATTGAACTTACTTCGGTGAACAAGCGTAGACAAAAGTGCTCTGTGCAGCATGTGCTGACACACCCCGCAGGGGCGTCTGCGTCAGCAGGCGTTTGGTGTGTTGCGACACCACGGACCCGAGCACATGAGGGTCGGACCCTCCCACGCTTAACCGTGCGTGGCTTAGCCGTGTCCGGGGAAAAGGGGATCCTGGGGGTTGAGCCGATGCCTGGAGTTTGGACCTCTATGGCCCCCCGGTGGAGGCAACACACTTCTTTGGCCTCCGCTTCACGTAGACGGCACCCCCGGGCTGACCCACCCGGGGGAAATCGGTAGTTGCCTTTTCCTGTCTCTCTCTCCGTCCAACCTTCGTCTTTCTCTCTCACTTTCAATCTTTCCTGTCTTCTTCTCTCTTCCACTTACTTCCAATTTTCCCAGGCAGCAAGGGTTAACCTGGTGTATTTTATCCAACCTTGGGTATTCTATATTAGGTTATAGTAGCTACGTACAGCTGGCGTCTGCGTTTCCTTCGGGTCTCGCAGCGTCCCCATGTTGGGCTCGGTGGTGGGCGGCTGGCCTAGCTGCCGAAATCGAATCAGTCCTTTATGGCTAAGATGTCATTCCCCCCACTTCATGATCGTCCTCTTTTTAAAAGAGGACGCACCGAAGAAACTTTTCAACTATTCAGCCAGCGCAAAGAAACGTTCCCCCGCTTCCATGTGATACACAGTCAGGACCCTGAAAAGACAGTAAGAACCATTTCACCTTTCACTGTGGCCAAATGTCTCACCGACACACTAGGTGCTGGCTACAAAGTGACGAAATTGAGCAGTGGTGACCTTCTTCTGGAAGTCCGCGACACTCAACAACACGGCAAACTTTCAAATCTGGTAGCATTCCGTAATGTGCCAATCACTGTTAGCCCGCATCGATCAATGAACACAAGTAAAGGAGTTATCTCTGATGAAGATCTCTTAAGCCTAAGTGAGGAAGAGCTCCTGGAGGGCTGGAAAGAACACAACGTGATCCAAGTGCAAAGAATAAAGATCAAGCAGGACAACCAGGATATTCCAACTAAACATCTGATCCTCACCTTTGCGTCGAGTGAGCTACCGGAAACCCTAGAAACAGGATATACCAGAATTCGAGTCAGGCCTTACATCCCAAATCCCCGAAGATGTTTCAAATGTCAACGATATGGCCATGGTTCGCAAAACTGCCGAGGCCGACTGACCTGTGCGAAATGTGGCGAACACGAACACGCATCCGACAACTGCAGTGGCACGCTCCACTGTCCCAACTGTGACGGTGGACACGCAGCATACTCTCGAACTTGCCCCACATGGAAAAAAGAAAAAGACATAATCACACTGAAAATCAAGGAGAACATCTCGTTTCAGGAAGCGCGGAAACGTGTTTCTTTTTTCCATACCACAGGGTATGCTGATGCGACACGCAAGGGGGCAACGTCGCAGCAGACTCCGGCATCGGCCCGGTCCACAAGGAGTGTGGCCGCGCCGGTGCCACCAGCCCCCCAGGCGACAGCAGCCATCGCTGCTGCGCCATCTCTTAAGAAAGGCCCGTCGACTTCTGGGTTGGTGGCCTCCAAGGCCCTGCTTTTTGAGGCAAGGCCTACCCCGAAAACTCTCCGCTCGAATGAGCGGAAGTCCAGCGGCTCCCAGGAGTCGATGGACACAACTGCAAGCCAGCCGGCGCACTCAGCGCCTTGTGAGCGGCGCGAATCTCGCGACCGCTCCAAGAAAGACAAACCACGGATTACGGGGCCTGGAAAGGCTCTGTAAGCCACTTGACTCCTCTTGACACACAGCACAAGAACACAAACAATATGGATACACAAATATTACACTGGAACGTGAGAGGTCTTATGCACAACCTCGATGACGTTAAAGAGCTTCTACACAAATACAATCCAAAGGTGCTGTGTGTACAGGAGACATATTTAAAGCCAACGCAAACAAATTTCCTGCGGCAATATGCCATCTTCCGCAAAGATCGTGATAATGCTAACGCCCCATCTGGCGGCGTAGCAATAATTGTTGATAAGTCAGTAGCTTGTCGGCACTTAGTCCTTCAGACGCCCCTCGAGGCAGTATCAGTACGAGCAATTATTTGCAACAAATTGGTTACTGTCTGTTCCATTTACATACCACCGGATTACCACCTTAGCAAGACAGAACTTCACAGCCTAATGAATCAGCTCCCTCAACCTTACGTGGTCGTTGGCGATTTCAATGCGCACAACACTCTGTGGGGAGACTCCCGGTGTGACTCGAGAGGTCGACTAATAGAAAACTTTCTAGTGACGTTCGGTGCTTGCCTATTCAATAAGAAAGAGCCAACATACTACAACATACTTTACAATTCATATACCTCAATAGATTTAGCTATTGGCTCTCCGACTTTCTTCCTCCACCTGCAGTGGAGTGTCATAAACAATCTTTTTGGAAGTGACCACTTCCCTGCGACATTAAACTTGGTAAAACAAGAAAATGGTCCTCCGCATCCTCCTAGATGGAAACTATCAGCAGCAGATTGGTTGTGTTTTAAAGAGTCAACCTGCATATCATCGGATTTTATCAGTGATTTTAACATAGACAACGCCGTAGCGTATTTTACTGCTTTTATTGTAGACGCAGCAGAGAAATGCATTCCTCAGACAAAGGGCAGCTCATCTAAAAGACGGGTTCCCTGGTGGAACGACGACTGCAAGGAAGCGCGAAAGAAACAAAACAAAGCATGGAGCATATTGCGCCGATTTACAACTGCTGAAAATCTCGTTGCGTTCAAGCACGTCAAGTCACAGGGAAGGCGGATGCGCAGACAGGCAAAGAGGGCAAGCTGGGAGAGGTTTCTCTCAAACATAAACTCTTACACGCAGGAAGCGAAAGTCTGGAATGGGTTGAAAAGACTTAATGGCCAGCAAACCCAGCCATTACCCCTGGTCAATGACCAAGGGAATACATTAAAAGACCAAGCTGACGCTCTTGGCAAGCACTTCGAGCGTGTATCCAGTTCAGTTCACTATTCCGAGGCATTCTTAAAATATAAAGATATAGCAGAACTCAACGTAAGAAACCGCAGATGTAGACATGACGAACCTTATAACCTCCCCTTCTGTATCGCCGAGCTGAAAGCCTCCCTGACTGCTTGCCTCAGCTCTGCACCCGGACCTGACAGAATCATGTACGACATGATTAAACACTTTCACGAAGACACTCAAATGACACTGCTTGCACTGTACAATGCTATATGGGCTGCAGGACATCTCCCATCTACATGGAAAGAAGCCATTGTAATCCCGGTCTTAAAACAGGGCAAGGACCCATCCTCTGTGACAAGTTATCGCCCAATTGCGCTCACTAGTTGTCTATGCAAGTTATTTGAAAAAATGATTAATCGGCGTCTTCTACATTTCCTGGAATCTAACAGACTACTTGACCCTTACCAATGCGGTTTCAGAGAAGGCCGGTCTACAACCGACCATCTCGTGCGCATCGAAACAAACATTCGGGATGCTTTCATACATAAACAGTTCTTCTTATCTGTTTTTCTAGATATGGAGAAGGCGTATGACACAACGTGGCGTTACGGAATCCTGCGAGACCTGTCGGCAATGGGCATCCGCGGGAACATGCTAAACGTTATAGAGAGCTACTTGCAGAATCGCACTTTCCGGGTCAAAATAGGTAATGCGTTGTCCCGTTCATTCATACAGGAAACTGGGGTACCCCAGGGAGGCGTTCTCAGCTGTACGCTCTTCATAGTCAAGATGAACTCACTTCGCACATCATTGCCTTCAGCCATATCTTATTCCGTGTACGTCGACGACGTACAGATAGGCTATAAATCCTGTAACCTTACAGTGTGCCAACGACAGGTTCAAGTTGCCCTGAACAAAGTCTCTAAATGGGCCACAGAAAATGGCTTTAAAGTAAACCCAAATAAAAGTTCGTGTGTTCTATTCACACGAAAGAGAGGGCTCGTAGCAGACCCTGAACTGCAACTACACGGACAGCTCATACCAGTAAACACAGAATACAAATTTTTAGGCACAATTCTAGACTCTAAACTGACTTTCATTCCCCACATAAAGTACCTTAAAGCCAAATGCTTAAAAGCAATAAATATTCTTAAAATATTGTCGCACACCACATGGGGCCGTGACAGAAAGTGTTTGTTGAATTTATACAATAGCCTCATTCGTTCACGCATAGACTACGGTGCGATAGTCTATCAGTCCGCCGCCCCCAGTGCCTTAAAGATGATCGATCCTGTTCATCATTTAGGCATCCGCTTGGCAACCGGAGCCTTCAGAACAAGCCCTGTGCAAAGTCTTTATGTGGAATCAAATGAGTGGCCCTTAAACCTTCAAAGGTCCTACTCAAGCTTTATGTACTTCCTGAAAGTAAACTTGGACTACCGACATCCTTGTTACTCCATTATAAATGACACTGCGTGTGCCACACTTTTCCACAACCGACCTACCGCAATGCAAGCCTTCTCACTGCGGGTGCGGAAACTTAGCGAAGAAAGCGGTGTCCCACTGTTTCAACACCATGTAATGGCTCCGGCAAAGCCGTTACCGCCGTGGCAATGGCAACTTATAGAAATTGACACATCGTTTGTTGATGTCTCGAAGCATGCTACGGAAGTACATATCCGGATGCACTTTCGTGAACTTCAATCGAAATACTCTTGCCCGGAATTCTTTACTGACGCATCAAAGTCACATGCTGGCGTGTCCTATGCGGCAATCGGTCCATGCTTTTCTGAATCCGGTGAAATGCATCCAGAAACAAGCATATTTACGGCTGAGGCTCATGCCCTATTGTGTGCAGGGAAGTATATAATGAAAACAAAGCTTCAAAAATCAGTTATATTCACTGACTCATTAAGCATAGTAAAGGCTCCTCGTAAACACAAAAACCCTGTGCTCAGTGAGCTCTATTCAGTGCTGTGCACAGCATATACGTCTAACCAACGTGTCGCTATATGCTGGGTAGCCGGCCACAGAGGTATTGAGGGCAACATGCTTGCAGATGAAACTGCCGTTTCCCTTGTAAGGAAGGGGAACACTTCCTCTATAGCTGTTCCTGCAATAGATATGAAGCACTTCCTGCGCAAAAGCCTTAGGAGATATTGGCAGCACTTATGGGACGAGGAAACAATAAATAAACTTCACGCCATTAAACCACAACTAGGGAATTGGCCACCCACTACGAAAACACGACAAACCGAAGTCATCCTTTGCCGCCTCCGAATTGGTCATACGTATGGCACGCACTCGCACCTGTTGACTGGTAATGAACCCCCTTCCTGTAGCAAATGTGGCGACATGCTAACTGTAATCCATGTCTTAATAGAGTGCAAGGAATTAGAGACTCAAAGAAAGAAATATTTTCCCTTAGCATACAAACAATACATACCTCTACACCCAGCAATGTTTCTGGGCACAGAACCGTTCTTTGACTACAGGTTAGTTTTAAAGTTCCTTGAAGATGCCGGTACATTGCGAGTCATCAGCCCCCAACATTCGTAGCACATCCTCTCTCCAGAGGCTGCTGCTGCGACAGCAATATTATAGAGCACGTGCTTCTCAGGCCTTGCGTTCAAGGGTCCTGTTGAGGCACCAGTGCTACTTTCACGTACACGTTTTTACCTCAGAACAAACCATCCATGGTCATTTCCCACATCTCTAGTCACTGTCATCATTTTAATAGTTATATATTTTACGCAAGTTACAGCGACTGTTTCTAGGCCTATTTACAGCCACTTAACATACACCATTCACAGCACATTCCTCTATTTAATAAACAACTCATCGGAAACTCATTACCATGTGTATGGCGCTCTTTGGCCATATCTGGCCCTTGCGCCATTAAACCCCACTAATCATCATCATGTGCTGACACAACTCCATATCTGAATTCGCGTGAATAAGATTCTACGCTAATGAAATTCGAATGTAATTACCATTTAATGGCGTCGTCTTCGCTGTCATCAGCGACACCAACACGCTTATTTCCACTACAGGCCGCATACGGTTCTCGCCGTGGTATCCGGTGGCCTTTTCAATAAAGTTAAAAAAATATAATCCTTTACGAACGGTACACGCAGAGCGCTCATGTGTGTCTTTGTTAGCCCTCGTCTAATATAGCTATGTTTCGGGAAATATGTATGAAAAGGGTACACCCTTTTCCTACATTTACTCACCATATTTCTTCCCTCGATTTTCTTAAACACCTTCAACTCATTCATTCTTCCAGGGCCTTCAGCTGCCCTTTAGTTTTGTCTATTTTTACACCGGTTTATACTTGATTGTACAAACCCTCAGGTATGTATTCTAATGAAAAAAAAAACTGACCACTAGGTGAACTGGTATGCATTCGGAACACAGTAGACGGACACAAGAAACGAAGGATAGTGGATGCCACCTGTGCTGCGCTTTTACGTTTCAGTTTTACTCGTTTTTTACCGGGGGAACTGCACATCCTTTTATCAGTTTCAACATGTGCACAAACTATTAACATTTCCTATATACTCTAAGACTACCTTCGCCATATCTGTAATTGTTATAAGGCATAACTAATTCAAAAAAATGCTGTGGATGACTCGATTTTCCAGGCATGCGCCTACAATATTTCAGATAAAGATGCACTGTCGTATGCCCTTCCTTTCGTCGTACAATACCGGTTTATGTATTTCAGCACAAAAGTAACAGAGCTACAATGTTTGGGAATTGTCATCTCTAAACTGGGGCCATCACTACAGTTCGATAAGTGGAACCGCCTTGCGAGATTCTCCCGGGCTACAATTTGTAAATTGCACCATGTGCCATAGGGTAATTAGTTGAAAAAAATTATTCAATTTTACCAATAAGAAAATTATGCATTTCAATTTCATGTGAAGAAAATGTACGCTTCTTTGAGAAGTCCAGTTCACGGGCTAGAGTGGAGCTATCTGCTAGAGGAGATTCTCAAGAATGTTTGGCAGTCTTCGGAGATGCAGGCAGTATTTCGGTACATGGCTCACACGGCCAGCAAAGGTTAATTTTACTACACAGACACCATAATAGAAAAGCCCAATTTATACGTCTGAATCGGCCGTAATTGATCAGTAATGTTTACAGCATGTCTTTTTTTAAGCGAATCCCTTAGAGGAGCCTGAAGTATGGAGAAAGAAAGGAAGAGTCCATAAGAAGCTTTTTGCGCGTTACTTGGCGCAATATGTTTGAAAAGTAGAACTGAGGGTGGAAAAGGGGAAAGAAAGGCACAAAAAATAAAGAAATGAGCAAATCTGAGCGGCGCAACTGTTCGCTCCTGGAGCATGCACAGCGCAGCTGTTTCCAGGCGGTACAAATGCGAAAGTCTGCATACAAACTTAAGACGCTTGTAGGATGTGTACGGGGTTGTTCTTGCCATCTTCTGTAGCTGCATTCCATTTCCGCTCTCGCCTTCTGCTTCACCAATGCAAGGCACGTCTGGGAATTCAACGTGAGTGATAGGGACGTGGCTGCCTGAAGACTGTATGCCTGCTCCTTTCTTCTGCTCTGTACAAAGGGGCTTTTGTACATAGGATAGCGTGATCCCTAGAGGAGGGTTCAGTAAACAGAGACGGGGGAGCAACCAGAGCGAGAAATAGAAAAAAAAAGTTCGTTCCAGACGCAGCTGGTGCTTTTCTGATTTACCATGGTTGTAGTAACACAAGCAAGAACTCTTATTTTTTTGTTTTGCTTGTCTGCTAAAGCATTTTGCTTTATATTTATAAAGGCCCGCGTCAACTTGTGTACATTAGACAATGTTCTAGTACGCAATATTACTCCCGTTTTATATTTCTATCCTCTCTATTCCTTCGGCTTTTGGCATCGCGGCGATTTCCCGTCTTCCGTTTCAGCGGCGCTCACTAGTGATTTGCGGCACGTTATAAGTTCAAAAAGAGAAGCTAGCTACCCCGCTAGAGAGGTCAGCATGATGGAAAGTGAGTATTGTCCCAGAGCTAATATTCACATCATTCCCGCAATAACGCGATTGATTTCGGAGCGCGTGAGTTATTTAGGAGTCACCGTTTCCGCATACCAATATCTACTGCCTGAACAAAAAATGCAGATTTCTGCGCATCGTGGCAAACAAGTGTATGCGGAACCAAAACTACAGTTGGCCTTTCGCAGTGGTTCGATCGCGCGATTTGATAGCACGCAATCGTTATTACAATAGCCACGCTAAATTATTGTTTTCCCGCAGTAATTGCATACACCTCGCTTTTCCAGTTACCGCAACATCCGCCAATTAGAATCGCTCAATTTCTGATCAAACGTACAGTCACACAGAAAAAGTGAGCCCTCGTTCATTAAGTATGTGAGAGAGCCGTACTCCTTTCTTTCAAATATTTAGCAGTAATCTCAATAAACGTTGGCTTCGAGCCGCTGTCTCGCGTCGCAGACACCTCTCTCCAGGCAAACGTTGAACCGGTCGTAGCATAGATCGTTTTCAGAGTAAAAAATACTGCGACCACGGCCGCGTGAGTCGGTGGCTCAAACTGCGACTCGCGCACTGATGCAGTTCTTGAAGTGCACCGGATTGAATGAGAGGTCAGTCCCTGCTCGTATCCTCCCGAGGGCATGTAATGTTCACTCTCTCCCTATTTGCTTCTTTCTATTCCACTTATTCTTTACCTCCAGTGTTCAGGAAATTAGCTGCCGGTCTGGTTGCCGTCCTTGCATTTCGTCTAGTTGCTCTTATTCTATCTCTCTCTCCCTCTCTTTCCCTCGACTTTGCGTGATCAGAAGTACTCCGTGTCTCTATGAGATTATTTGCCGGTGTACCCCGACAGTAAGTAGCTGCTTTTTCCACTGTAACAGGTCGAACAAAACTTCGTCCAGATCAGATGAAATAACACTACAGCAGAAAAGCACATGAGGTGAAGCTCACATTCGTAGTCGGTGAAATAGTAAGTTAAAAGCGGAATAATATATTTCAGGACCACGGAAGCTCAGTGGCCTAATCGGTTTCCAGGGATGACTTTTATTGCATACGCATTTGCTACGAAAGTGAAAACAGCCATTTATGTTTAAATAACCCCCAACACATACGTAGATTTAAAACTAACGCCTCCGCGAACACTTCTGCCACAATTAAAACCAGATTTTTTTTTTTTTGCTTAAAGACAGAAACGACGACTTAATATTGTGTGTTGAGCGGCCATGAACGCATTGCATGCTGTATTATTATGCTTTATTTCTTTATTAGGAGCGCACTGCACGAGTGCGTTTCGTCGCATTTGCGACAGAGCAGTCCGATAGAATCGGCGTCACATTTCTGCAAAGACTGCGGCAGGAAGAGGATGAAGCCACTAGCGTACACATCCACGTCATCGGCTTTCACTTCCTGTATGCTAACTTCACGTATTCGCTTCCGAGTTAGCTTTGAAAAATAATAATGGAAATGTGCAATATAATGTAAATTGAGTTTCTGAAGGATATACCTGCCCGCTACCATATTATTTCTCTTGTCCTATCAATACTGCCAAACATACCTGGCACAAAATTGAGAAATTTTGAGAAATTTTATGAAGCTAAGGGATGTAATACTGATAGTGTTGTTGTGTGGCACGCGAGCGTGGCTGAAGATCAGCAGACAGAAGCAAGTAGTGCTTCCTTGAAGAACAAGCAACAACTAACTTTATTTTGTAATCGTACAGCCTCTATACGGCTCGGTTGCGCACCCTCGCACCACTTCCCTTTCCCGCACACAACGCGATAAGATTTTACCGAGTCAAAGATGGCAGAAGGTGCCTGGCTGCTGCTGTGCGACCGTGAGGCCACCACATCACTTCCCCTCTTAGTGAGTTAACGAACGTTCATAGGACGATTTAAATTGTTCACAAGTCCATACGACGGGGCGCCCTGGAGACTCGTCCACTGCGTGTCCTTGTGACTTGGCGTGTTTGAACGAGTAGAGCCTTGGAGGGTGGTGTCACAGATGACGTTGCATGTGAAACGGTGTCTGCATCTTCAATGTGCGCTCGCTTCAGCCGATCGAGTGATACCACTTCGTGACGACCGCGCACGTCGATAGTGAACTGCGTGTTACCTCGACGCAGCACTCGGAATGGCCCGTTATACGGTGGTTGGAGTGGCCGATGAACTGCGTCATGGCGCACAAACACTTGTGTGCACGAGCCGAGTTCTGGTGGTACGTACACCACGCGTGGTGCTGCCCGTCAACAACATGCAACAACTAACTTTTATTTTACAATCGTACAGCCTCTACGGCTTGCTTGCGCACCCTCGCGCCACTTTCCTTTCCCGCACATAGCGCGATAAGATTTTACCGAGCCAAAGATGGGAGAGGGTGTCTGGCTGCTACTGTGCGACCGTGAGGCCGCCACAGCGTAATAAATATTTCTAGCTATAAAAGCTTATAGATGCGATCACGGTGGGGAGCTAACTTGCAAAGTATTATTATTGTTTGAGAATTGGACACATCAGACTAACACGCAGTTTATTCCTCTTTAATTGAATACAAACAGTACGTATGCTCTTTTATGAGCCGCCATCAGTTATATATATGTTGATTTCCTGCCTCTAATATCAAAAGGAAGCAACGTAGCTTTGTTCTACGCACATATGTATAGATTTCTAAAATACATACTGCGCAGAATGCTTTTACTAGAGTGATCCATCGAACACGGCCAAAAATCACATATATAGATCCTATAAAATATATAGGATCAATGAAGGTTAATGTGACCGATAAATATTTGCGGAAAGAGAAGAAATCACCAAATTTCCTCTGAATTTCCTGCAGAATATCCCCCATCAAAGCGTTAGTATTATTTATTTATTTATTAATGCTGACAGCCGTAAGGCCGTTACATGGTGTATGCTGACAATACAACTCAAAACGTGTACACAGCCACAAATAGAAAACTTTTATAAAAACCTAGTTCAATTACCTAGAAACCAACAACCACCATTACACAATCATCTGGCGCCTATGTGAATACGGGCCGTAAGTACAAGAGATTTACCCACCATCCTCACAACTATACGCTGGGTTTCAGACGAGTGAAAACCAATACCTCCGCCAAAGACATGACAAGAAAGACAAGAAAATGTCAAGAATTTCTATTCGGATAAGTAACCGGACAAACAATGTTAGAAATTGAGCCGATTATCGCTATATAAAAGTCACTAAAGCAGGGCATTCCCATCAGTTGTTGTTCTTGGAAAGAAAAGTACTTAAAGGAGTTAATTCGGGCCGTCATGGGTGTAATCAAATCTTTGTGGCAAGTTCGCACAGCTCGCGAGAAACGCTGCTTCAAGTAGGGGCTTGTGTTTACGCTGAAGTAGTCATTGCGCAACAGATGAAGTAATTTTAGCTTGGCGACCTCTCTTCGGTTTGAAGGTGAAGGTGTGTTTACCTCACGGAGCGTGTCAGCCACTGAATCTGTAAGTATATATTTAGGCAGAATAAACCTAGCCACGCTTCTGTGAACTTTTTTCGAACTTATCAACTTGGTTTGACTGATGCAGATCCCAAACGAGGCTGACATATTTCAGTGTTGAATGTACCAGTGCGAAAAAAGCAGTTACTTTTTCTTATATGGAAGCAAGCATCAATTGTTTTTTGATGAAGGACAACTTCCATTCGGCTTTTGAGCACGTGTTATTGATGTGCGTATGCGAATTTACATTTGAACATATAGTGACGCCTAGGGTAATTGAAAGGGTTGACTCGTATAAAAACTGCCCATTCATTCCATAATCAAAAGAAAAGATGCATAAGTCATGGCTGTCAAAGTGATATTGGATGCGGCATCTCTTTTTTTACCTCTGCCAATCACATCTATTTACATGGCATACTTTTATAATATATCGTGAAGTCCCTCAATTTTATCTAAAGGCAAACATCCGAGCGTATCACTGATCTTATGCGATATGTTACTCAAACCGATAACATAAATTTAAATTAAATCTAAATTTAATTTAAATTTATGTTATCGGTTTGAGTAACATATCGCATAAGATCAGTGATACGCTCGGATGTTTGCCTTTAGATAAAATTGAGGGACTTCACGATATATTATAACATGCTATGAGCTTGTTGCTGAACATAGTTATTTTTAAACTTACTAGACTGAACTCTGGTGGTTGTGTAAACGGGAGCTGCAAATGTGAAGACTGATGAATTAATGAAATAAACTCTTATTTCGGAAACAGTGTTAAGGAGCGTTTGCGCTCGGGGTCACCCAAGGTCGGAGGGTCCCACCTATGGTTATGTCAGCATGCGAATGACGGTTAGTACTTCGATGTACCAGAAGTGCGTCCTCCTGGCCACGATCACCATTGTGACTTTGCTAAATGTTTTTTAACAACACCTTGCGTGTTAAACAAAAATTGCGCATTTGCCCATGTACTTGCGTGGCAGCGACTAACTGCATTGACGTGTCTAGAACACTAAGAGTATTGCAAATTTAGGAAGATAAAGCGTAATATATAAAGTGGCAAGAACGTTTTAAGTCACAAGCACGAAAAATCTAACAAATACGTACACTGCATTAAACTTCCCCCTCGTGTCTGAGTGATGGCATCACCAGAGTTTCATCTCGTTATCCCCGTATAGGGAACCTCTATGGTGCCAAGTATCCGTTGTCCCAATCTCTATCAGTAGGAGCTAGCCCGCTAGCCTTAATCCCGTCTTCTATTTCTGCGTCTTTACTGGTTTACAAAAACCCCGCTTACAGTTCCATTGACGATCTCGGAAGTATAATTTCCCTGTTTCAGCAAAATTAACCGGTCTACAATAGCGTCTCAATAACGTCGTATAAGACTATCGGTTGTAACACTTTGTTACCATATTCTTTAAAGCTCTAGCCCTCTTTATTAAATATAGAGGTACGTGTCTATATAACTCCGTGTGTTCCTTTTTTCTTTCGTGCTGGTGAAAGAAACTATTATTTTGTGATCGAGCCAAGACGCCTGTGTAAGTGATTTTAGGAGCCCAACCAAAGCACATCTGGGAACGCACCCTTATTTGATTTGTGAAATATAGTCTTGTGCTCTGTTGCGTAGCTTTCTACTGCACGTATTTCACGTGCCTAGTTTCCTGCACGCTACTTTCTTTTTATTTTCTGCACAATCCAATTTACTTTGTACCTTGCATTAATTTACCATCGCCTTCTTTTCCCCATTGCCTCGCAACATGCACCCCCAACACCACACGGGGAGACGTAAAGCCAGGGCACAACACATGAACAAAAGTTACTCCAACGACAAGGCCTAAGGAAGAATCGCTGCACACGTGGGGGCATTTCTGATATCGCCTTTTTTTGCTATGTCGATAAGAGGACGATGATCGCTTTCGAGTGTCACTGAACGGCCATAAACGAAATGGTGAAATCTTTCGCAGCCGAACACTAATGCGAGCGCTTCTTTTTCTATTTGAGGGTACCGCTGCTCGGACGCTGTCAGGGCTTTCGAAGCATAGGCTACTGGCCTCGAATCATCATGTAGCTGCAATAAAGCTGAACCTACGCCGTCTTGCGATGCATCCGATGTAACCTTCGTGGCCCTGTTTGGGTCAAAGATTGCCAACAAAGGGGCTGCGCTCAATGACTTGCATACGTCACGCCATTCATTTTCATGTGCGGGCGTCCATTCAAATTGCACATCGTGTTTCAAAAGCGAGCGCAAAAGCGCAGTTCGCTGCGTCAGGCTGGGGACATACTTGGAAAAATAGTTAATAACACCGAGCATCCTCTGCACAGCTTGCTTGTTTTGTGGTGCCGGTAAGTCGAATACGCTGGCAAGTAGTGACGGATCTGGCTTGATGCCCTTACTGATGATTATGTCGCCTAGAAACTTAATCTCTTGTACGGCGAACATGCACTTCGCAGGGTTGAATGTTAGTCCCGCCAACTCAGCTGCTTTCAGTGCGTCTCGCAGGCGCTGGTCATGCTCTTCTCTTGTTGTTCCCCATACAAGCACATCGTCAACATACACGCGGACGCCTGGGAGATCATCAAATATTTCGTTCAGCGCTTTCTGGAATACCTCACTGGCGGATGCTGTGCCGAAGGGTAGCCGAAGGAAACGGTATCGACCAAATGGTGTGGAAAATGTGCATAACATTGACGATTCTTCATCCAGAGGAATTTGATGGAATCCGGCGTTAGCGTCTAGGCGAGAGAAGAATTTTGCGCCTGCCAGTTCTGCTTCGATGTCCTCGCGTCGTGGCATCTGATAGTGCTCTCTTTTTATGTTCTCACTGATTTTTCTTGGATCAAGACAAATTCTTAACCTCCCATCTTTCTTTCTAACAATAACTAAGGGACTCACCCAGTCTGTGGGGCAGCTGACTTTCTTGATGATGCCTTCTTGTTCCATCCTTGTCAACTCGGCGCGTAGCGGCTGCTGGAGGGAGAAGGGCACTCTTCGAGCCGGTTGAACGACGGGTAGCGCACCATCACGAAGCGCAATTTTGTATTTCCGCTGGAGGCAACCGATTCCGCAAAACAGCTGAGGGAACTTATGGGTAACATCTCTTGAAGAGCTTGCGGTTACGCTTGTGATGTTGCGTTGGATTAGCCCAAAGCGCTCACTGGCTTCTAAGCCGAGGATGGCCTGGTGATCCTTCTTGACCACGAAGAATCGAACCGTGTCCTTGTTGCCATTTATCTCCACCGGGGCTGAAACGGTTCCACATTGCTTGATGATGCTTCCACCGTAGGAACGCAAGACTGCTCCACTGGGTTCAAGAGCCCCAACGCTTAGTTTGCGATACAGCGAAAATGGTATCAGATTTGCTTGGGCCCCGGTGTCAACCTTGAATGACACATCCCGGCCTCCTACGCTGGCAGTCACCAGCCAATCGCGATCGTGGCCGACACTACTTACCACGACGTCTAGGACCTCAAATTCATCATCCACTTGGTGTATCCTCCTAGTGTCAGCTCTCTTACTGCAACACGAGGCAAAGTGATTAGGCATATTGCAGTGATGGCAAGTTTTGCCATACGCCGGACAACGTCTTGGAGCATGAGATCGGCCACATCGGTAACACTTCGCGGGTTGCATCAGCATTGTGGAGGCGGGTCTCGTTACCGCGCTTACTTCTGGTTCTTCCTTTATCTTGTTGCATGCTTCGTTCTGACGAACCGTGGTCTCGGCTTCCCGCGTCGATGTAGTACTGATTCTCGACGTTACTGCGCCTACTTCGTGCTCGGCCTTCGTTTTCTTCCATACGTCGTTCTGACGAGCTGCTGTCTCTGCAGCCTTGCACATACTAATGGCTTTTTCCAGGGTGAGCCCTTTGTCCCTCAGCATTTTCTCCCGCAGCCGTGACGAATTCGTCCCAAAAACGATTTGATCACGAACCATGTCGTCCTTCAAGAGACCGAAGTTGCAATGCGCAGCCTGTTTCATGACTTCTCGGAGGAATTGCTCGAATGGCTCAGCTTCACCTTGGAGACGCGTTCTGAAGACATACCTTTCGTGGACTTCGTTCTCTTTCTCGACGCAATACTCCTCGAACTTCGCGACTACTGTCTTGTAGTCATGCCTTTCCGCTTCTTCAGCAAACGAGAAGTTGTTGTATACCTCTATTGCTTCTTCGCCGGCAAGGCTCAGCAGGATAGCGGTTTTTACTTCTTCGGATCTTGGCTTCTCAGGGCTTGTTGCTTTTAGAAATAACTCGAACCTTTGTATGAAGGACTTCCAGTTTCTACCACCATCCCCGGCCAAGCGTAGCGGCTCTGGGGGCTTGATGCGGTCCATCGCTGACGTACTTCGCCGCTCGTAGCCTACTGGTCGCCACTTCTGACACCATGTATCGGCATCTAAGTGCCGAGTGAAACGCCGGGACAGCAGTAGAAGAGTGAACGACGTTGTTTATTGAATGCGGTTAATATACTACTGCAGGGAGAGGGAAAAGGGGGTGTGTTCGTTGGTAAAGACATGGGTGTTGGTTTGGCTTCCATCAACAATAACTTGTGCGCATGCAGAAGCGCGCACACGTGCGGACACGATACAGGGTCGACCTATATTCCGGTTCGACCTATAGTCCGTTTTTTACGGACTATAGGTTTTACGGACCTTAAAATGGTAGAAACGATTGAAAGCAAATGTATTACATCTCCTCTATACAATACAGTCGTAACGGCAAAGATTCTATACTCAGAACAAGTACTCTTAAACAATAAGATTTTACTGTCGAAAATTGAAGCACAGTGTATGCATATAATTCTTTCCGATTACCATACAGTTGTAAAACCAATCGATGACAATATTTAATGCGTGGTTTAGTAGTACACATTTACTGAAACGTAGGATACGTACAATAAAATGATAGAAACGATTGAAAGCAAATGTATTGCATCGCCTCTATACAATACAGTCGTAACGTTAAAGATTCTATACTCAGAACAAGTACTCCCCAACAATAAGATTTTACTGTCGAAAAATGAAGCACGGTGTATGCATCTCATTCTTTGCCCTCTGATGGGAACACGGGAACAAAACGTGGCGTCATTTTTGCCGTAAAAGAACCACACGCATTGATCTCCCATCTTTCATGGTCAGCTGCCAGACTAAATCCCCGAACGTTAACAGTGGGGACGGACGCGGGATACGTGTTTTATTCTGAATAGAAGTCTTTACCAAATTTACGATCAAATTAGGCATTTGGTGCAGTGCTAATTAGTCTTCATTATTGTACCCTAAAAAGTAAGTTTCAATACTGAATACAGCGGGTATTTATTCTTGATGACAATAGTGTAAAGTATTGTTAGGCTAAAACAACACTGACATCCTTGCGCCCGTGAGTTTTATTTTAAATCTTATTCTCATGACCTAGTTAATAAAGTTCTTTGTCTGTCTGTTTAAACGTGTCGGATGTGACAACTGCTTGAAGAGAACCTCCGTGTGAGGCTATTATAACTTCAAACTGTCACATATTGTGAAGTGTGAACAAAAGTGGGCTAACCGGAAAGCTTTTTATCAAGTACCTAATAATTAGTCAGAGCATAACTGCAAAGGAAATACAAACAGAAAGACGCCGATGATGAGGCATGTACTTTTGTGCTGCATTCTGGCGAAGTTTTTCTGGAAATTATTACTGGCGCACACTCATTCAGCGTTACTTAAGATACTCTTCATCGCTATCCCTATTCAAATCCAATGCGATTACAAACCGTTATCTTAATCATTCCGGAACGATAAGATATGGTAGAATGGCACATCGCCTTACTTGGATGTGTCTCGCGAATCTTGTAAGGCGGAAGAACTGCTTAAAATAGTCCCCACAAACATATTCAACACCTCATAACACCAACCTAATTGTCATCGGTATCTACCACTCAATACTTCTACTTATATCTCAGGCTCTATAAAGTAGTTTTTTCCCTTTATTTTTTCCCCATGCGCACGTACTACCTCATTGTTGACTAGTGTTTCCGTTCAAGTCTCCCCAACAGTTTGACAACTGCAGCATTTGGGGGCCTTTTCCGTTACTATTATTTCGCAATTACAACGTTTTATCGACTCGTCAGTTGGACGGTTTAACCATCCTGCAGAATTCAGAACAGAATTTTTTTCCCCTATCCAAATCCATTCTTTTTTTTGTTTGGCATGCATTTAGCCTTATATTTTTGGTTTCGTGTGAAAGGCTGTCTCTTCGTTGCAACGCCCTTTTATAGGAGTCGATCGGCGAGTTTTGAGTTTCAATGTTCCTTTTAGGTGAAATGAGGTGACCAACGCACTTCGTTTAAAAACACAAGAAATCTACTTTCGACGTGAAGGAGAAAGTTTCGGGTTTTTATTTGTTTGCGAAAACCAGTTTTATAGTCTAGAGGAACCAGTAGCTTACGACCGAGCATTTATAAAACGCGAGGTGCGCTGTAGCATGAGATTACTTTGTTTTCTTCGTTTGTGTACGTTGCCATGAAGCGAGCATACTCTATTGGTGCTGCACTATTACTCCTCGTGAGAGGCAACATCTGACGCATAATGTTAGAGATCCAGTGCTTCTCCCTTTTAAAATTAAACGTAACTAACATGCTGCGTTAGCGTTACTAAGCTGCACCAAGGGATATGAGACGCTGCAATGGAAAGCTCCGAAATATATTTCCTCAGCAGACGTTCTTTAACGCACACCCAAAGGACGGGGCTCCAGTTTTTTTTTTTTTCATTTTGCGAAAAACACTGGATATTGAACACAAGGTCAAACATGGCACCTCAAGCTCAGAAGCACAACGCCATAGCCAGATAGCCATTGTGGCGATTTCCCTTTTAGGCAACGTGACTTAGAAAACAAGATAGTACGGAGCATTTTCACTCGTTAATCGACTAGAATGCTTGCCTCACGTTCTTTGCCAGGAAATTAGACGAATTTCATCCCTTTGTTATGTGGTGGTTCTCACACACAAAAACAGTTTCCAAGGTATGACATAAGCATATATTAAAGATCCTAATGACTGGGAACGCTATTCCCGGAATTTCAGCCGCTAGGGCTGCCTAAAAATTACGGTGACTCAGCGTAGAGTATAAACCTGGTAAGGCCACTGAACTTCAGAATGAACTGTACTAAGTAGCAATCCCTGACAGTCAGAAAATATCGTGGTCTACCTCAGTGAGAAATTCCCAGTGAACAAGCAGACGCTGAAATGAATGTAGAGTAACTAACAGCAGTAAACCATTATTATTTTTTGGCACATCGCATCTTTACAAGTTCATACGTCACATAACTGGTTCAGAGAAAACACGTAAGCTGCACTGCTGAATGTGCTCGCAACGAATGAGAGTGCGAAGAGGCAGTGTCATTGCTTTGACTAATCCAATAGGTAAGGTGAAAGGTCAAACGGCATCCATCGACCAAAGGAGCAAATATCTTAGCTAAAGGTAACGCCTTCCAGGGACCGCAAGAAAGGCAAAGCCTATTTGAACATTACAACAATTTATTGAAGGCGAGGAAGCAAAGCAATATGCATAAAATAAACTCACGCAGGAGCTCTCGCTGCTGTTGTCGTCTGTCTGTTGTTTCCCGAACGTGCTATAGGCTTGAGCTATTTTACGGCCGCAATTTAAATTAGGGTCGAAAAAAAGACAATTACATCTTTTTAAGGTTTGTTTTTTAAATAAATGAACCATGGAGGCATACTGACGGCCGAGAAAAGAAGGAGCAGACACGATATCACCTGGGCGCGTGAGGGAAGCAGACAAGTAGATGGCCAGTTGAGAACTCTAACCCTGCCTCGTGTGGCACACCTTGTGCGTCGCAGCCGTTTAGCCTGCTTGTATAAGTAGGTGGCGTGGAGCAGAGGTAGAATACCCGGCTTCAAATCTGAACGTCGTAAGTTCGCATCTTACTCAAGTCCACTCCATCTTCAGGCATAGAGTGGTGCCTGCAGCCTGATACCGACAAAAAAAAGTATATTGCCGAGAGCTAGTAGGGCTACACTAGTTCAGGTGCAACCAAACTAGGAAGGCCCACTAAGTTTCATCAAAGTCACTCCCTCACCAGAACAGGAATCGGTCTCCCTGGTGCAGTATTCGGCCACTACCCCCCTCATGACTCCGACAATTAACCCATGGCCCTCAGTTCACTACAGTCCCCAGTGGCTGCGCAGCACCTGACCAAGGCGGCGGTCAGACCTGCTACGCGGCAGAGGGTGCTAAGAATCTCTTGGTCCGGACAGGCCGCCAATGGAAACTGAACCTTGCAACGTTCAACACGCGCACCCTCTCGAGTGAGGATAGCTTAGCAGGACGCATCAAGCATTGCCTGGGATATTATTGGCCTTAGTGGGGTTAGAAGAACTGGTGAGGCTTACGCAGTGCTGACTAAGGACCACGTCCTCTGCTACAGAGGTCTTTCAGATAAGCGAGAATCCGGGGTAGGATTTCTAGTTCATAACAGCGTGGCGGGCCACATTGATGAATTCTACAGCATTAATGAGAGGGTAGCACTCGTCGTAATAAAGCTGAATAGGAGGTATTAAATGAAGGTAGTACAAGTATACGTCCCAACCTCTAGTCACGATTATGAAGAAGTACAGCAGTTTTATGAAGATGTTGAATTAGCAATGAGAAAGGTGCAAACTCAGTATACTGTAGTTGTGGGTGATTTCAATGCAAAAGTGGGGAAAAAGCAGGTTGGTCAGTAAGCAATTGGCAACTACAGCATCAATTCTAGGAATGCAAGAGGAGAGATGTTAGTAGAATTCGCGGAAAGGAATAGGCTCCGAATAATGAATACCTTCTTCAGGAAGCGCAGCAACAGGAAGGGGACCTGGAAAAGCAATTACGGAGAAACAAGGAAAGAACTAGATTTCATACTCTCTGCCGATCCAAGCATAGTGCAGGATGTAGAAGTGTTAGGTAAGGTAATGTGCAGTGACCATAGGTTAGTGAGGTCTAGGATTTCTCTCAATTTGAAGAGAGAAAGAGTGAAATTAGTCAAAAGGAAACAGGCCAACCTAGAGGCACTAAGGGTAAAAGCAGAACAATTCAGGCTGGTGCTCGCAAAGAAATATGCAGCTTTAGAAAAGGAAGATAAAGACAACACAGAGGTAATGAATGAAACCGTAACTAGGGCGATCTCAGAAGCAGCAATTGAAGTGGGAGGTAAGGCACCAGGGCAACCACTAGGTAAGCTCTCCCAAGAAACAAAGGACCTAATAAGGAAACGACAAAACATAAAGAATGTCCAACGCAAGAGATCAGATAGAATTCGCTTAACTGTCAAAACTTATCAACAAGAAGAAAGTAAGGGATATTCGAAATTATAGCGTGGGAAAGATGGAGGAAGCCGTAAAATATGGGCGCAGCAATTAATCAGTAAGAAGAAAGCTTGGAATAGGACAAGTTAAGATGTATGCACTGAAATATAAGCATGGTAATATCATTAGCAATTTTGATGACATAGTAACAGCAGCAAAAGAATTCTATAATGACCTGTACAGTGCCCCAAACAGCCAAGCTACTTTCATTGGAAATAGTGATGTACCGGATGCAGAGGCTCCTTCTATAACTAGAGATGAAGTTGAAGGGCCTTGAAAGACATGACCAAGGGAAACGCTGCTGGAGAAGATGGAATAACAGTAGATTTATTCAAGGATGGAGGAGATATCATAATTGAAAAGCTTGCGGCCCTTTATACGCGATGTCTCACAACTTCAAGTGTACCAGACAGCTGGAAGAACGCCAACATTAAACTAATTCATAAGAAGGGAGACGTTCAAGAATTGGAGAATTATCGACCCATTAGCTTGCTTACAGTATTGTATAAAATATTCACCAAGATAATTTCCAATAGAATAACGGCAACACTTGACTTCAGCCAACCAAGAGACTGGCTGGCTTCAGGAAGGGATATTCTACGATGGATCATATCCATGTCATCCATCAAGTAATCGAGAAATCTGCGGAGTACAATCAACGTCTCTATATGGCTTTCATATATTATGAAAAGGCATTTGATTCAGTAGAAATACCAGCAGTCATAGAGGCATTGCGTAATCAAGGAGTACAGGAGGCATAAGTGAATATCTTAGCAAACATCTACAAGCATTGCACAGCTCCCTTATTTCTCCGCAAGAAAAATTGAAAGTTACCTATCAAGAAAGGGGTCAGGCAAGGAGACACAATATCTACAATGCTATTCACTGCATGCCTAGAAGAAGTATTCAAGCCTTTAGACTGGGAAAGCTTAGGAGTGAGGATCAACGGCGAATATCTCAGCAACCTCCGAATTTGCAGATGACAGTGTCCTATTCAACAACACTGGAGACGAATTACAGCAATTGATTACTTTAACCGAGAAAGTGTAAGAGTGGGGTTGAAGGTTAATATGCAGAAGACAAAAATAATGTTGAATAGCCTGGCAAGAGAACATGAATTCAGGATCACCAGTCAGCCTCTAGAGTCTCTTAAGTATCGTAACAGCGCAAACAATACAGGGACAAAAGGAAGGAAAAACGACCACACGGCGCGTTTTCCCTTCCTTTTGTCCCTGTATTGTTTGCGCTGTTACGATACTTAAGATGAATCCCAACCAACTGGCCCAACTTGCCGTCTTGTTCTAGAGTCTGTAAAGGGGTACGTTTATCTAGGTCAGTTACTCACACGGGACCCTGATCACGAGAATAAAATTTACAGAAGAATTATGTTTGGTTGAATTGCGTACGGCAGGCATTGCCAAATCCTGACGGGGAGCTTACCACTGTCGTTATAAAGAAAAGTATACAATCATTGCATTCTACCGGTGCTAACATATGGGGCAGAAACTTGGAGGTTAACAAAGAAGCTCGAGAACAAGTTAAGGACCACACAAAGAGCGATGGAACGAAAAATCTTAAGACTAACGTTAAGAGACAGGAAGAGAGCGGTGTGGAACAGAGAACAAATTAGGATAGCTGATATTCTAGTTGACATTATGCGGAAGAAATGGAGCTGGGCAGGCCATGTAATGCGTAGGATGGATAACCGGTGGACTATGAGGGTTACAGAATGGATACCAAGAGAAGGGAAACGCAGTCGAGGTCGGCAGAAAACCAGATGGGATGATGAAGTTAGGAAATTTGCAGGCGCAAGTTGGAATACGCTAGCGCAAGACAGGGGTAATTGGAGATCGCAGGGAGAGGCCTTCGTCCTGCAGTGGACATAAAAATATAGGCTGATGATGGTGATCATGATGTGTACGTCAAATGCACGGGTCAAGGGATACTCTAACTGCCACTGGCTTTGCATTGTCTTTCTTCGGCGTCCTTGGAAAGTCGAGGGAAAACGGCATGGTATTTCTAAATCTCACTTGACTGAAATCAGACTGAGTGGCACAAGAAGCAAATATCCAAGGAAGAAAATGGGGTCAAAGGCTGCTCGTTCATTATTTTGTCCCTTGTTCGCTAACCGTACTTGAGTGGCTAGAACCTAAGGACTTAGAAGAGGTGGTAGTACAAGAAGCGCATTCGGTCGCCATCTTTTTGTTGTGCTGTGGACGTATCCGTGTGCTTTCTTAAACAAATGTGGCTGTTGAAACAACGGTAGTAATGTGGCTATCTTGTATGTAACCTTGACATCGTTGTGCTGGCATTGTTGTAGAGACTAAGTTATCGGTGTCTTTGGGACTGACATAATTTTATTGAAGTCGATGGTGAGACGAAATCTTCTCCGCGGTTGAAACACTTGGGCAAACTTGACGGTAATCGAATGTTCCACTTGATGAACAGATTGTTTCTAATAAAGGGCAAAAAAACCTAAACGTTTAGTTTCTTCCGATAGCACAAGAATGGCAGACTGATCTGCGTATTTTGCCATCATGTGATGTAATAATGGCATATCACTTCCTTACGCTTCTGTTTCTGCCCTTCATTGGATACATGGCTTTCACAATGAGGTAGATATGAACATGGCACCTACATAGTTAAAAAATAATGGTATGTCGAGTGCAAACATTGATGTCGCCTAACTAGATCTCATCATGGCCATCTACCTATTTGTAGATACACAAGCCAGGCTGCTTGAGTGTTTCTTCATGGGTACGTTAGTATCGGCAGTTACTATTATTAGAAAAATGGACATAATTTATCATGCACCATTTAGTTCACATATCAGCGGTAGTGATTTATTTGACAAGTGCGGGCTTCTTTGCTTTATACAGCTGTTTAGCCTAGAGATATTACTCGAGATCCGGATCCCTAGACACAGTATATTCTGTAGAGACGAATATGTGGCGGAATCTACTGGTAGCTATTGCGTGCTGCATGAGAGATAACCTCGATACACACCCCTGCTGATGGAACCTCGATTTAGCATTAGGTGAATGTGCACATCTCTATAAAACTGCACTTATGAGGTCATCAATTTGCCTCTTGCCGCATTCGTTCTATCATGGCTTGGCTTGATGCAGAACCCTTAATGCCTCAAACCCTCACTTAGGTTGCCGCTTCAATGGCGAGGAATGACTTGCGTGCTTTCGTGCTAGCTGTCTTTCCTTAGTCTTCCAGTATAATATACTAGCATGCATATTTTAGTTGTTGTTTATGTAAAAAAATGCCTGTTGGAGGTAGCGCAATTCTAACAACCCCTGAGCTAAATTGTACGATTAGGCCGCCATTACTTCTACGAGCAATCAAAATGCTTTACTGAATTATTATAATTGTAATAAATAAACTTTTTAAATAATTACTTTACGGGACGTGTTTCAATTCGCGAATAGTAGCCGGTGAGTTTCCAAAACGTTTCCACTTGGAACGAATTATTATTCTGAGGAGTGGACTCCTAGAAACTAGGGCCCGAGGGCCCTAGTTTCTCTGGACAAAATAAAGCTCTTGCCATACCATGCCATGGACTAGTTTTGAGATCGTAATTTTCGAACTGTTCGTTGAAACGCACTGGCGTTCCAGTTACTTTTGTGCTTCATTGCCTATAACAGAGCTTTCTTTAAATAATAACTGGAGCAAAAGTCCATGTTTGAAGCAAGTTTGTTGTCGCATATCTCAAAATCTATGCCACCCTCAGAATATGTACAAAGTCAGTTTGCATTTTAAAATCACTAGCTGCAATTTGTAGATTGAAATATGTCTCGTAAACTAATAAAGAAAAAAGTAATTAGCCTAAATCCGGCAAATACTCAATTGCTCATTTCGATTTCTCGTAGAAGTAAGGGGCACCGGATAGAGTAATTTAGCTGAAGGGTTGGAATTGTGTTTTTTTCCCGTGGGCAATGTTTGAAAACATTTGCAGCAGTTAAAAAAAGCACTCTGTACAGCGCACGGTATATCTTTCATGTACCACCACTGCCATCTAGGGAGTGCGGCAAGATTGGGACCGAGCAGACACAGGCCATCGATAGCTTTAGTGTGAAGCAGAACACTATGTTTACGATTATGGAGTAGTTGTCCCCACCAAGTACACTAACTCCCTTAGACGTCATACTCTCAATGGATCTCGCTAACGAAGTATGCCTGCTCAAACGGAGGCTACGATAACCTGAGGCTTTGGTGTGCGTGTCTGTTTTAGTAACCTGCATGTCGAATTTTATTTTCGTGCGCGTTTCGATTATTTGCCCCGTTATTTATTGAATATATACAAACAGGCCAAGTAGTACCAGTGGGAAGAATTTGACGACGCAGAATTTTCTCCTCAAATGTATGCGGCAAAGGTTCGAACCACGGAGTTTGCGAAAATATTAGAAAAGTTTTGCCAATATAGTGCCTAGTCACGTTTTCATGTTCCAGAGAAACGAGTAACAAGGCACGAACAGCAATTTCCTGACCATTCCTGTTGCTAAGCAGCCAAATTTTTTTAATTGTTAGCTGCGAAGAATAAATGGCAAAATATCTTGCATAATTGAATTCGTTAGCACAGTATGTTCTGCAGAGACGTATATGTGGCGGAATCTACTGGAGTCGCTCTGTCCAACTTGAAGACTAATCTTGGCGACAATGTTTAGTTATAATCTTCAAGTATCAAAGCCGGACCGCTCTAGCTATTATAAAATGTGGGCAGAAGTTGGGAGGAGTCGGAAATTATCTGTAAAAGGTCAAGTTTTGTAATGAATGAATCAGATCACGGTACACAGCAATATGCATATGAGTCCAAATGACAGGTAGGTGACAGGGTTTGACACTGCTTTGTCTCAGACTACCAAGTACTAACGTACGCATATATACTGGCAGTCACGACAAAGCGACCTCAGTAGAATAGACGTCTCAAATAGAGGGGCATCTTATTGTGCGGAGGGCAACTTCTTTAAAGCTATACCAAAAAACGATACTACTTATTATATGTACAGTGGAGTTTAAACTTTCCCAAAATTTGGTCCACGTCATATATATTTGGAGCCAACGTTTTAAAATGTGTGAGTAATTTGAACGCAATTGATATTATAAATTCTATACTTCTACATAAAAGCAGCTTCAGAGTAAACTGGACAGTGCTTCTGGAAGGACGCGCAAAAATGCTTAGTTTTTGAGAGTGCAATAGTGAAGGTACGGCATTTCCATGACAAAAATAACGTCATCTGATTGCTACCCAAGTGCGCAGGTTAAATTCTCTTCTTGAGAGAAATTCCACCGGCGAAAGTAGTTGTTTACAGGGGAAAATAAACCTTTTTTATGGACTTTTGAATGATGGTGAAAACTTTAGTTAACTTCGGAGAAGGGGGTAAAGGGGGAAGCCCCTAGTCTAGGGCCCCTATGATGAAGTAGCGGCCACCAATGTGTGCAACGCGGGGAAGATAAGGTCGGCGCTCTTAGCCGGCGCCTTTGTGCCGGCTGCGAAAGATGAAGAAAATAAAGATGGGCAGTGTGTGCTCGAGGCGCAAGCATGACACGGGCAGTCCTGTTGTAGAAGTCTGATACACTGGTCTTGTAGTTCT
The DNA here is from genome assembly GCF_013339745.2 of Dermacentor silvarum. Taxonomy (NCBI): domain Eukaryota; kingdom Metazoa; phylum Arthropoda; class Arachnida; order Ixodida; family Ixodidae; genus Dermacentor; species Dermacentor silvarum. The sequence continues at coordinate 103,214,092 of NC_051161.1, read as the reverse complement.
CGGCTTGTAGCCGGCCGCCTTTTCTGGGTCATGGATCGCTTTTCCGGCCTGCGCTTCCTCGTACATACGAGTGCCGATATCAGCGTGGGGCCGTCCTCAAACGGTGACCTCACTTCTAAGTCAACTGGACCTACACTCCGAGCGGCACGTATGGTCTGCAGTCCCTCAGTCTCGCCCTTGGCCTGCGGCACACGTTCCGGTGGGTCTTTATTGTAGCCGACGTCAATCAATTTATCCTCAGCTCCAAATTCTTGACCCATTTTGATCTCAACCTCTCCATGCGCCGCCATCGCCTCATTGACAGCAGGACGCGCCTCTCCATCCCTGGCGTTCTGTCGGCTGTCGCTCCCACTGGCATCCGCACGCTGATCCCATCATGCCCGTACGCTCGAATTCTCGAAGATTTCCATGAGGTGACGAGGCCCTGCAATTTAAATCAGCCGCCCAAGCACAGAGTAACCTACCACATTGTCACGCGTGGTCAAGCCGTCGCACTTCCTCCTAGCTGCTTCTTCGGTGAGCGTCTGGGCATTGTTAAACGGGAATTCGATCACATGCTATAGCTGGGCACTATTCGTCATTTGTCCAATACTTGGGCCTCCCCACTCCATCTCGTGCCCACGAAATAACCGGGTGACTGGCGTCCGTGACGCGACTCCCCTGCGCTCCGCGGCGACCCCTCGGTTCCCTTCAGTGCTTTTAGCGATGGCGTTTCGGCAAGTTTACCGAATGGCCAAGCGTTAAATTACTGCTAGACACCTTTTTGCGAGTACTATCGTGAAAGCTGCACTGTGATTTCACTTAAGAACAGCAGCATCGTCTGGCCAGTTCTGTATGCGATAGCGCGAAGAAAACCGGACAGCAGAAAAAATGTGATGATTAACAAACTTTTGCCCATTTAGAAAAACGCATCGAAGAAATGCTACGGCGCATTGCCCAAAATGAGCGCACATATTGTTAGCATTCATTACGCTGGCCCCACTTGAATTATTTAGATAACGCAGGCACTTGCTTGCGTGTCCTAACAGGAGGAGCCATCAAAATGCGAGTCCACTGCTATAAGGGTTTTTCGATTCCTAATTGATCGCAAGCAATGGTGGCCAGTGCCTGGTACGCACATTGTGCAGCAAATAAAAAACAAGGAGCGATGCATTAAAAATGAGAAGCCATGGGCAAAGCGACGATTTGTGCCATGCAGCATAAATTCCGATGTGATACTGAACAAAATAGAAGCAAAAATATTATCATGACTTCCACTGGTCAACGTGTTCCCAAAGTGTTCACTGACACCGCCTTCATTTTGTCTGTCACCCTTCCATCCTTTTAGATACTTTCTGCCTCTCGCTTACTTCTTGTTCTGTCCTTTTACCATACGTTATCTGTTGAGACAAAAAGGGAAACAATAACGAGTAACAGAACATCCTCCTGAGCTTCGCTGCATACGGATACAGAGCCTAATACTTTTTTTCTTTTTCTTTTTACTTGTCCACCCTCAGCAGTCTCACATCTGCCTTTCAGTGATGTGCATGTTTGTGTTTACGTGCTTCTGGCTTTTTCGCTTCAGCGTGTGTTTGTCTGGTCGCTCCCGAAGGAAATAAAAAAAAGAGCAAGCATACTTGCCACAAAGTGCTGTGACTACCGCCCCGGTGGTCTTGACACAACGCTCGTAGTATCAGAGACATCTTTTTCTCGGTGTTGTTTTTCTGCACCACTCAAGGAGAAGCGCAAGAACGGAGTGACAGTAGCTGTGGTCACAAGGCCCTGTTGTCAAGGAGCTCTCGAGCAGAGAGGCTGCGGCTGCCATGATTGTTGACACATCATTTCTGGGTAATGATACAAAAAATACAGTGGTCATACTTGTTTGCTTGCGCTTTATTTCTCATATGATTTCTCTGCCCTTAATCGTATGCTGCACCAGTGTTTCTGGGTGTGCAGTCATTCGTGTGCGTCTGCGATCTCGTTTGTTCTTTGAAAGCGGGTAGTTTTTTTTTTTTTTGCTCTTTCCGTCGTTTTCGCGGTTGGCGGTACGACGGTAGTGGGACTTGGCAGAGGAAAGGCGAGGAAATTCGCCAAGAGAAAGGGCGCGTACTCTCGGGCAACGGAGTTGCTCAGCTGGGCGTTCGGAGGGTGGGTGTTATGCGTGTTAGTTCACTCGCTCGTTCATCGAGTGAAGACGCCATCGTGAAGCGCAGCCTGGCAGCCTACGTAGCTTAGCCTCCCTTACCCCTCACTCCTTCGATTAATAAAGTTGTCACTCACTCACCCGAGGTTTGAACGAGAACGTGGTCTAGGGCAAGCGAGTTGTGGGGAGGAACCAGAGAGAAGAGGCGGGGAGGATGTCGTTCACTCGTTCGACGCCTGTCTCACTGGCCGCGCAGTAGTGTCCAGCCCATGGTGGGCGGTGCGGCTGGTCACATCATCTATTGTGGATTTTTTCTCGCACACGAATTATACAGAGCAGACGCATGCAAGTGTTCCATCGAATGCTGAAGTCGTTAACGCCTTCATACCAAGAAAAGCACGAAGTGACTACGTTCGCTTTCTGCGGCTGCCACGAAGGAGCTCCGCGAAGGCGAGGTAAGGCACCGAGGGGAAATATGTATGTTCTCGGGCAACCAAGTTGCGCGGATGGGCCGCAAGCGTGGGGGACTATCGCTCGCTCGTTCATTAGAGCTATTTCCTTACATTGGCAAACATCGCAGATCGTTTATGCATGAACTTCTACAGCGGTGCTGTTAGAACATCGCTACACTGAGGATTCCGTCGTCTGTAGATTCGCCGAGCTGGGGGAAAGTTAAAGCAGAGTATAAAAAAATTGTCGAAGTTTCACCTGAAAGGCGAAGCATCAATTGCGATAGCAAATTTGTAGAGAGCTATACGGAGTAATGATATTAGCTTTATCAGCTGTATAAACTTGGACATGGAGCAAGGACATGCAGGGGTGTTTGACCTCAACCCGAAGGTGCCCCCACCTCAATAGGTGCTTGGGGCGCCACATGGGAAATGACCGCCATGGGAGCGGCCCAGACGCCACTTGATTTCCGTGCTCACGTTGGTTTTGACGGGAATTCAGGGCGCAAGCTCCTTTCCCAAGCGTATCACCCCTGAAGGAAGCCGAACGCCAGGCCGGGGTGCGCTTGTACCCTTTTGAACCAGTGGGTGCCCGGCGGCGGTGAGAATCGAACCCACAGCCTCCCGCAGCCGAGGGGGGCGTTCTACCACTAGGCCACGGCTAGTGATATTGATGATAATTAGCGGTGATGGTGGTGGTGAATGTGTCAATTCTTCAGCGTTTACCCCAATACGAGAGTGGTGAGTTGATGTTAAACGTCATCTTGCATGCACCACTGCTCTTTGTCTGCGTAGTCCTCAGAACAAACAGGGAGACGTGCTTGCTTGAGGAGTTGGTGTGCTTTATTGTTCATAACCTCCGAGAGGATTCAGCATTACCATTGCCTCACATGGCACATCGCATCGTGGCAGAAGTGTTAACCTTGATTTGAATAATGGGGTTGTACGTAATTGAATGATTTGTTATAAAGTTGTGTGCCTACATTGTACACATACATTCGTGGTCTGTACCACGTTTCGCTTCGTAGCGGAGACGGTTCTGTTGCACGCGACGCTTCTTTCGGGCCTGGATGTCTTCGACGCTGACCAATTCTGCTGCCGCGTGCTTACGTGCTCCTTCTGCATGCGTGACCATCACGCTGCTGAGACGCCTGCTGCAAGATCTCTCTTCCGCCTATGGACGATTGTAACGTTTGCACTATCACACCCCATCACGCGACCTCCACAGCCCAGCGCCTGAATTTTTGTCGCATACGAAAGCAAGCACAGCAACGTGCAATACGCACAAACTACGCATCCTGGCCCGTGGCGGCGCCGGCTGCGATGCGTGGAGGCGAGCGCCGTCTGGTGGTGTTGCAAGAAACCCAGCGGCACTTGCAGCAAGACCACCAAAGCATCGCCCGGAAAGTCGGGAGAAGAGGCAAAGAAAGCTTCACTTTAAAAAGGTTCGCTTTAAAAAGGCGAGCTGCGCGTGCAGAAATCAGCGAAAAGAAATTTCGCGTCAGCCATGTCGGCAGACAGAAATCGGCGAGTACCGCGCCATTGTTGGTTGGTCGCTCTGTCAGCACAAGAGCGCGCTCAGGGCATCTCATCCAGTCGTCAGCGAGTGCTACACGGGTATAAGGAGCGACATGCTGCTCTGGAAAAGGCATTAGTAATTAATCGCGATCCTGCAAATGCACAACCAAAACGTACTCCGCATGGGCGCAGCCAAACAAATCTCCACGCGGAACTCCAGGCAACCTTTCAAGACGTTTCTGGTGGTGTGCCGCAAAGGGCAGTGCAGGAAAATGAAAAATGCGGATTGTAAGGGATGTTAGCTCTCCTGAATGTTTGTTGTGTTATGCATCGCTTTAAAATATCTGTTATTATTCTCAGATTCCTTAATGTGCAATCATTTTACATGTCAACAAGCCTATTTTTGCAATATAGGTTTCTATTGAAGCTTTGCACACTACATACGTGACTGTTAAATGAATAGCAATAATGAAGTCTTGCAACAACTTTTCATGTGGCTCAATTTTAAAGCAAGGCATACCTGTGCGAAGAGTATACAACATAGTTTCGTTGTATATTATTTCTTGAATACATCAATAGGATTTTTTCAGATCTCGGTAGTATTGTCCCCCCCTCCTCCCTCTGTCCTAATCACACACAAGTTTTTCCTACGAAACAAAATTCCAGCGAGATTCATAACTCATCATGCATGCGCGAACGAACATTTAGGCCCTCTTTGTCATTCATACAGGGGATTCTCAGAGTTTCCATATGAAGACTAGAATAACGTTTTTTAATAGCCTGGTTTACGCTTTCTGGTATTTCATGCCCATCACACAAATTCAGCGGCGACTCCGTGGAAGATGGATACTGCTCGCTCTTGTGAGCCGCCTGAATGGAGTAGTGACTGATGGAAGACACATAGTCATGCATTCCACTCTGCTTTATATGCTTACACCAAATACTGCGAGTTCGGCGAGCCAGGGAAGTCGGGATAAAGCTACGGCGGAGCGGATGCCAGCCCCGCTATAGATAAAACAATGCTATATAAATCACGCCTGCTCATAGTCCGCGCAGTGCGCCTCCTGCTCACGCTACCAGGAAGAGGGCAACGAACTCGTTTGTGGCAGAAGCAGTTTAAATGATCCCTAAGGTAAAGTGAAACTCGTAAGCTTGCTACAGGGATCAGGGAAAAATTACGTTCCATTCGTGCGTTTTTGTTTACAGTTTGTAAGTGCTTTTTCGGTACTTCCCACGTAGAGAAGACAGCTTTTCCCTTTTCGCCTATTCCCCACCGTAAGGCTTTGCCAAAATGTCAGCGCTTGCGTAGGCCACTTATTATTCTTTTCACTTCAACGTTGATCTGTTTAAAGAACCCTCGCGTCGTAGTTTTAGACTGTTCGCTGGCGACTAACGGTGAAATATAAGGCTTACTTAGGGAGAGGTGCGAGGTATTTTCGGCGATCGCTGTTTTATTTTCGTTGCTTTCGTGGATATGCCGGCCTAGATATACGAGAAACGGGCCGAAACCACCCCTTCTCCCGAAACGTGCACTTGGTGCTTGCATCGGGACAGGAGCCGCGCTAAGCATTACTGACAATAATCGAGAGCAACACGATAAACGTATGCCAGAATGCAGCGTGTACGCGCATAAAGCTTTTAATAAAGAAACATCACTCTGCCAGCAAGACGGCGCAGGCAGCTTAGAAAAAGCGCCTGTTCTTTCGCTCAGCCCGGGATATTTGTCGCTACTGTGAGAGAAGGCTTTGTTCGTTTTTACGAACTCGCTTTTTCAGAACTCTCAGTAGGCGCTGTACTTTCAGAGTGGCAATATTTCAGCTTTTCGTGCTACGTAGGCGTTTATAATTTCGGTACAGGGAAGTAGGGCGTGGCGAGAGGCTCCGCAAGTGTAGAGCGGTGATCTGTGAACTAGCAGGAATGTCCTGTTCTGTCCTGTCCCAAGAATGCCTCTTACGGCCACCGAAAGAGATCTGAACGTAGAATTCGTAGAACTGCCGAGTTCTATTTTACAGCGTAAGCTGTTAAAGGCTCATTCCAATAGCCCTTTCGATTGGCGATGGTGTCCGCCGCCGCCGCCGGTGGTGTCCGGTGTCCGTAGCAGCTATCACCGGGAATGAAAAAGAAAATAAATACCCGGTTTCCACCGAGATCGAACACGATCCCGCTATACGGGAGGCAGCAACTCTACCACTGAGCCACGTCAACGTTTGCCCGCTTCCAGAGGGAAAATGCCCTATAAACGCACATGAGCGTGCGTGCAAACACGCGATGTGACATGCGCGCCACGTAGCGTCGATACGTGCACACTTTGCATTGCATTGGCATAATATTACACCAGGTGGAAAGCCGCGTAGCAGATGCACATGTAGCGGTACAAGGTAAAATGTTTGAGGAAGAAAAAGAAGTTTAACAAGATGTATACAAAAATGCTACAAAAAATATATTGTGCACTTGAATAAATAAAGCTGGATAGGTGACTATGGCCCCGCCGCCTTTCAAAGGGGATTTAAATAAAGAATAATAATCATCATCATTAGCTGGCTAGGTGGCTGTCACGCCTGTGTTTCTAAAGAGATGCCCATGAATCCTCCTCATCACCATTATCATCTTCATTAGCATCATAGCGTGCCACTTGTCACGCGATGTGAGATGCGCTGCGCGTAGGGATGTTACATGCGCCCTTTAGATTGTAGCTGCAAATTAAAACACTAAGTGGCACGACATATAGCAGTTGCACAGGTAGTTGTACAAGATAGATAGAGAAGGATTGAGGAAGAAATTAAAAGAAGATGAAGGAAATGTATGCAAAAATGCAAGAATGAAATACATGTATTGCATACCTGAAAAAACCAAGCAAGCTATGTGACTGTTTGTCACTGTTGCGTTTCAAAGCGAATGACATTAAATCATCGTCATCATCATTATCACCATATCGTTCCATTAGTCACACGATGTGACATGCACACCGTGTAGCGCCGATACATAGAAACATTGAATTGCAGTTGCGCTACGTTCCACCAGGTGTCCCAACGTGTAGCAGCTGTATACATCATTTGCATGCTGCATGGACCTGGTTAACCTGAGTAGGCTAGGTGACTATTTGTCACCACCCCGTTTCGAAGGGGGTGCCAATAAACCATCATTGTCATCATCATCAACGGCATCGCATCGTGCCACGGGTCAAGCGATGTGATACGTGAGCCATGTAGTCTGGTTGCCTGTCTTTACTCTTCGGTACATGTTATGGCGCCTCCTCGCTACGTACAATCCTCTGCTGAAGCAGTCAATCGTATAGCTACGCGCGCGGCTGCAACCAGGCAACGTCGGCCTCAGCAGACCGTTGTGCAGAGCCCGACGCAACGTTTAGATGCTTCGTCCCACCTCGCAACCTTCCCACCTTCCCACCTTCCCAACCTTCCCACCTTCGTCCCACCTCGCAACGTTTAGATGCTTCGCATCTAAAACGTTGCGAGGTGGGAAGCTGGTAAAGACTTCGGACGCTGCTCGACGAGTGTCGCGTTCTGATCTCGTCAAAAACCCCCGATCCGCCCCCACAGGCACCGACAGTCACCAACGCCGCGCGTTGGTGACTGTTGTCAATGCCTCTAAGTATGCGAAAAACCTCTAAGTATGCGAAAGCACACTTGGTGGTTCCTCTCGACAGCTGAGCGCAGGTGTGTAACGGACGGCCTCGAGCACTCTCATTTTATTGAAAGTCATGTTTCTGTACCTCGTATCTCTTACAAACTTGTGGCATTGTAGACACCATGACGGACGCACGCGTGCGCTCAGCACACCTCAATTTTTCAGCTAAATACCTCGAACGTTGGTGATGACCGCCAGTAATGTTATAAAGAAATGCGTGACCGATGGTGGGTTCAGACCTATGGTCTTCCGGCATATATATATATATATATATATATATATAGAGAGAGAGAGAGAGAGAAACTTTATTTGGCTGGAAAATATTTTAAGTATAGCGGTGGTCGGAGCCCCTCAGTCCAGGGCCCCACTGGACTCTGCCGCCTGCCTGACCTGGCTAATTAAGGACTTTTGTCCTGCCAAATCGGAACGGGCGAGCTGTGCCTCCCACTGCTCCATTGAGATATTATTCGTTGGCCTATGAGGGTGTTTAGTACACTCCCACGCTACATGTATTAGTGTAGGTATATGCCACCGCACCAAGGGCACGTGGCCCTATAGCGGGTGGGATACATGGCATTTAGCAGTTTTAGATGGGGGAATACCCCGGTCTGTATTTTGCGCCAATCCGCGGCCTCTTCCCCGCTAAGTTGATCCCAAAGAAATAATCATTAGGTCCCGAGTACGCACATGCATCTCTCGTGTCAAAGTCTCTATCTATGTCAAACATCTGGCGCGTTCGTCACATGCCAGTTTCTAACGTTTTACCGTCGTGACAGCTCGAGTTTTCAAATCTTCTATTACACTGGCCTGCCTCGGTATTGACCCGCGTTTTTAGGCCAGATATTGATGCCTGCAAAGCAGATGAGATCCACGTAATGCTCTCGCAATAAAAGTAACCGGCATTTGGCCAATAACCGGCGTGTGTCTGTTTCTGACCCAGCACAGAGAAACGCGAAATGCTCAGTCTTGGTTCGACACCGTGAGCGAGCTTAAGTATAACGTAAGATAGTTTTTAAAATAAAAGCACTCTTTTGTGCCAACTCTCAGGCCCGGAATTTTTTGAAGCCGCTCCTTCTCAATGACTGCAGAAACAGCTCCCCAACCAATTTAAGACTACATCAGGGTCAGCCGGCTTTTCGAAGGAATTTCGCTTGTGCTAACTCTATATATTAAGCTGATTGCACATCTCACTTTTATCGCTATCTGTAATAGAGAAGTTCTCTGTATTAGCTGAAATAAGAGAGCGAGGGAACTAGCATAAGCAAGGCAGAGATGTCGGCCTGAGGTAGTAAACTCTGGCCTGATACTCTGCAATATGGGAAGTAGGAAAGGGAACAAAGAGGTGTGTGGTGAGAGATGATGGGGAAAGGAAGAAAGCATGTGTATATACACTAACCTCATGTTCTGCAAGTACAGTATAGATGCTGTACAGATGTTGTATAGATGCTACATTGCTGTACAGTACAGCACAGCAATGTAGGTACTTTTTGCGGGGTCGCGATTGCGCCATGGGCCCAAAATAGCAACTTCGTATAACCCAGGCGAAACAATTATTTCGCTAAACACCACATAATCAGCTATAATAACTGTAGTGTACATGCTGGTACCTCGCGATGCCGTATACAAGGACGAGACAAGTTTCGTGGTGTTCAACAGTACTGGTCTTTCCGCATTTTGTCTGCTATACTACTTCATTGGCGAGCCGGTGTTTTCTTCAGTCTGTAGAAACGGCTGCAGGTCAACAAAGGCGCTCTCGGATCAAATAGCATCACGCAAAACCAAACATATTGACCATTCCATCATATTGTCGTGATGCAGAAGAACAGGACAAGTAGGCAAGAGACTATGACGTAGAAGTGTTATTGCTGCTGGCGCTGTGTCTTGGAGGTAAAATATCACGTTCACTAGCATTAGGGCTGCGTCCACCGTTTATTTTTGCTTACACGCTCATACCAGCAAATCCAGTCTTCAACGTCCGTACCATCGATGACATTAAAGGTCCCTGGTTCTCGTGGCTGGGACAACCCAATGGAGGTAACAGTCTGCGGCACCTGAGGTGGTCGGTCGGCCATTGTGGCGCCTTGGCCGACGGTCATCGTGTCAGGGCTCACGCGGCGACCGCTGCGGAGCTCCGTGTTGGCACGTTGGTGCCCTGCACCTCCCACCTAATTGTTGCAAGGCGGAATCAAGCACAAATGTCGTTTATGAAAGCGAATCCTGAAGGCACCAGCTGACACTACAACATGATGATGATGATGACCTTATCATCTTTGGCGCATACTCACTCACGGGGATGGCGGCGGAAGTGCCAGCAAGGAGGTTAAAAATTTCAACCTCCTTGAGCGCCAGCAGCAATAACACTTCTTCGTCATCGTCTCTTGTCTGCTTGTCCTGTTAATCTGCATGGCGACAATAGAATAAGCTTCATATATAAGCTTCTTATAAGCTTATCTAAAGGCAGGTGGAAACTATTTCTGCTGCAGCTTGCAATTTTTTTGGTATCTTGGGGCAACTGCCGACACAATTACAAGCAATGTTTCACGGCTCAGTCTGCGTAAAACCGCCACGTGTTCCATTACATTAATTTATCGTTAAGGGGCCATGACACCAAACTTTTCAGCTTGAATTATGTGTTGCATGTTCAATGGTACGCGTCCCACTTCAATGAAGTGAGAATTTGTGCTGGTTGGTACCTGCTGCACAAATAAGTAAAAGCGCAAGACAAAGGAGAAAACAAGGAGGCGGACTAAGCGCTTCGTCAGTTTCTTTCGTATGTGCTGTGTTTGGCGAATGAATTGACCAAGGGATAGCTCTTAAGAAAGACAAAATTATTTGCGATAAACGACGAAACGGAATCATGAAAGCTCCACAGGCGACGGCTGGCTACGGCCGTCGGCGATCCCATATCGCGCATTCGGGCCGCCGTGGGTCTAGGCCGTTCCAACAGCACAGTTAATTGCGGAAGCACTTTTGCAGTGCTAGAACTTGAGATCTCTCTAGTTTGTTGTAGGTGGAGTGATGATGTCTCTCGGCCCATTTTCTTCCATCTACGTATTTTAGGCAGTATATATATATATATATATATATATACATATACCAGTAAAGTCAAGAATAACAGGTGCCGGCACAGAAGTAGCTCAAGAAATAAAAGCACGTAGGACAAACATAACAGGACTTTACTGACATTTCGGCCGGGGTCCGGCCTTCAGCAAGAGCGACTCTTGATGAAGGCCGGACCCCGGCCGAAACGTCTGTAAAGTCCTGTTATGTTCTTCCTACGTGCTTCTACTTTTTGAACTATGTATATATATATATATATATATATATATATATATATACTGCCTAAAATACATAGATAGAAGAAAATGAGTCGAGAGACAGCATCACTATATATATATATATATATATATATATATTGACACGGCACCTCCACCACTTGCGAGACAGCTGTTAAACCTTGACGCTGTATTTAGCGGGCCGCGCGCTGAAGCTCATGACGCTGGCCACGATGATGAATCTATAGAAATGACGAAAATGAAAGGGCAATATAATGCTCACATTATATATATATATATATATATATATATATATATACATATATATCGAAAGCTGAGCATAGCAAAAGGAGATGATGCGCAACATTGTGACAATATATCTTACAAAGGCAGATGACTAGCGTGCTTCGCAAACGCGGCACACACCTACCTAACCTCTTCCGTTCCCTTGTGGCGCCAGCTGGAAGCATCTAGGTTTAAACTGCCGGAAAAATGGTAGAAAAACATGCAGGGTGACCACTGACGTAGGCCAATTTTTGTGTATCATTGCGCACAAAGTGACGACTGCAATTTCTTGTGTTCGGCATTGGCAGCTACTGTGGGCCGTCAGGACTGGATATAGCATAGAGAGCAGGTGCAAGAAAGGTTGTAAATACCCTACATATACGTAGGCAGACAGTGCTTCTCTTGCGTACTTACTTCATGTGTCGAACAGCACGTATGCAGCGCTCCCGTAGCTCCGCTTCGTACGGCTTTCCGAGGAACCGAAATAACCGCACATAGGGATTGCGACCATCATGTTCATGACAATTCACAACGCAACCATAACGGTGGCTACCGCGCGTCGGGACCGCACACTGCTCAGTGTAGTTGCCAGGTTCTGATTTCGATGCAGTTTGTGGAGGCGTAGAGCGCTCGATTTCTATGTCCGACGATGCAGGCGGTAGCGCACAAGATCGTTCGTATGTTACGAGAGCTTTTCGAGTCTCAAAACTACTCACAAAATTTCAAACAACGCAAAAAGTGAGTGAGACCTCGGTAATTCAAGGGACGCCGTCAATCTTAACCTGCCCAACCAAAGCACAGTGCATACAAAGGTAGGAGCCGTGTGCATATCGCTTTCAAGATACGATGCGCGCGACCGCCCGCAGCTGCACAAAGTGCAAGTACGCAGTTGTTGGCAGAGTAGAAGCAGCACCCCCTCCCTCTCCCGCTGCCTTCCCGCTTTGCTCATTTCGCGTGCGAGATCGAGTCGCCAGTTCCCCTTGCGCCCGGTCGCAAGATATGCAATTGGTGCCGCAGCACAACGTCACCGCACCCTCCCTTCCTCACATCCCCCACTGCCCATTGCGCGACAGAAGACGTCGCGCTTGCTCTTCGTGAAAGCGCGCTTCCCTCGCGCGCTTTGACTCGCACATACAACATATGTGGCGCGGCGGCGATTTCATCGCCCTTCGACTTTATACGGAACCTCACGGCGACGTCGACGATGACGGCAGAAATCCGCTTGGAGTGTCCATGTAATTGCTATCGCAATAAAAGCCTTAGCGGGAACTTAGCTGCCTGTTTGCAAGGATAATATTAAAGTTAGTGTACTTGATTTAGCGTCTGTTATGTACAGTGATGTCCATGTTCTCGTTGTAACCCAACAACCTTAGCTGTCTAGCTTCTGTCACTGTTATTCTTTCTTCATAAAATCCTTGTTTTGTGGAGAAAGACTTGTGGTTGTCGCGTTTCAGTCATCTGTGCACAAAGCAGGAACCGATTGAGCATTGCGCTGTGATGTTATCATCATTTCCCCCGCTGCATTTTCATCACGACATTATTTTGTACCTGTGCATCTTTGACTATTTCCTTGAAACAACGTCTGGTTGTTCAAATTAGAAACGTGAATGTTCGTACTCGACCACTTGCCATGAAACTAAAATCGCATAGCTGCAAGAAATGCAGAAAAAAATTAAGGAATGCTCACAATACTTACCTTAAAAGATATGCACTGTTTTCATGTTTGTGTATATTTACTCGTCAGCTCAAATAAAGAGTATATATGCACGCGATCTGTATTGATCATACGAACGAGTGGCAAACATCGTGTAATAGTATAAACAAGTGACATATTTGGGCATTTCCAGACCGGGAACTACATGGCCAATCACTTTTGTGAAAGCCCGCAATGTGGAGGAAGGTTCGTGACAAGAAAAATTCTCGTCCACCTGAATGCCGCATGAAGCTACAAAGAGAACCCGAACGAACTTTTTAGCAAGAAATCTTTACAGTTGAAAGTATTGACCTGGTCTGGTTATTGAACCCGGAACTAATGTTCTCGGGGCTGGTCGGTCACCCAAATGAGCTAACCAGGAAGCCACCAGATTGCACAGAAAGGCCGCATTTATCGACTACTGAAAGCATAGCGGCACAGAGTGCGGAAATAAATTACTTCTTTGAAAGCCCGCAAGTTCGACGGAGGTATACGAAAAGAAAAATTAATGAAATGGACAAAGGTCCCTGATTCCGGACTCGATCCCAGGATCAGGACGAATACTTATTCAGATGCAAGGCTTTCTTTCTCAGTGTGATGAATATAGACATTCGTCACTTGTCTGTGTGTCTTAAGACGAGAAAAAAAGAATATTGAAAAAGGAATATTGGGTCATTTCGCCACACCCAGAAATCGGCATCAGTTTTCTTTCTACAACTTCGTGCTATTCTGGTCGGTGGCAATATTCCTTATTACCTGAAACCTCAATAGCGCCACTTCACCAAAGTGTTATGAAGGCATACGCGGCCCTGAGACACGGAAGTTTCACGTGATTCTATCTCTCCACATTAATAACCAGGCCAGTCGAACTGGTGCTACTGAAACAGCATCGTTGTGTATAAATGAGCTCCTAATATCTACAAGGCTGTGCTTGCAATTTTGCGACATACCGAATCTGAGCTCATCAATTGAAATTGGACACTTAAGGGAGAGGAATCCTGCTTTTTATGCTATGTGGCATTATCCATCAAGATCCTGTTAGTGAATACCTATCTCGAACTCGGAAAACAATGCTTTGCGCATGATGCTTCCAACGAGGGTGAACACACCAGGAAACTCGTGAGGCTGCATCCATTGAGGTGCTTAAAGTGAAGCTTCTATGTCTAGAATACTCACTATTTTATAAATGGCATTAGGGTCCGAGATTGTTCACCTGCCTTGTCTAAGTTTACACAGTGTGAGAACGTGCAAATACTATGAAGCAGTGGCGCACCGACGGGGGGGGGGGGGGGGGGTAAGGGGGGTAAGGGGGTTGTAACCCCCCCTGAGGCCGACTTAACTCACCGTTTTGTTTAACCCCTTTTCTTTCCTTGCGCATTTGCGTACTGCAACTAAGATGTACGACGAACAATCGTCTGCACATTCGCGAAAAGCGCACTTTTTTGACAATTTCCTGTGAAGAAATGGAAATTAGTGCTGTTCAGATGGTATTGGCGAACTGTCAACCCTTCCTCCCCCCCCCCTCCCCTCCCTGGCAGAGATCCTGTGTGCGCTACTACTCTGAAGACAATATTTTCTGCTAGATGCCCACTGCAGTTTTCTACAAATATCGCTGTGGCTAGAAACAAGTGTGAAAGTAATTCTGAGCGCTCATGTATACCTTGCATACACATATTTATAACCGCAATTCGAATATTTTCCTTCAAGCGAAAGAATTCAGGGTATAAGTGCTTAATAAGGTACTGCTGTGCAAAACGCTACCATAGACCGCTGTATTTTGAACTTATCACGCCATTGAGCGACTCAGGCTTATGACCTAATTTGCAAATCTTACAATTTTGACAGAGCCTGTTTTTCAACTACATGCCTAATTCTCGCGGCCCGCACGACGAAAGGGGAGTGAGGTATTCAGCGACGCTCCGCGATGGCACATCAATATGGGTTTATAATCATACTTAGCTGTTGCTCGCACTTTATATTACGAACAATAAGTAGGTTGGAAGTAATCAACCTGACGAAAGTGCGTGATAAAGAAATAATTATGTAGTCTGCACTTGTGTTGAAAAATTTTAACTTGCAGAGACGCGGGCGGACATGATTGCACTAGCCAGAGCCCTCTCTCATGGATCCGGCAAAGGTCACTGGAAAGATCGTGAACGACGATAATATTATCGGCAGGGACGCGCGTTATATCCCTACTGCATCTGCAAATTTAGTATACTTTGAAGCTCGCAAGGGAGTGAGTCTTGCCTCAACAACCTAGCTACGGCGGGCATAGAGCCGCCGAAAAAAAAAAGCGGAAGATCACGCGCACGCCAGCAACTTGTGGCTCTGCAACGAGTCTCTAGAAAATCTAATTTAAAACCAATAGCGAGAATGGCTCGCACTTGTGGCGTTGCGACATACGAACATCTCCTTTCAACCTCGGCGGAGCCACCGGTCGACCGGTTCCAACTTATGGGCTTGCATGCAGTTGCCACGTGTAAGATAGCGACTACATGGCTATTTCTTAGTCCAGAATGTGCTGCAATCGGAGTGCGCACGTGTGTTTGTCTGTGTGAGTGGTTTTCGAGGGTGGAGGCGCTAGTTTCGGCAGCTATGATGGGAGCGCGGCTCAGCACTTCCAGAAGTAGGGGGGGAGGGGTGGGGTGTACCTTGGTTGCAGAGAGTTAACAGCAAGGTTAGGGAAGCGAGCACACGTGTTCATGCACTTGTGGCGCGTGGGGAAGTTTACACACAAAAAGAAACTGCGATGGAAGCTTGTATTCATGGCATGATAGTACTAAGATAAAAGACGGGAGATGCTGTCATGCAGATCTCAGGATTTTTTTTTATTCTCTTCGACATCTTTTGACTCAATATTGACAGTTTGGTTGACGTCCACACACGTAGGTAGGCTCTTTTGCTGTCGCCGAGTTCTAGTGCCACGATCTCCGAATCGTTATTGCTGGGTGGGATGTCCGCCGTCTCCTTTCTGCGATGTACACGTGTCTGCGGAGTGTCCGTTTGATCAGTGTTGGAAAAACAAATTACGCGAAAATGGCCGAAAGAATTACGAGTGACAGTGAACAATGAACAAATGAACAAATCAAACGCCATTGTTCAAACACCATTGTTCATTTCACCTCAGTGAGAGGATGTTGGCAGTCAATGGGGAGCTTACAGAAAGCGTGCTTTTGATTTCTTTCGCATGGCATAACTGCAGAATGACCGACTAGTTTAAAATAGCACAATGTGAAATGACCTAGCTGCCAGAAAGAACATTTAGAGTATGGTGTGGTAGTCGTGTTTTCAAATGAAGGCTCTAATGTCCGTGGTTCACCTGTATATCACAGAAGAAACCCACAAATTTACTAGTGGTATTTCGACTGATGACAGCCTACAGAGGATAGAAAAGGTACCCATACTAAACAATATTTAACAGCCCAGGAGTACGTTACCATAGTGGGCATGTCTGACGTCCAAAAATATAGGCCTATTAGGCCTAAATTTTCTACTTGGCTCAGCTGCATGCAGTTGTTTCCGAGCGCACCAGCCTGAATATAAAAAAAAAGTAGAGGCGTTTCACGACTTCCTGTGACATCTTTGCGCACTAAGGTCAGGTTTGCGCTGTATTTGGAAGCAGTTTGTCAACCATGAAAGTGTTAATTTGCTAGCGTTATTTTTGCGTGCTAAACGAGACGTAAGTAGTTTGTGGCATGTGCAGTCAAAGGCAGGGCTCTAAAGGCGCTAGACAATTTTCGACAATATATATAGATATATAGATAGATATATATATAGCATAGCTCTTGGACTAAGAATTCTCATTGGCCGTTCAACGTCCAGAGCGGTCTGACGGCACTTTATTCGACTAATGGGGAAAGCTTCAATAGCAAGGCATTCTATCGCTTTCTTTTTTTTTCTTGACGTCTTATTTTCTGTTCGATGTTTTATGGCACCTGATGAACTTGTAGGATTGACCCTGAAGTTCTAATGGATGTAGCGAACACCCTAAATTGATTTGCTTTTTATTTTTTTTGTTAGCATCCTCTCGGGCCTTCATGACATGTTTCGTTTAAAGTATTGAGGCCTTATAGATTTTTCAGACCTTCGAAAATGCGCTGTGCGCTACTGAAATGCTTTGTTGCACATTTATTCTTCGGTATTTTAAGTGACTGTAGACTAAGTTGCAATATTTCATTTAAGGGCAATAAATGGTCACGTATATATTATTTACGAGAGGTGTAAGCGCCTTTGGAAGTGTATCAATATCAGAAAATCAAAATAAAGAAATTACGTCGTGTATACGTGTAATCTGACGAAATTTGCAGGCGGTGCACCATGTAGGCTGGTTTGCAGTGTACGATTTCAATTTTTTATGATGTGCAACACAGAATGAAAGCTATATTTTTTTTTAAATCTGCAGAAAACAACGAAGGCAATTGTCAAAGTAACTGAGTAGCTTTCTGAATCCGAATACAGCTCTGGAGGGAACGGGAAGAAAGCCTGCGAGTGTCTCGAGTATCGCTTCTATTTCCCCAAGTTTTGGTCCAAGTAGCTCTGTGCGACGTCTTTCACTTACTTTTTTTTTTTTTGGGGGGGGGGGGATCTATGTGCGTACGTGTGCGTGCGTGCGTGCGATTTCTATCGAAGTTGCTGAGCACTGTTTGCCGCGTACACAACCTTCACAAACTAGCGCTGCCTACAACACGAGGACCAGAACCCCTTTGCAAGGAACAACGCCGCTCGCTCGCTAGCTGCTGCCAACTCACGTTTGCTGCGAGAGACGACCTCAACGCGTGTATATGCAGAGTGTGCTCCTTCTTTTCGAAACGAAAGATCGTTCTATTGAACTTATTGTATCGGTTTCAATGAATGTCTTTCACGCCAACGTTTTAACGATGTGCACCACGAATACACTGGGTATAGGGCGATTCAGGAAGTTTTGCCTCCAAGCGCACTACTTAACCAATAGTACTGCAAACATTTTGAACCCTTTATCATTAATGCACTAATGTTTAAGCTATAGAATGCCAACTAGCTCATCTTCCTATCTTTTCTAGTTCCAGAGTAATCGGGAAAACCATTGCACCCAATGGTGACGTCCGGTTGAAACAGCGGGCTGTAGTTGAATTTCTGACAGCGGAAGGTTAAGGCTTGTGTAGAGATTTGATGCGGCTGAATTTTGGTCGTTCACAGTCCTTTCCCACCTCTGCATAGTGCTGAAGTCAACACAGGCATTCCCGTAAACTGCAGCCAGACGGCGATGAATGTTGATGGGCTCACAACCTTCCGCATTGACAAATTCAATTACAGCCTGCTGATTCAACCAAACTTCACCACTGAATGTCATGGATGGCTTGATCATTCTTCAATGAGAAGAGATAGGAAGTGAGGCAAGTGACATTCTATAGCTTAAACATCAGCGCATACATGATAAAGAGTGTAAAATATTTCCAGCTATATTGGCAAAGTAGCAGGCTTGAAGGCATTACTTTCTGAATCCCCTATATCTGTGAGAGTCGGTTGGCGTAACCTTTATTCCCACGCCTCTGCCGTCATGCCTGCCTTCTGTTGACGCTGAGCCTCGCGGCGTGGCTTTAAACCAAAAATATTATATGCCCCATTACGCGAAAATCCGGTGGCGTCATCAGCGGCATTACCGAGCGATGGCAGCAGAAATGGGTTATGGCGCAAAGAGTAAAAACACGTCAAAAGTGCTCGGATTGACATCAAATTTCTCAGGGAGGTTCCTGTTACCAAAGTAAATCAATTTCTTTGAAAAGAAAATTTTGTGCATTTCTGCCTGCATGGGAATTGAACCCGGGCCTCTGGGGTGCGAGAGCAGCACACTTCTCCGATGCCATGGCGGCTCCATAGTTGTGGCCTGGTGCCTGCGTCAGTGCACACGTCATGTCACTGCCATCTGACTGACTAAAGGTGTGTCCTACTGCGTGCATCATTGGACATGTAACGGCCCAGCAAATGGGGAGGAGGTGCCAATACGTCATGAGCGCATCAAATGAGCGCGCTGCCTCCTGCGCGCCACCTGCTCTTCGAATTCTATCGGTGCTGTGTCTATAGTGACGGACTGTATGCGCCCCTCATGAGTGTACAAAATAATCCGTTTTGTGGCCAACGTATACGCAAACACACACACACCGTTTCAGCAGAAGCAGCTATACTGCATGCCGAAAACACCAGTTGAAAACATTTCACCAAAACATCAGCGGTCCTAAGTGTCTCTGTCGAATTTTTTGACCACTGTCTATTTTTCACCAAATTGCCACTGCCCATTTTTGCCATTTTTCTCCTGTGGCTCCACTTTGTGGCAGCTCTCTCCTCTTCCCCACGGCACCGCCCTCTCCTTATTCTATCAGCTGAAAATTTCCGACCACCAATCACAAAAACAGGGAAATGAGTCAAATAAAGCTATTTGCTATATATACATAGTACCCCTCAAAAACGTTTTTTCACGGCGCAAGAACTCGGTTGCGAGTGCAACCAGTGTTGCTAAACAAGAAAAATGGTGGCCTATTTTGCTCCATGTAGATATAGGCATATGGGTCAGCTTCACAGCCTGACCACATCGCTTGTACTGTACGCTACTTTCGAGAACAGGAGCAAGACATTTCTTTTGTTTGCTATAGCTTAAGCCTGACCTCATATGTTTCATGCTTGGCTTACGCCACGAAAACGGCCACCGCCGCACTCGGCGGGATTCGCTCCCCCAATGAAAACGTAATTTTTTTTCCTGCCCTGGTAAATCTGTAATGGCCGACGCGCTATTTCCACCACGGTATTGGACACTCTATTCGAAATGAAGCAAAAGAATTTGTAATGCAAGGAGCAGTGAGAAAGATCACATTTATATTGTAACGATAGTGGATTACTTCACATTTCTGAAGTCTGCCTAGATTGACATAGACGTGACAATAACTTTCATCCAAGGCCTACCCAGTAATTTTGGACATACCCCTTCAGCCCTCTGTTGAACTTCACGCAATGCATCAACGTAAATCAATGGGCAGCATTTTGAAACAGTGGTATTTCAAAAGATCGGCCAAATTTCAACTACTTTCAGTTAACAACGTCGAGAAGGTATCCTTCTACTAACATAGGCATTTAAGTTGCTTAGTAATAATTACTCTGCTGCGTTATAGCAGTGTTGGAATCATGTCTAATACGCTCCTACAACGCAGCAGGAAAGCTACAACTAACCTCCGTGAATGCGTCTGTTATTAAAAGTAAGTACGCTCTCGAAATATCTAAGCGAAAGTTGTTAAATTTCGGCGGATCTTTTGGAATTGTCATTATTTGTGCTCTTCATTGAGTTATGCTGGTGCATTTGGGGGAGTTTGACATCTAGCCGATGGAGCAATGTCCTGTCTTTCTGGAGAGGCATGATCTATAACGTCATTCATGTCTTGAGGAGCGTGCTTGATTTTAGGGCACGTCTACAACTTTCGATTCGCGGGGTCATCTCACCCGGTGGTTTCTTAATAACGCCGTAATTTTCTGAGATTCCGTCCTCGACAGCGTATATCTTTTTTTGGCTCTTTGATTTTAATTTTTCACATTGAGCTGCGAGACTGTAAAGTCAAAAATTTCTCTAATTAGATCGAGAACTACTCGAAGAGCGGCTGGAAGCTTTAATGGGCGAAATGTCTGACAGGCGGGTGGTGACAAGTTAATTACCACCGCATATGTTCTGTTATTTATTTTTTCTTTACAGGCATGAAACTCAAACCCGTTTGTGCCTAATATTATGGTCTGCGAGGTATATCTTCGCTACATTGCTTATTCATGATGAGTAGTTAATGAGTTTACAAACGTGCTGTGCTGCGATCGTATGTCTTTGGTGAAGACAAGCAATAAGAGCATGGGACTAACGCTGTGCTATCTGAATCGGTTAGGGTAATTCATACTATTGTCGAAATCAGTGAATAGATGGAATGTAGTTTTCTCTGTATCATAAATATTGAAATATCAATGCAGCCATACGGTAACGTTTCGTCCCCATACGCGAACCATGCTGCTAATACCTTTATCCCTGCTACATTAGGCTCCTATTTTTTCTTATTTTCTTCCTAAAATATCATAAAAATCGATAACACCCCAAATGTCAGTGGAACAGACGCTAGGTCAGTTAAGTGGCGCAGGAAAAATGATGACCAGAAGACACCTTGGAAGTCCTGCGAATAATTCTGATCTTGAGTACAGCCGGTCTTGCATTGGTATTCGATGACGCTGTATCACGTTATGAAGTAGAACGTGTGTGATTTGCAGAAGCACGTATTTTCCGTTAGAAATGTTTATTAGATATCTGTGCATAAAAAATAATTTTTTAACAGTTTACCTGAACGCACATGGTCACTCCATGTAGTGCGTGGAGGATGAATAGGTCGAAAGACAGGGTAGCCAGCTCTCAGACCGGCTGGCTACCCTGTCTTCATGTAGTAGGTCAATGTAGAGGTCGCATTGTGGATACAATATCTAAAGAGGGATGAATTAGCGCACGAAGACTTTCACTCTGCCTGTATGCGGCACTAAAAGCAGGAACAAATATGGAGCTTATCGTGGCGGTTCTAGTGATACATACTATAAAAGCTGGCAAAATTGATTTGAAGTTTACTTTACCACATAAGTACACTGATGTACATAAGTGGTGGGGATGGCGGGATAAAAGCTGCATACCGGCATCTTGACTGGTTCCACATCCTCGTGAACAGGCAGCAACATGCAACATATGCATTATAGATAGTTGTGGCAAGATAAAAAATGCATACATACATACATGCATACATACGTACAAACACATACATACATACATACATACATACATACATACATACATACATACATACATACATACATACGTACATACATACATACATACATACATGCACACATAGAAACATACGTACATACAAAAGCAATAGAAGAAATGTCACAATTTAAAGACGGTAAAGAATACTTTTCAAGTGATATAACAAAACTTAACATTCACAAAAATTTTTGCAATAAGGTGTTTTTGCATACATGATGTACGTTGTCATCACTTCCTTTTTATTTGTTAAGCGTTGAGGGAAGATAGTACGATGGTGTTCGAAGGCCGTAATTTGTGCGTGGGCGGGGAACGGCCAAGTGTTTAGTGTATCGATTCAGGGAAAAAGCTGGATTCTGTGGCAAGCGTGCAATGTTTCTGATATGAGTGTCGTGATCGTGGACGTTCGTCACTTGTGTGTTTTAAGACGAGGAAAGATGCACAAGAAACGCTAGTAGGCAAAAAAAAATGTTTTTCTTTCTCACACGATGGGCCAAGAAAAGGAAAGGAAAACAATACTATATCACAGAGTAAACTTCACGCGCACACCGATGTACGCGACGCTCAGTCCAGAGAAGAACAGGTAGTTAAGATAACCAGTCCTACACCACCATTCGGTGCGTCAAGAGTTCCAAACAAACAAAAAAAATTACGCCATCTTCCCGTAGGGGAACCCTGAGTAGTATGCGAAGCAGCCATGGGGTGGACTCAAGGTAGTTTTTTTATCAGCTGTATAAACTTGGACATGCAGCAGCACCAGCAACGCGCAGAACTGTTGTCGCCGCCGTCGGCGTTTTGCCCGCGTTCGCACCGAACGCGCGTGGCGTTGGTGATTGTGTCCGGTGCCTCTGGGGCGCCTACCGTCGCGCCTCTAACCAAAGCTGCCTTACATTATCGCGCGCGGAGCCGCACGTTTTGCCATTCGTTGCGCAATCCGGAGAGGAGAGGAGCGTCGGAGAGGAGAGGAGGAATGCCGAGAGGAGAGTAGATGAGACAAGGAGAGGAGAGGAGAGGGAGGAGGGAGGATAGAATATGATACAATGAGAGGAGGAGGAGGATGCGCATGCGCAGTGCGGGTGTGGACGCCGCACGGCGGAGGGAGGGAGGGACATAGCCCCGAGCATAAGATGCTTCGCATGTAAAAAAATGTCGCAGTTTCGCCCGAAAGGCGAAGCATCGATTGCGATAGCAAATTAGTAGAGCGCTATTCGGAGTAGGGATAGTAGTTTTATCGGCTGCATAAACTTGGACACATTGGCTTACTAACTGAATTAACAATCGTGGTGTCAGCGCGAACAAGCAAACATTGATAGATCACACTGAATGACCGCAGCCAACGACTGTCAAAACGTGGCAGCAAGCGCAAGTTCGCGCGGTCTATCGCTTCAACGGAAACTGAGCGGCAAATGCACAGCCCACACAAAGGTCAGAGCCGTGTGGGGATAAGAGACGGTGCGGGCGACCGCCGGGCAGAGAAGTTGTTGGCAGAGGAGAAGCTACCCCCCCCCCCCTTCCCGTTTCTTGCTTTCGCGTGGGAGACTGAGTGGCAAGATACGCCTTTGGCGCCAGAGCACAGCGCCGCCCCGCCTCCCTCCCTCCCATACCCCAACGGCCTTTCGCGGGACGGTCGCGCTTGCTTTCCGCCGTGCGTTCGCCCTCCGTGATAGCGCGGGTCCCCCGCGCGCTTTCGCTCGCGCATACGGCGCGCGGCGACGGTTTTATCGCCCTTGGAATCTATACGGAACCTCACGGCGACGGTGACGGCGGCGACGACGGCAGGAATCCGGTTGAAGTGTCCATATGATTGCTATCGCAATAAAAAGCACAGTTGGGGTCACGACAGCTCGCTTGTCGTTGCGCGGTGTATACGGTCGCCGAGGCGAGCCGAGGCAGAAGTGGCACGGTTGCCGCTGCTGGAACCGTCGCCGGCACACGGCTGCGCTACCGTGTGCGGCGCAGGGCTATATTGAGGACACCACTGCGATGTCCGGCCGAAACTCACGAGGACCGCGACCCAGGGTCGACCCACGCGGACAGCACCTCGGTAGGCCTTGACCCAGAATGGCCCTCAGCAACTGCGCCCTGGCAGGAGCCGCTCAGCAGGCCTCGTCCTTGGTCCCGGAACCGGCCTCCGCATCTGGCCCGGGTAGGCATGCCTTGGTCGCTCGGCCGCACCAGGAACAACGACCCGAGCTCTTCTTCCCGAGCGTCGCACCCGATCTGCTGTCACCGTGGCTTCGCAGCTCGAGCTCGTCCGCACGTTCTCCACGCAGCACTCCCTTTTTGTTGTTGTTGTGTTCATTTTTCCTTCCAGTTCCCAAGCCACCTGCCCTCAGCTCGCCTTCTTCACTTCGGTATGCGATCTCTTCCAACTTGCAATTCTATTGAGTCCACAAGTCTCGGCGTACACGTGAAAAAAATTATAAAAAGTAATATTGTGTCCTTTCCCCACAATGAGTATTACCCTAATCATATCATGTTTAAAACAACATATAATCTGATGCTCTTAAAGGTGGTCTACTCGTAAAATTTAAAATTTTAAGCTTCCGGAATACATCACGTGTATGTGCATTGTAAGGCAAGTCTGAAATAGCCCATAAGGCATTCTTTTGGATACGAAATTAAATTACCTAACGATCTCTTAGTACTATTTGACCAAACGAGAATACAATAGCGCGAGTGAGAAGCAAATAGTAAGTTATACCTCATAAGTTTCGGTGGTATTGGTAGTAACCTCTGGCATCTGCCCAAAATATCTAAAACTTTACTAAGTTTATTTTGTAAGTAATCAGTATGGTGGTCCCATAGCAGTAGTTTATGATAAATAACGCCCAAAGTATTAGCCGTAGCGGAAAGTTCTATTTTCGTGTCATTGAGTGTGAGGCACTGAGGATTCCGCTCTAAGGATTTCGCTCTAAGAATTTCATGACGATTTCGCTCTATAGTGGACCACTTTTGCCTTGGAGCAATTTAACTGGAGAGAGTTTTTTACCGACCAATTATATATTTTGCTCAGTATTTCATTTACCAAATGTATGAGTTCATCCTCCTTAGTTCCTGGAAACAATAAACTTGTATCATCTGCGTAAATAATATAGTTAATTGAATCATCAATAATAACAATGTCATTTATATAAATGAATAACAGAAGTAGTTTTAATATAGAAGTAGTTGTAGAAGTAATTTAATCCGAAATGCGTAGTTCTGTACAACGAAATGCCAGGACGCCTTGAAACACCGCATAACTCTTCAATAACAACGCATGAATCTTTATTGTTTCTTTGAACAATTTCTTTCCAAGTTGTTAGTCTTGTGAGATCGTGTTCTCGATGATGCTATCGTTTGATCATCGTGCGTTTCCTTGGTACCATAAGAAATGCAATTTTCTATAGTCAGAAACACCGTGCTGGCTAGTGTTCTAAGTCGCTTTCACGTTGGAATTTATTGGATCATAAATAATAATGACACAAATAAAGTAATAAAGAAACAAAGTGAGCAGAAAAGAAATGTGTTTGTGCAAAATGGCCGCTTTTTTTCAGGAGCGCGAGGCACGTGTGTCACAATAACCAAGAGCGGCGCTAATTTATTCCGACAGGATGCATTCCCGCACGAAACACTTTTCAATAAAAAAAGTGGTTCAAGACGATTTCAAGTATAATACAATAAGTGCTCAGCTTGAAATAGTTTACTTAGGCAAGGACAAGTGCAAACAGGAATAATGCATACTTAATAAGGACTTCGACAACTCGTATATTTATCAACTCGTATATTTTATCTCGAGGGCCGCTTTATACATGTTAAGTAGGGAAGTAGACCTCTCTGCGAAACTCTGTCCTATCCCGTGGTTCCTTCTTTTGTACATGGTCCGATTTTACACTTCGACACGTGGTAGCTAGTCACATGCGCACTATATACTTGGTCCTCAGAATCCTGCCGGGGACAGGCATGAAAAGGTATCAAGGTGTAACTAGAGGTCCGCAGTACTGCTTGTATATAGAGCCCTGATTCTAAATGAAAATGTAGGGCTTAATGTTTCGAAATTTCACATCGGGTTACATGCCTTGAAAGAAGGTCCTGAACCCCTAAACGCTAAAGAAAGGAAAACTCCTGAAATTCACGAGATGATTTATTTTAATAGCTTTTGTACACCCAGTTCCAGTTTGTTTTCCTTGACGTTTTGCGTCATAACTTCACGACGCCGTATGTGGTCACGTGGGAGCAGGACAACACGACGCTTTGAAATTCGCTATGTATCCCTCCATCGTCTGCTATGCTGGTACATTGAGCCTCTCAAGGAGTACCAGCATAGAACCCATGCCATGGTGGCTCAGGGGCTATGGCGTGGCGTTGCTGATCTTAAGGTCGCGGCTTAGATGTCGGCCATGGTAGCGGCCTTCCAAGGAGGGCAGAATGGAGGGCGTACTGTGCATTGAATGCACGATGAAGAATTAATAGTACTGTAACGTGGCAAAGAGGAGATAGAAGAGGAGGAGAACGAAGAACTAAGCATTGTAACCCGTGGAGGTATCAGTGTCGTGTCGAGTCTGGCGACCTCACCTCCATCGGCCGCGCAGTCTAGTTTCCCGACGGCGGTGGTGAGAATGAACGTCGCCTCGGTGAAGGAGAGCGACGTTCACGTGAAGAAGGTGGAGTGAGACTGCGGTCTTAAACGGGCGACTCGCTGCGGTGATTGCGTCGAGGACTGTTGATTGGGAAGGTCGTCGACGAAGTAAAGGAGCGTGGAGGCCAGGAATTGTCGACGTTAGGACGTTCAGTGCCATAGGACGTTGGCTGTGACTCGTACCACCTCGGCGCCCAACGACGCTGACGACAGAATCGAGAGATGTGTCCTGTGACACCGCAGGTATAACACACGGGAGGCTCGCGGCTAAGGTTCGGGTAGGATGGGTATGTCCGTGGCTCCGAGTAGGCCGTTGCTGAGCAACGGGCATATCCCTCAGCACGCCCGTTGCCGGTTTCCCGGTGGTGGTTCTGTTGCGTTCTCATTGGCCTTCTCGAGCGGTACTCCTCGACAGTCGTTGCAGCGATGGAAAGGGGAGCTGGTGGAGGATTGTACAGATGTTGACTATCACGGACCTCATTGTTCAATTCCGTGCAACGAAGTAGCTCCTCTCTAACAATCTGTCGAATGGTCGTCGCGAGATCGACTGATGCGATGTCGTCTTCTAATGCTTGCAACAGTTGTGACGTTTGCTAGCCGGCCAAACTTCGGGATTATGCGGCGCAGTTTGAGAGCCTCAAAGGTACGGCAATGACCTATTACGTCGCTGAGTGAGCCAAGGTTCTCTTTACCAATGAGGAAGTTGTAAACGTCCTCCGCGATTCCCTTCAGCAAATGGCCAACTTTGTCCTCCTTTGACATACGAGGATTGGCCGTCCAGCATAGCTTGAGCACATTTTCGATGTAGGTCGTGCACGTCTCGCCCGGAACTTGAGCTCTTTGAAGGAGCGTTTGCTCGGCCTGCTTCTTCTTTGCGATTGAATCACCGAAACGCTCCTTGATTTCGGACTTGAAACGATCCCACGTTGTCAGAGTTTCCTCGTGATTATCGAACCACATGAGCGCCGTGTCCATCAGAAACAAGACTACGTTGGAGAGTCGCGTTACGCTGTCCCAACGATAGTGCTTGCTCACCCGTTCGTAGTGGTTAAGCTATTCTTCGACGTCCTCGCCGGGCTTCCCTCCGAATGTGCGAGGCTCTACCAGATGTTGACGCTGCCACGGACTAGCCATCGTTTCGGTCGAAGATGCCGCTGGTTCCGAGCGAGTGTTCGCTTTGGTGTGGGACATCTGAGACACCGGAAGTAATGCGGGCAATCCAGCGATTCGGCGGCTTCGACGCAGATCAGGAGGTTGGAGAAAAGTGTTGGCCGTGTTGCGTGGTGGTCGGGGATACCCAGCACCTTCCACCAAAAACTGTTACGGATGATCGATGTTTATTCACAGGTGAAGACTAGGATGGATGAGAGGTCGCCACGATGTCGCCACCGAAATGTAGCCGTGGCTGCTGCTGAGTTCTTCGTTCTCCTCCTCTTCTATCTCCTCTTTGTACGTGGCAAAGAGGAGATAGAAGAGGAGGAGAACGAATAACTCAGCAGCAGCCACGGCTACAGTATTATTTGCTATGAAAATACACACACACACACACACACACACAGAGGAAAATAGGGAAGGAGCAGGCTAGCAAATTGCCACCGAAAGGGGCACAAGACGTGCTTGCCACAGTGCAACTCAAAATCAGATCGCGGTTTTGGCGCACAATCACCGAATTTAATTTTGAGAAGCAGCATACCAGGTGACCGAGCGAGTCGGAGCAAGTTAAAAATTTCGCGACGTCCTTTGCCCATGCGAGCACTTACTGCGTCGTGTAGCAGTTAGTTGTAGATGTAGTTGTAGATATACTGCTGCTGCTTTTACGTCTTTGTGTGCGATATAAAATTCGCGGATACGACTTGCTTTGTGTGTTGCTTTTCATTGCTCGAGTAGCACGTGCTTATCTTGTATCGTTCCCCACGGAATGCGAGCACCAAAGCACCGAGTAGGGAGCCACTACAAAGGCGTACGTTTGCCTCTGCGTCCGCCATCTTTGGTCAGTTACATGGCGATATCGCTTGACAGCGTGCGCGCTGAAAAAACTACTCTCGTACCAGTGGTACCCTCCGGCTCCAAGCGTTCAAGACAGTAATTATGACTTCCGTTGCGGCTAGTTGGAATATCATACTTGTACTCTTTGCGCATGGCGTCTTTGCCCGCAATGCTCACCCCCCGTATATTTGAATGAAAAATTCACAGATACACTTCGTGTGTGCTTTTTTACGCTGCTTATAAGCGCTGTTTTATAAGTACAAGTAGTCTCTAGGCGAGCCGAAGTTCGCGCATGACAGCGGATGGCTAGAAGAGGGGCTCCGACTAGCCTGAAGACTACTCCTATTTTGTAGATTAAAATTTTTCTACGACTACTACTCAAGACAGGTGCGCTGGAGCTGGGGGGCATCCTGGGGAGAAACTTAAAGCACATGTGTTGAAATCTAACATTCCGTAAATAGTTAGGATACTATAGCAAATCTTGCCAGAGTTAATGTACGTAGTGACCAGCGGCGAAGCGTCTTCTAAAATGTTATAAATCTTAAGACCTTCAGGAACGCGCATTAATTGATGTTCGTTCATCACGCATGCCTATAAAGCGCGTGCATAGATCTACTGAAGTAATTTTGTTGGTGTGCCTATCCGCCGTGGGCATCCATATCCAGTACCGTGTACCTACGTCTTGCCATCCATTTATGTAAGTTTTATTTATGTGAAAAATAAATATGCGACATAAACCATTTTAACACGAAAGTCTTTGATGCCGGGGTCAGCGATGAACTTCCTTTACAGGATGGAATGGATGTGACGTTCGGCGCCAAACAGTAAAGTAAGTTTTAAGGTGATCTCTGTTTCAAGGTAGCGTTTTGAAGTACAGAAAATATCACGTGACGATTAGCAATGTTAATTAATCATTGATTAGTAATTGGATTAAGGTGAATTAGGGTAGACTAAGGAGGATTAGGGTGGATTAGGGTGATGGATGATTAAGGTTGATTAGCGGGAACCATCGTAGGTTAAGGTGGCTTAGGGTGGATTAAGATGAATGAGGGAGAATTAAGGTGTTAAATAGCTGGATGCTACTTAAGAATACATTGCTATCGCTTGTTGAGAGACATGTGCCTTTTGTTCGCATTCGCGGTGATTTAGGAATGCCCTGGTTTTTTGATACATTAAGGAGGTTGCTGGGTAATAAAAAAACGTCTTTTTCGTAATGCGAAATGCTCGAAATCATGCTCAAAGTGGGACATGTACTTTATATGCCTGCGTGAATGCACTAACACTTTCAAGCAATCCAAAAATAAATTCTTCCACCACGACTTGCAGAACATTATACGTGTCAACCAAAGAAAATTGGAATATTCTCAAACCAAACAATCGCTCCAATAACATTTCTGTGACTTACCCTGACCATTCCAATGTGCCACTTGATCAGCGGTCAGACGTAATCAACTGATATTTTTCTTCTAGTTTTCACTCGTGAGTCTGCACTGAAGGACTTTGATTTGCCCAGCTACTCTTTCCCCCGCATGCTTCCATTATCATTAATTCTCAAGGCATTATGAAGTTATTTGAAAACCTGAAAATTTCTAGTACCCCCGGGCCAGATAACATCTCTGCTAAAAATACTAAGAGGTACGAAAGAAATTTCCAGTCAAATAATAAAAATAATTTTTACCCAGTCTATTACCTATAGCTCACTTCCAAATGAGTGGAAAATTTGTAAAGTGGTACCTGTATATAAGTCAGGCAGCCGCTCTAATCTTTCTAACTATCGTCCCATTTCTCTAACAAGCATTGCCTGTAAACTCCTAGAACATATATTATATTCACAAATAGCATATCATCTTGGTGATCATTCCTTCTTTTATCACAATCCACGCGGTTTCGGCCTCGTTTGTCATATGAGATACGCAGCTTTTTGAATTTGCTACTGATCTTCATCTGAACTTACATTCATGACTTCAAACTGACGTCACCTACGCAGCCTTTGCCAAAGCATTCGACTGTGTTCCCCATCAGCGACTTTTGGCCAAACTTTCATGCCTCAATCTCGACCCTCTCGCATTGTCATGGATCCATTGCTTCCTAACAAATCACTTTCAGTACACAGCTGTCGGGAATCATTGCTCTGGCACTTCTAGCGTGATCTCCGGCGTACCACAGTTGTCCGTCCTCGGTCCCCTTTTCTTTCCCATCTTCATAAACGACGTCCCTAACGGTATTTATAGCTCTATCAGACTTTTCGCAGACGACTGCGTACTTTATCGTTGCATCACGGACCAAACCGACCATGCAATGCTTCAACAAGACTGACATTTAATAGAAATCTCCTGTTCCAATTCTCTTATAAAACTTAACATCTCCAAATATAAAGTTATGCGGATCTCCCGTATACACGGTCTAACAAGGAATACCAGTACTCCTTAAACTCGACAACCCTATTCACCGTTGAATCATATCGTTATCTCGGTATCACTATTAACAGCAAGCTGACCTGGACCGACCACATCGAAAATCGGCTACCAACACTACTAAATCACTTGGTTACGTCCGATGTACCGTGCCCTGTGCCCCCCCCCATCGACACGAAAACTAGCCTATGAAACTTTTATTCGAAGCAAACTTGAATACGCCTCAACTATTTGGAGCCTGCACCAAGCTTACTTAATCAACACTTTATAATCAATACAAAATCGTGCCACTAGATTTATCACTTCCGGGTAAAACCGTCAAGAAAGCGTCAGTACGATTAAATTATCCTTAGGACTCGAACCATTGTTGTTGCGTCGGAAAATTGCAAAGCTGTGCCTTTTCCATCGACTCTATTATAACTTCACACAACTGCATCGGAAAGCTTCTCATTCCACCAACCCGTACAACTCGTCGCCTTTTTAACTCTTGCAGCATCCAGCGCTTTCATGGTTCAACGTCTTCCTTTAATCAATCGTTTTTGCCTAGGGCTATCGCATAGTGGAACAAATTACCATATAGAGTTGTCAGCGAGCATAACCCCATTATCTTTAAACAGCGGCTTACTGATTACCGCAAACTCTAACCTTATAATGACCGCACGTTGTTTTTATTCTTTTGCGATTGCCGTTTCACATTGGGACATTTCTGCTGATTTGATTTTGCATTGTATTCAGTGTGCCGCCAAGTTTTTCTTTTTTTGTTGTGTTATTTTACTTTTTTAGTTGTGTTCTCAAACGAAATCCATTTGCCTCTTGGATTTTCTTATCTTAATGCTTTGTCTTTCGCGTCGGTCTCCGACAGGGGACGTTACAACCTTTGAATTACCCCGACAGCGGTCCTTAAGTAAAAATAAATGATAACGATGATGATGTATTAGGGTGCATTAAAGTGCATTAAGGGATATTAGGGTGAATTAAGGTGTATAAAGGTGGTTTAGGGTGGATTAGGGTCGTTTGAGGTGGATTAGGTGTATTAAGGAGGACTACGGTGGATTAAGATGGCTTAAGGTCAATTAAGGTGGATTAAAGAGGATGAAGGAGGATAATGGTGGATTAAGGTGGATGGAGGACGATTAAGGCGGATTAAAGTAGACTAGGTTAGATTAAGGTGGATTGGGGTGGTTTAAGGAGTATTAAGGATGATTATGGCGGATTCAGGAGTATTAGGGTGCGTTAGGGGAATTACAGTAGCCGTTACTAGGCTTGCGCTTTCGCGTCTCTTAGATGATAGCTTAGGGCACCTTGGACCTTTGTTAACATGGATGGCGCCGTCATCTAGGAGTGGTACAGCAAAGAACTGCATCATGACACTAACGAGCACCGACAGGGAGCGCTACGGTAGTCAAAGCACAGCGGTGGCTCCATCGCGGTTATAGCCTGGTGTTGGCACTTTCACCACATGCTTTGTCTTTCGCGTCGGAATAGCCTGTGGCAAGGCGTCCCATATGGAGTGCAGCTTCAACATTCATAAGCAGCGCTTTCACGCCGCCTACTGCTTCGCTTGCGATGACAACTAACAAAACTCCTGCGCTAATTAGCGCTGAAAGGCGACGGCGTCTACGGGCGAATCTCGCTTTAGTCCGGCGAGAGACACGCCAGGGTGAAGCAGAACACCTTCGCGTGTTCGTGGCACACGCTGCAAAATCTGCCACTCACATTCCTAAAGCTCAGGGCGTCGCCGCTCAACTGGCTGCCCAATACACTACGGAGTCGGACCGAAATGCTCGTACCGTCGCCGAAGCGACTCGGCAGCTTGACGCCGCGTCCCAAGCAAACCTGCAACACGGTTCACGAAGCAAACATTCAACAGCTTCTGTGAAGACACGTTTCACTTTCCTGTACTAGCGATTCCTACGAAAGAGGGGTCAACCATAACTTTTCTCTTGATCTATAATGTGAAAGTCACAAAACACAAACATGAAGGACAATTTCATTATTCAAGTTGGTGCGACTTTTAATGTCTTCGTAATAATTTGTAGCTTCTATGATAAAACAATATCAGAACAAATTAACCAGTTTAAAGCGCCAATGGCCCGGCCAAGCAGCTGCACGCAGCCGGATTTTTGCGCATCAACTATGATATCTGGTCACAAAATAACTAGAGATGGAAAACGGATCATTCAATGATGCACGCATACATTGGCGTACAAATACGAAAACTGTGCTAACATTATAAAAAAGAGAAAGGCAGCTTGGTAACATAACATCGTTGAAATGTGTTGTGCAGAAATAATTTCATTTTTTTTCAAGCGGCCCATTCAGCGTCCACGCGCTGATAAAGAATGTTTACATCTGCAACAATTCATGTATAAATTCAATCGAGCTCATAACGCTCGCGAGACCAAGGTCGCGAGATCGTTCGCGAGAACGTGAAGCAAAGGACCCGGCTTAAAAATTGGTAGCATTTTTTGTTTTGATAAATCGATTAGCAAACGTACTAGACCTTTTGCGCATGACCCACAAGCATGAGCTTGTGGCGTTCCCCCAAAAACCGTGCCATTGTAGGAGATCGCGGTAAACGTATTATATTTTTGGGAAGGCTTAAAGTGTCGACAGCAGCCAAAGGAATGAAACGGTTCTCAGGCGCGCTCTCGAAAGTGACGAGGAAGAGGAAGAGCAATACATATCGATTCGAAACACTGCCGGTTCCCAGAAAGCACAACCATAACAGCTGAAGACAGGAGCGAAGCTAGCAGAGCTCTGGTGAATTTTCACACTCGCTCGCGTTAGAGCACCAGCCTTTATCCCTCGTGTTGCCTCGCGTCGCTTCCATGCACCTCTACAGATTCAGTTTTTTTTTTTTTCTTCTGCGCCAGTGCTTTGAAAAGAATATTTTTCAAGCTTGCGTTCGTGTTCTTCCTCCCACACACTCTTGTTCGTTTTCTGCTGAAAAGACACGCGAGGTTGGCGTCTTCCGGGACGGTGCAGCTGCCGTAAACACATCGGCGCTACTACGCCTCAGTCTCCCTAGTTTAGTGCAGCGAGCCAGAAGGCTGTGTTGTGTCATAGGATGGCTGAGGAGTAGGAAACTTCGTTTGTTGCGATGTTAATCGATTGAAGCTTTAATAATATCTGATATATGCGGTTTGTACCAAGAAATAGATTAATATTTTAAGCCATTTAAGCATTTTAAGCCATGCATGGTTTTAACAAGCATTTTATGTCCTCTTTGGGGCGTGCGCGTATATGCAAGACACCAATGAGATTGACGACGCACGTCGAAGCGGGGGCAGTGGCTGAGGTTGCGCTAAATACCATATAGACTCGTGTAAGGGCCGCGCTTTTCTTTTCACAATTTTGGCAAGGTTCGGCATAAACATTAGACCAAACCTTTGGGTTCGCTCCCGTATAAAGACGGCTACTAGGTGGCTGTAGATAATAGATAATACTACTACATGGTTGTTGCCATCTAGTAGCGGCACGCAGAAGTACGCAGCGTTCCAATTTGCCAATGCACGCGCGCGAAATGGTGATACCGAACGCGATTGTTTCTATGTTGGAAAATTTTTGTTCCAAAGTTTGTGCTGCCAAGAAGGAGGTGCGGCCCTTACACTAGTGTATATGGTAGCGGCTTTACATTTATGGCCGTCGCATATAGGGAAGGCTGCCATTTCAATGAGGACACAGCAAAACAAATTGCGAAGGCTGCCCCACTCACGTCAAACAACTGGGTGAACTGGATGGTATATCCTTTACGGAGGATTAAATTCGCGGGTGTGGCCTCCCAAATCATGAACCCAGAAGGCTACGCGCACTCTAACAACCTTTGTAAAACAACGTAACTTGGAAATACGCTAATAGATAACCTGCGTCTACTATTGGGCAGCCCTACATAATGATGATGATGATGGTTGCTTATTGTTTTGCTTATTGGCCTACTACTCTGTGCTGCGGTGCACGTTATATCTCTCTCCTTTTGCCTTCTTTCTTTCGTTCGCTCCCTCATTTCCTTACCCTCTGCGCAGTGTAAACAAGTGAATGTCCATCTGGTTAACCTCTGCATTTCCTTAATTTTTTTGTCTCTTTCTCGCTTTCTTGTGTTCTATGGCACTGAGCGGTAGATTGGTACAGGTTGGTCGACGTCATTCGGTACGTCTTTCATACTAGGCCTTGTATCTCTTATTTCTACCTCATCGTCGTGAATTGCCTATTGCATGCAGCGCTATTCCGCCATTTCAGCTCAATCGCTTCGTGACACTGATATATAATGCTGTACAATTGAGCAGTATTCAAACTTCGGGAGTTATCTTAAATATTTCTTGCAGCACTTATATACCAACTACTACGTCGAAATCTAGAAAAGTTCATCACATACCACTGAGATTGGTGCAGGTTCTGCGTTATTGATCCAAACATGTGCCAAAGAATACATTTCTGTTTTAAGTATTTCAGACACGCAACCCATCAGGAGGACTTTATCACCAATCGATACTGGAACGACGATTTATTTATGCCAATATTTTGTGATTAGGGGCTTCAGGCGCGATGTCAGTAAGTCAGACTGTGTTGTCCAATTTCATTCGCCAACCCATTTCATTAATGGAGACAATACAAGGCATTTTTATCAATGCAGAGTGTGAAATATTCACTTGATTGAAATTCTCACGCCTGCAGTTTCTTGCTTAAATGCTTGCAATGTTTCAATGTTTTCAATGCTTTCAATGTTTCTTAGCTCTTTCGTTTGCGCCGAAGATAGTGCAGTCTAAAAATGTGGGCTGATCCCAAAGATAGTGCAAAAAAGCTTAAGCTGTTTTGCGCTCCTTCTAGATCCCTCACGTGAGGGGTGAAGCGAGAGAGGGCCGTGACTCCACCCCATTATCAACACCGACTCGATCAGTAAAAAAAATGTATATATATATTTCACTGACTCTAACAAGACGCTTAATTATCTTGGAACATTTTAGGGGCGAAGCTCCTTAGGGTCGAACCTTGTCCCCCGTCGCGCCGTTGTAGCCACGCTAGTACTCGCCGCTCCCGCTAGGGGCGCAGCTGTGCTCTCGCTTGATTTGAATGGCGCCCACTAGATGGCGCGGCGGCGCTCGCTCCACAAGGCGGCGGCGGATCGAGCGGAGGGCTCGCAAACCGCCTGCCGCGCGCGCTCGCCGTCAAGGCCCTGCGGTCTTGACGGCGAGTACTGACTTGACACCTGGCACCTAACCGGTCCAAGGGAAACATCGCCACGTACATTTAGAAGGTTGTGCTGCAATATGAAACTGAATACAAACACGGCCCCTTCGTGCTCACCGGAGACAGTACCGTGGACATCATGAACGACGACTGGCTAGTCCAACACATGATGTCCCGCTACGATCTCTGGTGCATTTCATATGAATACAAACGTCCCACCACCATCACGGGAAATTGTATAGACATTGCCTTCTCGAACTTTAGACTACATCCAATTCACGATCCCTTGGATCTGTACTTTACGCTCCACAATGCAGTTATACTCAAAGGGAGACGTTCTCCTGAGCTTAACGTCATATATGACTAAAGCAGAATTATGGGAACCCCTCCTTGTGGTCCGTAGAGCTCTTGAACAAAATCATCATCTACCCCATGTGTAAATAATGAAACATTGTGTATATACTTTATCAATATGTAAATAACAAACATTGTGTATATACTGTATATCCCCCGTGTTTCTGTCTCACATCTTTGTATGATGATCGAGTGGGCAAAATCTACGGAGGATTTACTGGTTACCAGATTACCTCCGGAGCTTCGCCCACTCATCATCATTCACTTCGTGGATATAGCGATCATATTTTTTCCTTTCTTGCTCGATGTTTCTAGTTGGCATGACATTATTTTTTATTA
The DNA here is from genome assembly GCF_013339745.2 of Dermacentor silvarum. NCBI lineage: Eukaryota > Metazoa > Arthropoda > Arachnida > Ixodida > Ixodidae > Dermacentor > Dermacentor silvarum. The sequence continues at coordinate 103,177,398 of NC_051161.1, read as the reverse complement.
TTATTTGTTAGTCGGAAGTATCAAATTGCACGCAAGCATAATATATCAAAATGGTATGATTCCTTTTGACCTTTTAGGCCTGTGAAGGCCTACAATGTTCAGTTTTCTCGTAAGATGGTCGGTGACAGATTATTTCTTCCATGTTTGTTTTATTTTTGTCATCTAGGAATAACTGAACAGTAACAATGCTCCGAACAGTGCGACATAAGGATGTTATTGTGATGGGACTTAACTATGTTACGCGCTGTTGAATCCCTTTCAAAATGTATTGAATCAAATATCCCCCATGTATTCAACGAACTCATACAAAAGCGTACGAATTACCTTGTACGATCACATGGAATCCTGTACGAAACCGATATGATAGAATGAACTTATCAGTAGAGACCACATAAAACGTCTGTTTTTATTTGGTGGTGTTTGAGTATGAGCTTTAGTTTTAGCGCAAATATTTTTGTTAGGAATACAACCACGCTACTTTTACGGCAAAGAGGTTTTGTTTCGCGATATGCTTTCGTTTTCACATATCTTACTGCGTAAGTAATGACAGAATTTCAATATTTCTCGTGTATTTTGTGTCAAATTTTCAGTTCAACAAATCTCTTGTTGCTGACAAGCGACGCAACGATACACGGCCAATATGTGTACTTTTGTTCTCACTCCCCCGGTTGCTACTTTGTCAGATTTGGCTCGCTTTTTATTCCTTGATGTTGTCGGTACTTTAGTGGCAGCATAAAACGATCTTCAGCCTTAACAGACTGCATAAATCCAAAATCTACAGCACCATAAGAGGTTTCAGATGTAATTAGCAGGTTAATAGGAGAAACGGGGTCACCGTGCCTTACTGTTACCCTCGTTGTCTCCACGACATGCACATCGTGACATATATATGTATATGGTTTACGTACACGTATATATGTATATCACAGAACCGAATATGCTCAGAAAATTGCTAACATGGCCTCTTCCAATGAATTCGCATGATGGGGAACACTGTCGCCATTCGCGTGCTAACAAAAAAGCATTCGAAAGTACGTTCAAATGCCTGTAGAAATTTGCCGAACAGCCATTTCTGCTTTTACGGTTACTACAGTAGACTCAAGATCCTGATCAGCACAATGATCAGTATACTGTCATTGTTTATAACGTATTTCAAGTATTTATATTGACTTGAATGTTCTCCAGTGAAATATATGAAAAAATTAGTGATCTGTAAATTTAATAATATCCTATGTTCAACTGTTAATGCCTGTACGGGCAAAACACTGATTATATCAGCTAGCACTGCACGGTTTCTTTGCTGTGCTCACAAGACCATATTTCTGCAGGGATAATAACAGTGACGTAACGCAACGCTCTTATGCACAGAGCTCACATGTTTTGGAGATATCGTCAAAGTGTGCAGAGAGGAACACCAAGATGAAAGTGAGAATTAAAAAAAAAGTAAGCGCTTTGTCTGGCGAATTTGTGATGTGACAGCGATGACAGCAAGCATAGCCGACAATCATGTAGTCCAATGGCACATTCAATTGGCAGAATATCAGCGAAGGCAAAGAGCAGACAGGAGCACAGCAGTAGCACTGCGAGAGGGCAACTGCTTGTTGCCCCAATGAAACGTTCCATGCGCTCAGAGAGCAGGTGCGAGATCGAATGCGTATCACGTGACCAGATTGTTTACCTTCCGGCGGTGACTCTCACCCGAACTTCTCTTCTGAGAAGCCATTTCTGCCGCATGACGAACCAAAACGCAGGAAAAAGCCGAAATAAAAGGATATGACTCTGTGCCTCACGCAACATCCCTCACACTCCACTCTTCGCACGGGAGCGGCTCGAACTGCTCTCTCAACTGCTGTCGGCGTCTCCAAACTGCTCCTGTTCTGTCATTCGATCACAGCACACCTGCTCCTCTTCACCCACTGGAACGCAGCTTCTCTTGAGAGAGCACGTTGGGGATTATTTTCAGCGCTCCCGTTTGCCCACTGGAATGCGCCATAAATCACACGTTCTCGTGGGCCTGCGTTACATTGCAGGCGTCATCGTGCATTCCAAAGCTGTTGACGCCAGCTGTTCTCATAGTGCTCAGAATGAACTATTCGTTTTGCGCTCACAAACTGACCGGACATGGTCGGTCTCGCTAATAAAACAACGACGTTATAAGAAGTTTCCTACACGTCAGCGCGACACCGATACCATTACAAACGTGATCAATCTCTTAAATTGATTAGATACATATATAATGTAAAAGAATGCGTGTGAACAGACACAAAATATAACGATTCCTATTTGCCAGCTCATTTTAAAGCTTGTACGTATTCCTTCTAAAGGGATTGCAAACCACGACATTATCGCGATGACCTGTTTATTTTACCAGTAATACTAACCGCTTTCTTCCTCAGGTTCTTCTATACACATGTTCATCTCCTCATGTTCTTCTCTACCGAATTTCACTGAGATTACTTCAAATGTAACAATTCATTCATTTTCTCAGATCTTTTACCACTTTACAATGTTTTTACAATCACATTGTTGTGTATTAGAGGAGAATCCCCCTACCCCTATCGAAAAATTGTATGTGAGGCGTACTCTGCCTTCCGAAATAACTCTGCATTTTAAGTCGCGTCTGATTATAGGGACTGTAAACGAATGTGCTACATATTAAATTCAGTTATATTATTGCTGGACCGGATGCTAGGAATCGCGACAGCCCTAAAAAATAAGAATAAAGGCAGAATGCAAAAAAGAAAACACAAAGGCTTAGTTTTTTTTTCTAGAAAATGCATTTCTTTTCCACTTCCAATTACTGATGCGCAAGCGTTATAAGACGTAATAGGCAGATTAAGTGCCCAACTTTGCTCTTAGCATATTTTCACAAATGGGCGGCATTTCGACTGCACATGCAGCTCGCAGACTCTCGTAATTACTGCGGACCACGTCAGAAACGCAGCCGCAAAGCTGGTCTGTCTGTAAAAGAGCATGTGTATACAGACATCCAGACAGAATACAGACAGAATGTATTAGCCACGGAGGAGCCCAGGCAATGGTGGGAGCATATGTGAAGCCACACTTACATCTGCGAGCTCCTTTCAATATGCTGGTTTTACTGTAGTCCTCTAAGCTTGTCCCACGGAGGAGTAGTTAACTGAGGTGCGGTTAATTAGAACCGTTTGATGCATAGAAGGAGAATGCATTTAATATCTCTTACGAAGGTCGCTTCCAAAGTGGTAATCTTCCTGGCGCCACCGACGTCAGAATAGTAGGGCTGAAACTTGACGGGTACACTTCCGTATCAAAGGATTATTACGTGAGGCTGCAGTGGCACTGGTCTAAGCAATTGAGACGAGATGGCAAGGACGGATTTAAGAAAGTTGCCGCGGTTCGGGTGACACCGATGTGCGGATTTCCGCACTTGAACCTGGAAGACTGTGGCACAGATAGAGATACCAGGAGAAACTAGGGTACACTGATATTCATATGTAGTTACATTTTCACCGAGATCTGCAAAAAATATCTAAAGCATGTTGCACTAGAAGTAAAATAACGTATTGTTTATGCAATGCGTTATAACAGTAGTGGGCTTGAGAAATTCACTAATAATTAGCGATAATACAGTAAGAAGTTTCGTCATTCTTTTTTTTTCGAACTTAGAAGTTATCTTGCAATTATTGAATTCAAGACCGCAATAGTGCTCAAATTTTACCCAGAAATTATAAACGCTAAGACAAATACGAATGCGATATATATTTTGAATTACATGTTGTTAGCCGCAGGCTTCTATCAACAACTCAACGACGGAGAAAATTCTTAATGTCACAAAAGCAGAGATCGGACGGAACAGCCTCTGGCCTGCTACTCTACGTATAGAGGAAAGGAAAAAGGATGAGAGAGAGGGAGTGCGGGCGATGATGGAAAATTATTATGAAATATATCGATGTGCGCACATGTTTTGCGCAAAGCGCATCACAATGCACAAGTGCCTCTGTCATTCAGTGCTAGAGCATGTAAGTGAGGCCAGTTTGCTTTAAAAATGTCAAGAAAGTGATCTTCGCTGGCACTTTGGGTTTCTTCCCCGGACCCAGAATTTACCACTCTGAACGAAGTCTGTCTTACAAATCACACATTGTGGTATTGAGCCTCTGAAGCTCTGTGCTGAATTTTATTTTTCATGTATTTATTTATTTACCCTCAGGGCCGAAGCATTGCAGAAGAGAGTGGGTAGAGAACAAACATAGTGCACAATGATATGACAAGGCATGGTAACACCAAATTATACAATGTTAGCTAAGACATATTTAGATCGGGTGTTATCATTAATGGAACCAATGTCGGATGGAAGGCGATTCCAATCTTGTGAAGTTCGAGGTAAAAAAGAGTAAAGAAAGATTTTAGTATGACATGGCTCGATACCAACCTTAAAGCAATGGTCAACACGGTCAGATATATAATGTCGCTGAAGAATGAATTCGTCACGGAGGGTCGGTTGATAGTAAAGCCGATGAAAAAAGTTCAAGTGAAAATTTTATCGGCGGGATGCTAGAGATGGAAGAAAGATGTTAGATTTCATAGAAATTATACTGGCAGTGCGGTTATAACAGGAACAGATGAAGCGAGTAGAGCGACTCTGCACCATTTCTAGTGACGCAACCAAATTCTGAGTGCTTGGATCCCAGACTGGAGTGGGGTATTCTAATTTAGATCGAATAAGTGTTTTATATAACAAGAGTTTTAAAGATGAGGGGGCTGATTACGAATGACCTGTAATCAGATCATCCGTAGAGGATTTGCGAAATCCTCTGTGAAGTACCACATGTCTTAGGATTGGGGTCATATTCGCAACCAACCTTATGCTTTCGTCACCTATCTGGCGACATATCGTTTCTGCTCGCGGAAGTGTTAAATGCAGGGGTAAGATTCAAATCACAACCAATTAGGAGGGTTTATCGTCTAAAACAACAGATCGGCTATAAGAAACGCTGCGTCGAGGAAGCCGCTCCTGAATAATTTCGACCACCAGAGGTTCGTGAACGTGCATCTAAATTCTTGTACAGGAGTGTTCTTCCATTTCGCTTTCATAGGAATGCGGCCGCCGCGGAGCATGGAGGCCCAATTACATCACATGATTGTTGCGAAATCATCTGCGGTTTAGGATGATAAATGCGCATAGAAAAAAACAGTCGTTTCCTCTTGACGCAAGGCAGATAACTCCATATAAATCCAATTATGATGTTATGAAAGTAGTCTTCTCGCGTTGTTTGTATATGCCAGCGCGCAGTTTTCAGTATAATGACCTCAGTAGATTGCTCGGAACTTAGCGGCTCAAGCCACCGAAGGAATATATACTTGCTGCGTATGGCCCAATCTAGTGGTAAAATGTACTCGACTAAGCTAAAGGGCGTGTTATGTTGCGGCTGCGCAAAATCAATAAAAACTTACCCTGGGTTGACAGCGGCTGTACAGAAAAAAAAATTACGACTTCCGGGCTCCACCGATTGGCACGCAATCACTGTTAATCATGGTCGTAATCACCACTACCTCGTTGTTTTTCCGCCGCATTTCCCATTTATGTTCCGTTAAGAGCAAAATTAGCCTATTAATATTACTGAGCCAGGATCCACCAGCCTAATAACAATGAACAGCAGGGAACGGCCACAATAAATGGGTGGCCTCGGTGGCTCCGTATAATTAAGCTTTAAAGTTAAAGTGCTTTTAAAGTTGGGCCATCCAGCAAGCCTGGGAAGCTACCGAGAGACAGGGTCTCTGTGCTGCCCCCGGCGCGACCTAGACCCAGGCCATCAATTTGCCGGATATTTATTAAAGTTGACTCACTCACTCACTTAAAGTTAAATTCACTTTTAGAGCTAAAGCGACGCGAGGCCGTGTTGCCGACAGGTCGCAGCCATCAGCTTGCTTCTCTGAGCCCTTATGAGGCTGGTTGTGTGCAAAAATGCATTACAGTCTTCTCCAACGCAGCACCTATAAGCGAAACCCCACGGAGCAACAGAGAGTGGAGCAAAAGAAGCGTCGCGCCGAGAAACAACGCCATTGATATGCTGCTTAGCGTGGTGCTCAACGTGAGGAACTGCTCCCATCCTTGTGTGAAGCCAAGCGTAGCGCAACATTGGCGCTTGAGGAGGAACAACGGGGAGTGCAACTTGCAGTAAAACGTGCAGCAGAGCGTACCAGACGGTTGGCGCTGGCCGCTGATCGCCGTTTGCTTTGCCTCTGCTATCTTTGAACCAAATGGCTTCGTGGAGGCCACAGGAGCCTAAGCCGACCGCTGAGTAGATATCTTCACATTCTAATAAAACATGTTCCATCATTTTCCTACTTATTTATTTATTATTTATTTATTATTGTGACCTCAAGACCGTCGTATTTCAGAGGGGAGTGGGTAAAAAAGAAAGAAAAAAGACATACATACTTACATAACAAAGCAGCAATAGTGGTTTAATAACACAGCAAAATTGATTACTTAATTATACTAGGGAGCGATGATGTCAGATGGGCCGAACGAAACTTTGAGTAGTCCTTGATTGCAACAGCTGCAGCCGGGAAGGTAGTTCCATTCTCGAGAGGTCCTGGAAATAAATGATTCCTGACTGGTTCTGGTGTGGCGATGAGTTATTCTAACCTTATTGCTATAATTATTGCGAGAGCAAATGTAGGTAGGAGGTGATATAAGATTATCACGCAGGTAGGAATTGTTGAAATCTAGTTTATGAAATAAAGGAAGGCGAAATCACTTAGGTCGCGCTGAGAGCAAAGGAAGTAGCAAGGAGTTTCTCATGGAAGTTACGCTTGAACTGCGACTACAATTACTATAAATGAAACGCGCGGCATTGTTTTAGATTAGTTCAGGTGATTGAATAAGGGTTTCAAGGTGCGGGTCCTAGATGGACGGATAGCAAGGTGTGGGTCCCAGATGAATAGCTTTGCCTGAGCAAGCACATGCTTTAATTCCTTGGTGTGTCCAGCTTTATAACTACGCTTTCTAAGGCATCCTAATCTGGCTTCCAAAAGTAAGGAGCTTCACTTTGGGTTGTGATAAACCGTTTCTCTCCTGATTTTGTTTTTACCTCTTAGATGGTTACTCCTATGCGCAGAGACCAGAGTCATCTCGTGATGGTGCAAGGAACCCAGCGGTGGAGACGGCGAGTGCGTCTTTCGCTGTGATTGGTTGGCCTATTCGGCAAGAAAACAGCCACGCAGCAAGCACTGTCACAAAAACCCGGTGAGGTTCGAAAAGCAATGCTTCGCTTAAAAAAAACTAGGTAGGAGTTTAGCACTGGTTACTCTCTAGGTATGGTTTAGGTTATTATTTTGACATCTTGACTGCTGCTCGCACGTGCGTCATGGGCGACCTTGCACACTCTAGTTTATAAAAGTGACGTTTATATACACTGTATTCCTTTTGCGATTTCGTGAACAATGTGACGTCAATCACTTACGCTTACCGCACCTTTTATCTACAATTCTTATACACGGAATCTCATGATATTCGTAGACAAATTTGATGTAAATTGTTGTTTGTTTCGCGTTTTGATAGACGAATGCAGTGTGTCCAATTTTTAATGTGAGGCGCGCTAGCTAGATGATCGACAATGCGTTCTCAAGCTTCACACAGTGGCTAAGAATGCGCTGAAATGAAACTTCTTGAAATTATCTCATTCTTTCTATATGGTCTGCACAAAGAGCTCAAATTTTTTTTATTTTCTCCTAAGACCCCTTGAACAATACATTGCACGTTGCCATCAACGTTTTTTCGAAATTCACTGGGAAGTGATTACGCAAAATATTCACTCTGGCATGTGCGGTGCATGTGTAGCTCTAAAGTGGTTTACTCATACTTTGACAAAGAAATTTGACAATAAACTGATCTAGACATCTTTGTCGTCCCCGACAGCCGAAATCAACTTCTAGGTGTTTTTCGAAGTCACTGAGATTGCGGGAAAATAGCGTACGCGGAAGCAACATGACAATATACTATCGCGTACTTCCATCTTCATCTCATCGTTCAAGCAACGAAATGTCGTTTTTACCATAGCAAACACGAGGAGATGATAATAATAGTTATTTTTATCACCTACATTAAGACGCAGTTCTTCGCATCTAACCGTGTTATTCAAAATTTAAACATTTTTTTCACATTCATAACGTAGCAGTAGACAATTAAAACCATATTGAAGACTGTTTATGTCCCATCGTTGTGTTCGGGTCTCAGGAGGATATATTCACAGTTATTGCTTTGCGGTGACGCTTAAAATCGCGCAGTCCCATCCATTTGAACAGGTGTGGTTGAGAGCGCATATGGTAGCTCAAAAGGGACAACATTGCTTACAATTGTGTTCGACTGATAGACTACTGTTTATCTGTTCTATGCAATACATGTCCTGACGAACGTCGCTTATTCTTCCGAATCTCAAATAGAATGTTAGCTACTCGCGTTTAGCCTCTAACCTAGACGCATACATTTTTCTCTCTTAACATCACCCGCATGACTTGCTCTTCTCTTCAGTTTTTATTAGGCATGTACCAATGTGAACTATTTTGGCAGCAAATGAATAATCGTCGCTATTCGAATATTATTTCATTTGAGAAATTTCTATTGGAAAGTTTTGAATATTCGTTTCTGTTTGATCGTAACGAAATGCAACACTTATTGAAGTGCTGAGGGAGAGTGACCAGTGAAAATCAGGCCTGTTCCCGAGATTGTGGTGCAAGGAGAGAAGAGGTGGTTGCTCAGAGGCACCATTTGTATGCGAACTCACGGAGAATGTAACTCAAGCTTAAACGTGGCCCTTGTGCCATTAAAACACATACATCATCATTTACACCGCACTATTTCCCTGTCATTCAATAATAAAGCCTCGCTTCAAGAAACTTGTAATATATACATTTTTGTTGTTTTCATTTAGGCCAAGCAGTGTACGTAGTATTTAGGTAGTCTTACAATATTTGTAATTATTTAATATATGCGCGGTGCTGAAGTAACACACTTATCTCCTTTTACGAACACGACAAACTACGCGCACTAGGATGTGCTGTTTTCTTGCTTCATTTGATTACTCGTAACAGATAAGTTAGGGTAGTTGTTCCTAGTTTGCAAGCTCCATGATCGACGGGTCATTGATCTGCACACAGCATCACATCTTTTTCCAAAGCAATTTACACAAGCCTCATTTTTACTAGAAATGAAAGAAATCATTTGGGGAGCCAGAGGATCTGTTTCAGTTGTTTACTAATGAAAAGTGGTATTTTTGGATCCGCTATTTGAAGGTCATTATTCTTGAATATTTGTAATAAATTCTAAAATTGCAATATTTGAACATCCCTAACTTTCACCTCTTATACCTCTCTGGCTTCTTCCAACCTCTACAAGAGGTGAAAGTTATGGATGTTCAATATTGCAAATCTTGCAATTTTAGAATTTATTACAAATATTCAACACCTCTCTGGTTTCTTCCAACCTCTACACCCCTACCTTGCCCTCTTCGTTTCTCTCTCTCTCTCTCTCTCTCCAACCTCTACAAGCCATCTCACTTTACACGCTTTTAACAGCACGACTATAGTAATAGAGAGTCGATTTGCCCTGTATTTTTGTGGTGAGGGAAATGCAAGGTAGACATACTTTGGTTCTGTTGATAACCTCTAGCAACATAGAAGACTGAGAATTAATAGTACTAACATCTTTAGCAGTAAGCAAAACATTTTTAGATGGAAAGTCATGTGCAAGTATGTCCGAGCAGCGTTTCGTTATGAGAGGGAAGCATGTCCTCAGGTGCTTTCGGTGACGGGGAGAATGTCATGGATTTGAAATAGAAACTTCACATGTCTGGGGGCCAGCGGTAGTTCTAAAGTTTGGATCGATGTGCCTAAAGATAACGTCGCCGAGATAGCGGCCAAAGTGCCATTCTCTTAAGAACGGAATGATGCACCCGGATACACGAGGGTAAATGCTTATCTGAGAAATTCATTCGGGTCAGGAGTAATTAAAGGATACGTAAATACGGAAATTGTGCTACGCAAGACAGTAAGTCTTAGCAGTGGCTTTACGCAAAGCCCTTTGAGCCATATTTTAGGCAGAACAACGCAGTGGGAAAGAGAAGTTTACCAAGAACGGCAGGCAGCTTGTGGCCGACAGAAATGAGGAAGCAATAAATAAACTCCAGGCAGTTGTCCTACTTGGCATGTTCAACAGAAAAAAAATTATTTTCCACTTGTGGTTTGAGGCCATCCATCCACTCCACATGCAATAAAGCTTGTTATTTTTTGTTCGTAAGCGCAGTGGTGAAAAGAGCGGCCTTCAGGAAAGCGCCCGCTCCTATACATGGTTTCGCACTTAACGTCAGGTGTACTTACAAAAAAAAAGGCGACTGCTTCAATAAATCAAGCGATAGCTACACACCGTTATTCGCCGCAGTCGTGTTCCTGAAATAGGGTGTTTTATGTCCGGTAGCATTTTAAAACGCTGTTATCCAGCGCAGGTGAAACCGGCCTGCGTGGATAAAAGCAAATGACAATTTCAAGACATAAGTTTGCAGCTTGTGGCTGCGACGCATTTACACTCTGCTGTTTTCTAGACATTCCCAGTTTGGATTCACCATTCATGTTATATAGACGACCAACGATGTGTTCGGCTGTTAGATACTACAAAAAAAAAACTTCTTACGCATTAACTGCGTTAGAGATCAGAACTGGCATAGAGCCTGTGTGTGAGTTGAAGAGTTGCGTATTTTTAAGAGCTGTTACCTATTTATATGCATTGCAGCTTATCATTTTCGAAGCGGAACCCACATAGGAGTGAAATTTAATGTTCCGTCTACGAAGCAGGGCATTTATTTTACGCTTTTGATTGTATTTAGGCTCAGTTTTTGCTCAAACGATGTCATCTTACCTTGACCGGGTGCAACACGATACCAATGACAGATTTGTGGCCCCGTGATGGATCCTGAAACATTGCTTTGATAGGTTCTAATGAAAGGTTACGTTATAAATGCTCACTGGCCAAGCAAAAAGTGTGAATGGTGGTGGATGGTAATACACTTATCCAATCACCGACGGACTAGTCGACGAGACCACATGGATAGAGCTAGCTGTCATGTTGGGCCGCGTTCAGTTCACGTGCAGGAATTCGTCCTTCTCTTTTTCGCCTGTTTTTGTGAATTGTTCACCGTTGCTTTTTGCTTTACGAGCATCCCGGCAAGGGCATGATATGTTAGTACTGCGGTTGAGTGGGCTTTCCGTAAAGCCGCCGATTGTTTAAATCGCAAAATGATAATTTTCCAGATATCTTAGATATAGACATTGGAGGCTTGATTGTAGCGGTCTTTTCTGTTTTTGATGCGCTTACAGAGGCTCACCGCGGTGGAAGCTGGTAAGTCTCCCGGTTGGTCGAAGGCTCAGACAACTGTGGAAAATACTGCATAAGAATAGATAGTTGGGCGAGTTGCTACGGTAACATATTCTTGATATAGGCGCGAAGAAGACACGGACGGTGGCGGAAGAAGACAGGACGAGCGCTCCGTCCGTGTCTTCTTCGCGCTTATATCAAGAAAATACTGCACAGTGTTCGTAAAAAGTTGTTTCCAACAACAATTGTAGATTTGTCTGCCGTGCTTGGTCTTTTCATTTCGCAGTTTCATTTTTTATGAAAGCACCATCTATTACAATCAAGGCGCGTTTTTGAATCTCATTGCATTCTGAGCTTGTACATCTCGGACTCAGCTGAGCAGGTTTTCGTGAAGGAATACTTCCCTTGTTTTTCTGATAGCGTAACTTGCGCGAACAGCCTACGCCGCACACGGTGCAATTTTCTTCTTTGTTAGCTGTTTCGGCCTAGCATGAGTGGCCCGGAGGTCTGAAAAAAGCTATCACCATCTTGCCATTTTCACGCCGTACTCTATCTGGCACCTTAACCCAAATTTAAATGAGTAGAACAAAGAATTAAGGTAGACTAGATTTCGTATTTTGGTCCATGCAAGTGAAGCTTTCTTTGTTTTTGGAGAACGGTGCGTTGAAACACAACACATGATACGTACAATGTGCAGGTCTCTTTGCTTGCTGATTACGACGTGTTCAAGATTATGGGTCCTGTCTTTACTTCTTGTTTAGCTGCTTAGATTTTCAGAGCAGGCGCCATTTACCTGTACAATTGAGAACGAGTGTCTTCTCCAGCCTGACACGTCTGATGACGTCACTTTCATATCTCTCATCTGTTAGTACTTGAGAGTATCATTTTCCAGATGTTCGCAAAATGCAATTTCTCTATCTGATGCCTAAAGACCTAACGAGTTTAGATCGCTTGCTACTGCACGCGCATGGCATAAAGCGGAAGGGTGAACTAAAGACACGTTTAGCGCGCAACATTTAGTGAAACGCCACATTATAACGAGGCTGATTAGATATTCATAAGAGCTGAGGGTGCTGAAAGTGTTAAAACAAGTGTAGCCTGAATTAGGTCCTATACAAGCTGATACAACACTATTTTCAGTCGCAAGAACCAAAGCTTCCCTTCCGCAGTTTCGCATATTTTACAGCGTAAGCTTTTACATGCTCATTCAAATAGCCGTTTCGATTCGATAAGGTGTCCGCCGAGGCCGCCGCCGGAGGCGGCCGGCGTCTGTAACCGCAATCGCCGGAAATGCGAAAAAACGAACCGGTTTCCGCCGGGATCGAACCCGCGCCCGCTGCGTGAGACTCAGATGCTCTATACCACTGAGCCACGCAAGCGCGTGCTGTCAGGCAGCCGAAAAATGCCCTATAAACGCGCCCTAGGCAGGCGCGCAGGCGCACGCGGAGAGATGCGATTCAGGCGAGGCGCGCAATCAACGCAATCCCGAGCCTCCGCCAGTAAGGTGGCGCCATCTAGTTAAGGTGCCTGCAAACGCAGCGTGCCCGGCACGGTAAGTTCCATATAGCAGTTGCATGCTGCATGTAACTGGGCCTGGTTAACTCAAGCAGTCAAGGAGACTATTTGTCACCAGCTCGTTTTGAAGATTCCAATAAACATCACGGTAATCATCATCAACAACCACAAAAACGTACCGTGCCACGGGTCAAGGCATGTGAGATGTGCTCCACGTATTCTGGATACCTCTTCGGTACACGTTATGGCGTTTCCACCCAAAGTACGAACCGCTGCTGAAGGTGCGAATCGTAGAGCTACGTGCGCGGCTACAACCAGGCATCATCGGGCTCAGCAGACTGCTGTGCAGAGAGCATTACAAGCCGCAGCTCGCCTTCGACGCCGGGCGGACACTTGAGATCGTTCTCGTCAAAGCGAGGCGAAGAGACTGTTGTGCGTGGTGCCGAAATTGCAGCTACTCTTGAGTCGCTCCACCAGCTTATGCTGTGACTGTGCTGTGTGTGCCGCGCAGGCCTGTGACTTTTTGTAACATGGTTTGACCAGATTAAGTTCGCCCATATATGTATACATAAGTATTTCACCACGTCAAGCGTGTGAAGCACCGAAGAATTCACTGTGTAAATAAAATCGAACATAACATTTATTTTATTCGTTATGCGCAATACAACAGTGTTATTCTCATTTATATTCATTTTCCATATGTCGCGCCATTTTTCTATAGCGCTAAGAGCGTCACGGAGTAATTGCTGATCTTCCCCACTTTTATTTTCTTTGTATAATAGACAATCATTGGCGAAACGTCGTACCACGATACCTTCGTCTTTTGTGGAGTAAGTGTCATTAATATAGACTAAAAATAGTACAGGACATACCACAGATTCTTGTGGGACACCTGACGTCACATTCAACGGCTTTTAATTTAAAGTGCTCCAATTCTACGTATTGAATTCGGCCCCGCAGGTACGCGGTTATCCATTTTATTATTTTTCCATTTATTCTCAGATCAGTCAGTTTCACAATCAATTCTGCTTCTAGCCCATTGTCGAATGCGTTCGACAGATCAAGACAGATGGCATCTATCTGTTTCTTATTGTCTAATGTGCTGGCAATCTCATGAATTGTTTCTAGGAGCTGTGTTGTTGTGGAAAGGTGCTGTCGGAATCCGTGTTGGTTGGTAATAAATGAGGTCGCATTTTCGATGTACGTGTAAACTTACTTGGCTACAACGCGTTCTAGGGGCTTGCAGCGAACGCATGTCAGAGACAGTGGGCGATATTCGAATGGTCGCCGGGTGTTCTTGGAAATATGCAGTGTCTCGCGACACGTAGCATAGATATCGTGAGAACGAGTCACTCTGGCTAGAAAAAACGGATGAAATCTGTGCGATGGCCGGGGCATGGGGTGTCACTATTTGTAACGTTTTTCTCGGTGCGAGAGTTATATATATTCTGAAGACACTGTATTGTCCACGTAAGCGCAATGAAAATTTGCACCGCATTTTGGCCACGTTTATCTGATGCTCTACGTGGGAGCGAACATCAAGGAGAACTTTTTTTGCGTAGAGTAAAGGAAGGGTGGTCTGTCATTGTGTCCCTTGTCTCTTCACCAAGTTCTATCACGTTTCATGTTGATAAGAAACAAAAGAGACCTTTTTCTGTGTTCTTTTTTTTTCAGACCATGCTAACAGACGTCATGCCTATTTTTTTTGCATCTTCAGGCTTCGGCCCGCGTTAAAAAAGGTGACAGTTCTTGCCCGAAGGTCTGATGTCCTATCGGTTCCTGAGCGCAAGATGTTCAGTTGCGTACCTTCCCAATGTAAAAAGAACGCATCTTATTATGAAGAACGTTATTGACAGTGTGTTCCCTGTAGCATTGTATCGGTGCATTATTCAAGCCCCTCCGGGGTGGCTCAGTCAGCTAAGGAGTTGCGCTGCTGAGCACGAGGTCGCGGGATCGAATCCGGCTACGGCCGCCGCATTTCGATGGGGGCGAAATGCAAAAACGCGCGTGTGCTTGCGTTGTAGTACACGCCAAAGAACCCCAGGTGGTCAGAATTAATCCGGAGCCCTCCACGACGGCGCGCCTCATAATCAGAGCTGGTTTTGGCACATAAAACCCCTGAAAGAAGGATTATTCAAGAAGGGCGTGAGCAAGACGAATTCAAAAGGGTTAACAGTATGTGGATATCGGCAAACGTTAAAGCATTTTTCTTCAAGCTTCACACAGGGCGATTGCCTGATGAAACGTGGTTAGGAAAAAGAGGTATTTATGTGCTATGGGGAATCAAATGTTGTCTGTGCAAGAAAGCTGAAACTATTGAACATATTTTCAGTTATTATAATAATTGCATAATCTTTAGGAATTTAATACAGGGAACAATAATGACAGACCATTTTTTTAGTCGGGCTGCATGGAGTCGGGAGTAGTCTGTTGCAATTCAGACACTCATGTGCAAAGCCGATCTGTGCATGAATGATTTGTGGAAGTGTTTGTGAAAGTACGTGATCTGTGTGAAACGATTGACTGATATGAAGATGTGATGACAATGTTCGATGCTTTCACACATATAGTAAGAGTGGGATCTGTGATCATTAAAACGTATTTATGCTTGTAGCCAAGCTGGAAAGAAAGGGAAAAATCTTTCCGCACAATTTCTATGAGTTGTGGGAGGATGGCGTTTGGATGTCAGTGTACACTTGGGCAAATAGAGGGTAGACGAAAGAAACCTTCAACATTGCAGAAAAGGTATAAAAAAGCTTGTCCTTAAAAGAGGGAGAAAAGACTCACCTTTCTGCCGTATTCACTTTGCGAGCAAGTTAACCGTTTCTTCTGGCCTCTAACCGACAGCAAATATTGATGTTCATCAGACGTCAAGAAGTCCTCAACTATATCAATCATCATCCATCCGCTTCCCGTCTAAGCCAGAAAAAACACAAGGTTCACCAACCAGCTCTAAGTTTTTTTTTTCTGTAAAACGCAGGATAAAACTTAATTTCCTTCTTTTCAAGTAGTCAGCTAGGTGAAGCTCTCCGGTAATGAAGAGAAAAAGGTTTCCACGTTGTGTAATATGAAGTGGCTCCTTCTAAATTACATTTCATACCCTCGCAGGTATCCTACGTAAGTGCATGCTACGCGTGTGCAACCCCCCTGCGGTTGACTGGAATGCAAGTTCCTGGCTGTTCTTGTTGAGATTTCTTCTGGGTATTTGTTCACTGCATATGTTGCATGGCCTGCTGTACAGGGCATTCTCTCTCGTCATACTCATGTTATTTGCCGCGTCATTTCTACGCCGCTGTTGGGAGGAAGCACTCGACGTACACTTCCAGCGAGGATAGATGATTGGGAACACTTGATGGTGCGCCGAGTCTCTAAGATGATCACGTGGAAAAAGAAACAAAAAAGCAGGCCAGAGGAGAAAGTAAATTCCACGAATCTTGGGGTGAGTAAGCATTTCGTCTCGTCATTATTCACTCCAATGTAGACATATGTTTCCACTTTATGGCAAGTAATAAAAGAATGTGGCAGGAGTTTAGAACATTCGATGGATGTGTTCATGGTGCCACAGAAGCGCATTGGATGAGCGGAGACGAGATGGCAAGCTCTGTCTGCCCTTTTACAGAACTGAGGAATGTGTGCGCACACGCTGCAACGGCGAGCCACGAGTAAATTAAATTTTCCTCGTTTTTGCGACCATCCACTTGATAGCATTCGTTTCCTTTTCACTTTTCCTCTCGGCGTTCCTGGTCTCTCTGCTCCATGGAAGGCAAGTTGAGCGGCCCTCTCGAAGTAGAAAGCAGCACGCACACCCTTCAGACCTCGGATGCTGGACCGTTTATCCAGCCTGGCATCCGCACCGTGGTTTAGTTTACTCGTGCTCCGTTTCCTCTCTCCCATCTGGATCCGTTCGGGCCAGCTTTGGTGGGGACAGCAGACGCTACGAGAGGTAATGCTCGAATGGTGCCCTCCATCAGTCATCACGGCAAAAAGGGTGTCCCGCATTAACGGCGGCCGTCCGGCTTCCATCGGGTCGTTTGTCCTCTTGTCGTGCTGCCCGGAGAGATTTGAACGCCTGCCGTTATGCAGCGGGGAATTTCTCCATCTCTCGGTTGCTAGTGCTCGGTCTGCTAGCTTCGTTCTATAAGACGCGTTGCAAATATGCCAACCCTATTTTCTACTGAGACTCAGTCAAAATGTCTGGTATTTCACAGTTTACACGCACAACAAAATTTGAAGCAAGGACGGCCACGTGGCAGACAAGCACTCTAACTACTACACTACGAACGCGTATTATTATTTTTTCATACTTGGTATATAATACAACTAGTTAGCATAGTATGTACAGCACACGTGAGCTGAGAATTTCAGTTGGATTATGTATCTGGAAATAGTCGTTTAAATTTTCAGTGAGCAAGGATACGTCTTTTTTTAATCAGAAGCGTTTTTTTGCCTACGTATGTGTCCTACCGACAGCAGTCGCGTGTACTGCGCCATGCGTGCAAATGACGTTTCGATCACTAAAAGCCGGTATTGCTCTTTAGCGCCTCATCTATCCGGATCGCACTATTATTAACCTCGAACAGCCGTTCTGCGGCAGCGGCTGCATATGGCGCGGCCGCTCGGGTCGCTGTCTTGAAAGTGATCTGCGATGGGGACGCAGTGCTGGGCGTGCTGATAGCTTCGTGAGCGCTGTGTTCTCACCGCGTAGTTTGCGTCGAATCGAGAAGTAGCACGATGGTGAATTTGCTTACTGCTGCGGGCGCTATCTTGAAAGCGATCGTCTTACGGGACGGACGGAAGGACGGACGGATGGTCTTTTCGCTGCGTAAGCGTAGAAATGCTTACGCATTTTAAAAAGTGGGAAACGCGATGATAACGGCGCCGGCGGGGATCTGATCGAGGCCACGGCAGTGTCTTTAACTTTAGTGGGAAGGAATGGGAGGCGATATCAGTGGTGGTGGCAAAAGCAGAGGCTGTGAAGGTGGCAGGAGGGGGGTGGAGTGAAAATCGTGGAATGCAGTGACTAGCGCACTTGCGCTTTTTCTGACAGTGTCGCATATCTGCGGTTTTTCAAGCATGCACCTTTTGTATGCGGCCCTGCGGGCTGCGTCAGTGTCGGTCATGGTTAATGCCGATTTCGAGGGCCGCCTATATTGACATGTGTAATTATTTATCCTTTTATCGGGGACTGCATTTCACCCACTAACAACTTAAGGTTATCGCTCAGCGCAAAACGCGCGTGCGTGATTTGGAACTTACTCGAATGATATCGTTGATTCTATCTGATATGTATGTTCTCGGCGAACCTTGTCTAATCAGCCATCACACGCGGCATGAATTGAGTGGTAGTTTATAGAAGGCACGCGGGCACCACCGATTATCCTGGAACTTTCAACGACTCATGCATAAAAATGCCCACGCGCTTGACCTGCACATCAGATTTCCGACGATCGCCGACAGTTGCTGTTCTAGACACAAGTTCGCCCAATAAAAAGTTAGTTTCGTGATTCACATTGTCTACGGCGTTCTTCATCGTCACTATAATGTGACATCTAGTGGAGGTGCTCTTGCGTTCATGTACGGGACGCCCCCCCCCCCCCCCCCTTCAAACCCACACCCCGAAGACAACAACGTCGCCCCGTACCACCTAGCAAGCCGTAGGCTCCAAACTTGCCCCCGGAGCTCGGACTTCTACTTAAAAAGAACCGTAAGATCGTGGTAAAGTCATTTACCACCATGACTGAGCGAGCGTCGCCTGCAGACATCGTACTGCAACAACCCAGCGAACCACCCAATGTCCGCGGATATTCATCCGACAACACAGAAACCTGGCTCGAGACATTCGAATAGGTTTCAACCTTCAACAACTGGAACTCTGAGGACAAGCGGCACCATGTGTACTGCTCGTTAGAGGACGCCGCGAAGAGAGTCCACACTAATAACGTGGGGCCTGTCCTGCAGCAACTTCCTTAGCACCTTCACCAGCGTCGTCCGAAAAGAAAGCGCCGAAGTTCTACTGGAAATCCCAGTGCAGTTACCTAATGAGAACGTTGCTGTCTTTAGGGAAGCGATGACCTTGCCGACCCGGAAATGTCGGAGGAGAAGAAAGTTCGCCTTCTCATGCGCGGTGTGAAGTAAAAGCTTGTCGAAGGAATGATACGGAACCTACAAAAGACTATCGGAGGGTTCATCACCATCGTGAAAGCGCTTGAAATGCGGAACAGGCAATACAGCCGCCGCACGCTTATGATAGACTGTGCCGAAGTTCAAGCACTGTGCTCCATTGACCTGCGGGAGATTATAAGATCAGTTATGCCCGAAGAATTCCGAGGGATGTTTCCAGCGTCGCAGTTCCTAGTTGTAACGAGTGTCGATATTGTCCTGCAAGAAATTCAGCAGTTGCTAGAAGCTCCACGAATGCCGCAACCCCACCCTGAACCAATGAACTAAGCAGCCGTCGCCCGCCCTCAAGTCCATGATGACGATGAAGAAGTGGATGATTTAATACCATCTCCTTTGAGACGGGTCGGTTACAAATAGTCCCCTAGCCTGCTTGATTTATTTATGTATACTATATATGTTCTTTATCGAGCATTATTGTATACCTCTCAATAATTTTTTTCTTTTTTTTAATCTACCTTATACCACTACCTATAATTTTAAGAGATAAGGTTGCATCAATCTCTTCTCTGTTTTTTTTTCCACCAGAACTCTAATCGCCTCTAGCTTATCTCTACGGTCATCGGTTGATGTTTCCTTCCTATATAAACCCAAGCTCTTCTGGAAGTCGTACGTTACCTACGTTTCTCGCTGGGTGAACACCTTCGCATTCTATTAGGATGTGCTAAATGGTGTCCAGATCTCTACTGTAGCGTACACATGCCTCATCTAGTTCCGAATATTTTCTCCGGTATGATTTGGTCTTTAGGCAACCGGGTCGAGCCTCAAATAGCACGGCACTCCCTTTGTGTTCTTGTACAGATTTTCCCTTTTAATTTCTTTCTTCTCATTCTCGTAAATCTCCATGGTATCATTCTTGTAAATCTCCACTGAGACAAGCCAATTTGCTTCCGTTGCCTCCGAATCGACCACGTTGCTCGCCACTGCCGCACTTCCTGGGCGTCTCCGTATTTGAGCTTTTTCCCCCGTCTCCTCGCCTATATGCCGACCCTCACCGCTACTCGCCGTGCCGTATGCCTCCTACATCTGACGTATCCGTCGATGACAGTCGCCTCGCTCGCTCGCCGTCCCCTCAGCGCCGTCGGTCGCCGTCACCCTATAGCCACGCCGCTATTCGTCACCGACCAATTATGGCCCCTCCCGGACGGAAAACTAGACCATGCAGCTCCTGGAGGTAGTGCAGCAATATCTTCATCGTGTCCCACTCCCAACGAACCAGAACTTACTTGATGTTCACGTCGACGGCGTCCTTTTGACGACATTAACAGATGTAGATACTGGAGCCCAGGTGTCCATCGAGCCCAGTGATAGCCATCGTCGTCGACTGAAGAAGGTTCCCACGCCTGCTGCTACACGTGCCGTACGCGTAGCCTATGGCAGCACTGGTGCCGTCACTGGAATGTGCACTTCCCGTATAAGTATCGCCGACCGCTATGCCCTAGTTTTTTTTACAGTGCTGACCAATTGTCCCCATGACCTAGTCCTTGGACTAGACTTTTTTGCGGCACATTCAGCTTTATTCGACTGTTCTGCCGGTACTCTTTGCCTCGGACTTCCTGTACTCGCGCATATTCGTGCCGAACTGCCGAGAAACTTTCGTACCACTGCCTTCGTCCGCCTACCGCCTAAAGCCTTGACTTTCGTCGATTTGCTACCATCTTTCCCTGTGCCCGATGGTGATTACGTCGCCACACCTGTTTTTGATGTGCTTTTGATGAGCAATATCACTGTACCCCACTCCATCGTAACCGTCGCCGATAACCGGACATGCCTCCCCGTCGTCAATTTTGGCCTGACAAAGCACCCCAAGGCATAACGGTTCCAACGCAGCGTACTATAAGAGGTGACCACGTAATGTCATTTTTCGTAGACGTCTGCTCCGATTCTTCATGTCCACAGATGCTATTTGCTTTGCCGCAACATTTAGTTCCATAATTGCTGCGGACTTATTGCATGAGCAAGCAGTAGTTCTGTGTCGCCTTTTGGTTTCCTAGCACGACATATTCGACCTAAAAATCGACAATTGGGCCAGACTTCAATTGTTAAGCACCACATGAATATTGGTGATGCAAGTCCTATTCATCGCCGGCCATATCGAGTTTCTGCTTCAGAGCGTAAGGTCATTCAAGATGAAGTGAACAAGATGCTTGCCAAAGGCATCGTTGAACCCTCGTCAAGCCCATGGGTGTCTTCCGTTGTGCTTGTTAAAAAGAAAGATGGCACGTGGCGCTTATGCGTAGATTATCGTCATCTACACCTAATTACCAAAAGAGATGTGTACTCCTTGAACTCACATAGACGACGTCCTCGATTGTCTCCACGGTGCCAACTACTTTTAATCAATAGACCTTCGGTCTGGTTATTCGTAAATTTCTGTGGATGAAAAGGACCAAGAGAAGACCGCGTTCGTCAGCCCTTATGGTCTATATCAATTTAAAGTTATGCCATTAGATCTATGCAACGCCCCAGCAACGTTCGAACGTATGACGGACTCTTTGTTTCAAGGGTTCAAATGGTCAACATGCCTTTGCTACCTAGACGACGTTCTGGTATTTTCGCCTACATTTGAGACACAACTTGTGCGTTTATCAGCAGTTCTTCAAGTCTTCCACGAGGCTGGGCTCCAACTAAATTCCTCTAAGAGTCACTTCGGTCGTCAGCAGATTACAGTGCTGTTCTACCTCGTCGATGCTTTCGGTATTCAACCAGACCCGGATAAAATTCGTACTGTCATGTCTTTTCCTGTACCTCTGTCTGACAAAGACGTCCGCAGGTTTGTGGGACTCTGCTCCTACTTCCAACGGTTCATTAAAGGCTTCGCAGCGATTTCCTGAACACTTGATGATCTTCTGAAGAAAGACGTGCCTTTTACATGGGGTCCCGCTCAAACTGCCGCGTTTGCCCACCTGACCAACATTCTCACCATGCCACTTATACTGGCCCACTTTGACCCGACCTTTCCTACAGAGGTCCGTATAGATGCCAGGGGTCACGGTATCGGAGGCGTCTTAGCCCAACGCCAACAGGTACGTGATCGTGTTATCGCCTATGCTCGCCGCCTCCTCACAGCAGCGGAGTGCAACTGTGCGATTACAGATCATGAATGCCTGGCTCTCGTCGGGGCGGTTTCCAAATTCCGCCCGTACTTGCATGGCACGCACTTCTCTATAATCACGGACCACCACGCGCTCTGCTGGCTTTCCACACTCAAGGATCCTACCGGCCGGCTTGGTCGGTGGGCTCTGCGGCTAGAATTCTCCTATGCCGTAGTATACAAGTCGGGCCGCCTACATCAGGAGGCAGACTGTTTGTGAGGCTATCCAGTGGACGAACCACCCGCCGACCCTGACACCGATGCCGACGCTTGCGTTTTCTCCGTTTCTCCACTGTTACACGTCACGGGCGAGCAACGTCCTGATTCCACCTTGCGTGCCATCATTCATCGCTTGGAATATCCGCCCGCATATTTGTCCTTTCACTTGTTTGTTCATTTATTTACCCTAAGGGCCCAGAATCGGGCATTACATAGGGGGGATACCAACAAGAAACTTCAAAACGTGGTTATAAGCTTCAAGAACAAAACGCAAATAAAGAACACAAATGATCACAACATTAAGGAGATACGGTGAATCTAGTAGTGGCACGAAGTAATTATTATATAATGCAATAATACAAGATAGAGCTACAAGACTTTTAGAATAATACAACAAATGTATGACAGTGTTCAAAGGTAGTAAGGCGTGCAAGAAAGGATAATATGTTTGTTTAGAAATGATCAGCTGGTATGCCAGGTTTGGACATGAAGGTAGGTCAGTAGAGCCGATTGAAGAGAAAATAATTCCTTAACGTTGGCAATGGATTGCGGCAGGGTGTTCCACTCATTTTGTGATAAAACTAGAGGTGAATGTAAATGTTTTTTAGTTCGAGAAAAATGTGGGTAGAGCTTGAGTTCATGGTCAATACGCGCGGAGATGTGGGCTGCTGGATGAATGAATTTGCGTGAAAAGGCACTGTCACTGTAATTGCAATGGGGATTTTTGCCTAGCAGCACTCGATCTAGAGATTCAACGGTACACCGAAACAAGTCAAAGGGAGCTATGGCGAAGCGGGCGAGCAAGCGTCGCTTGTCTTCTTCTTTCTTCACCAGCACCGTGGCCCTCTGCCTTCAGTACAATCACTCCCCACCGAAAGAGGAGCCATCCTGACGACCTAGGGGCAGGAGAAGACAGGGGGGTCGTGGCACTGCTTGAGGTAGGAGACGTGGACAATTTCCTGGCCGCGACGACGCTGGTCGGAAGACGCGTCCATCGGCTCGGTGAGGTAGTTGACTGCGGATGTTATTCGCAGTACCAGATAGGGACCGTGGTACTTGGAATGCAGCTTGAATGAAAGGCCCGGTGGAGTAGACGGCACCCACAACCAGACCAGCGAGCAGGGAGCAAAGGATGTAGCCGTAGTGGACGCATCATGGCGATGCTTTTGGCGCCACTGGTCCTGGGATGTAAACGAGCGAGCGAGCTGGCGACATTCTTCGGCATATGCAGCCGCTCGGAAAACAGTCGTCGGCTCCGAAGCATCCGGCCGGTAGGGTAGAATGGTGTCCATTGTGCACGAAGGTTTGTGTCCGTAAAGAAGAAAGAAAGGTGAAAATTCAGTAGTGCTTTGCGTTGCAGTATTGTATGCGTATGTTACGAAAGACAGAATCCGATCCCAATTCGAGTGGTCAGATGAAACATACAAGGCCAACATTTCGCCAAGGGTGCGATTAAAACGCTCTGTCATGCCATTAGTTTGGGGATGGTATGCCGTGGTAGTGCGGTGAATGATGCGACACTCCTTTAGTAACGCTTTAATGACATCAGAGAGGAAAACGCGACCGCGGTCGCTTAGCAATTCTCGAGGTGCTCCATGCCGTAATATCAGCTTCTGAAGGATACAACTAGCAACGTCTTTTGCTGTGGCAGATGACAGGGCTGAAGTTTCTGCGTACCACGTAATGTGGTCGATAGCAACAATAACCCAGCGGTTGCCGCTGGAAGTGCTGGGAAGCGGATCGTATAGGTCAACGCCGACGCGGTCGAACGCTCGAGCGGGGCATGGTAAAGGCTGCAAGGGGCCGGCAGCACGTTTAGGTGGTGTCTGGCGGCGTTGGCACAGGGGGCATGACCGTACATACTGACGAATGAAACGGTACATACCGCGCCAGTAGTACCGAACATGGAGGCGAGAGTATGTCTTCAATACCCCAGCGTGGCCGCATTGGGGGTCATCGTGGAAAGTGGCGCAGATGTCGGAGCGGAGGTATCGGGGAATACAAAGCAACTACTTGCGGCCGCTGGAGTTGTAGTTGCGGCGGTAAAGCAGGTTATCCAGAATAATAAAGCGCGTGGGTTGGCGACGGAGCGTCCGAGAGATCGGCGCTGGCGACCGGCTAGACAGGAAATCTAGAAACCAACAGATCCATGGGTCCTTGCGCTGCTCTGATGGCGTGTCGGAAATTTTGAGGGCGAAGGCACCGCAGGCGGAAACAGACAAGCAGATAGGATCAGGTGACAGGGGTGACCGGGATAGAGCGTCTGCGTCGGAATGTTCTCGGCCTGAGCGATAAACAACACGGATGTCGTATTTTTGTAGGCGTAATGCCCAACGAGCGAGCCGACCAGTTGGATCTTTCAATGATGACAACCAGCATAGGGCATGATGGTCTGTCACGATGTCAAAAGGGCGCCCATACACGTAAGGTCTAAATTTTGCGATAGCCCAAGTAATGGCCAGACATTCCTTTTCAGTAACGGAGTAGTTCGCCTCAGCTTTGGTAAGGGTGCGGCTGGCATACGCTACGACGTACTCATCGAAGCCATTCTTGCGCTGTGCAAGAACAGCGCCTAGTCCGACACCACTAGCGTCCGTGTGAATTTCAGTTGGAGCAGAGGGATCGAAGTGGCGCAGTACTGGCGGTGAAGTGAGAAGGCGGCGCAGTTCTTGAAATGCGTCGTCACATGCTGGGGACCAGTCCGGTAGCTCAGAACGGCCGGTAAGAAGCGCGGTCAAGGGGGCGATTATGGAGGCAAAATTGCGGACGAAGCGTCGGAAATACGAGCATAAGCCGATGAAGCTGCGAAGCTCTTTCAGGGTAGTCGGTTTGGGGAACGCGGACACGGCACTAAGTTTCGTAGGGTCCGGGAGGATACCGTCTTTTGAGACCACATGACCGAGAATAGTAATCTTGCGAGCGCCAAAGCGGCATTTCTTCAAATTTAGCTGCAGTCCTGCAGCGGTGAGGCACGCAAAAACTTGCTCGAGTCGGCTAAGGTGTGACGCAAAGTCGGTAGAAAAAAAACTACAATGTCATCTAAGTAACAAAGGCACGTGTTCCACTTCAGGCCTCGGAGAATGGTGTCCATCATTCGTTCAAAAGTGGCAGGCGCGTTGCAGAGGCCGAAGGGCATTACGGTGAATACATATAGGCCATCAGGTATTACAAAGGCTGTTATTTGGCGATCGGCCTCTGCCATCGGCACTTGCCAGTACCCGGAGCGCAGATCCAGCGAGGAAAAGAATTCCGCGCCCTGTAGGCTGTCCAAGGCATCGTCGATCCGCGGCAGAGGATACACATCTTTGCGCGTTATGCGGTTAAGGCGGCGATAGTCGACGGCGAACCTTATGTAGCCGTCATTCTTTTTTTACAAGGACAACCTGAGATGCCCAGGGACCGTTAGAGGGCTGGATGATGCCATGCTGCAGCATGTCGTCAACCTGCTGGTCGATGATGCGGCGTTCAGCGGACGACACACGATACGGACGCTGGCGCAAAGGGGGTTGTAGACCGGTGTCGATATGGTGAACGACTGCTGACGCTCGAACCAAGGACGGTTGGCCAATTTCGAATGAGGGACGAAAACGCTGGAGGAGCTTGATAATTTCCGCGTGCTGGACAGGTGTGAGTTCTGAGTCGACGGCCGGGGCGAAGACGTCCACAAGGGCATCGGTCGCACCAGGAGGAGTGACGGCAAAAATTGTAAGTGATGCCGCATCGTCAAACATGGAAGCCGGGAGGACGCAGTCGAAATAATCAGAGCTCCCCAGGCACTCGCCCCGGAGTATGGATGAAAAGCACGCGGAAGGATTGCACACGTAAAGGTCAACAGAACCGCCGCAAACAGTGACGATAGCAAAACGAAGCAGAAGGTTCCGACGACTAGCACAAGAGGCTGACGGCATCAACAAAACAGATGAGTTCGCGACAGAGTCACACGACACAGGGACCAGAGCGGCTGAAAAAGGTGTATGTCGATGTCCGAGGGCGCAACAACTTTAGTAAAATGGTGGTCGTCAGGGTCAAAGCACGGTACTGACAACGTAAGTTCGGCACGAGCGCAGTCGACAACAGCTTCATTTACAGATAGGAAATTCCATCCAAGAATGATGTCATGCGAGGAACGGGATAGGACGACAAATTCGACAACATACAAAACGCCTTGAATGACGACCCGAGATGTGCATGATGCTGAAGGCTGAATGCAATGCGAGGTTGCCGTACGCAGCGATAGATAGGTAAGTGGAGTGGTCACTTTGTTCAAATTGCGGCAAAACTTTTCACTAATAACAGAAACGGTGGCTTCGGTGTCAATAAGTGCATGTACGGTGACGCAATCTACGGACAGTTCAATTTCGTTCGCAGGAGAAAATTGAGGCCTTGAAATGTTCGACGTAAACGCAGTTTTTGCCTCGGGAACTACGACTGTTAGTTTTCCTCGCGGGCTGGACTGAGTCGACGAACCATGGGGGAAAAGGATCGACGAGGCGGGGAGGGCGACCGGCGTGAATCGAAGGGGCGGCGCCTAGAAGACGAGTCCGGAGGAACATTAGACACATCATGACGCGGAAATCGAGCAGGCATGTAGCCGGAGGCGCTCCCACTGTCAGGGAAACGGTAGTTGCGACGGCAGCAGAATCGTGCTACGTGGCTCGGGAAACCACAGGAATAGCATATTGACCGGTTATCAGGTCTGTGCCACGGGTTGACGACAGGGGCTCCAGCGGTCGAGTAAGTAACCGGAACCGGACGGGAAGGTGGTGGCCGTACATGGAAAGTTCCGGTGGTCCGGTAGGCGTCAGGAGCCGGAGGAGCATAAGGCCGGGCGACAACGTTGGCCTACATCAGTGGTCCAACAACGGGCTGCGGATGAGGGGCAGGTGGCAGCGCCTCAGCAACTTGCGTTTGAAGCACCTGACGAAGCGAAGGAGCCAAGGATGTCACTGGCTCAGGAGGGCTAGTTGCAGGAGGGCTAGAGACAGTTGCCACGCGACTTCCTGGCGGATGAACTGCTTTATTTGCGGCATTGGAGCAGAAATATCGGCAGCGTCGCGGCTGAAATCCAAGGCAGCGAGATCCGCGGTATCCTGCTGAGCAGCACAACGTGTTGAGGCACGCTGCTTGCGCAACTCGTCGTACTTCTGACACAGCTGAATTACCTCGGCTACCGTCTGGGGACTCTTGGCGACGAGCATCTGGAAGGCGTGGTCATCGATACCTTTCATGATGTGCTTGATCTTGTCAGCTTCGTTCATGGATGAGTTGACGCGCCGCCTGAGCGAGAGCACGTCTTCAATGTCGCTGGTAAAGCTCTCGTCATTGCGTTGAGCCCGACCACGCAATCGCTGCTCAGCACGAAGGCGGCGAACGGCGGGACGACCGAAGACCTCAGTCAAAGTGCTCGTGAAAGCGGACCAGGTGGTAAAACTTGATTCATGATTTCTGAACCATAGGTTTGCCACGCCCGTCAAATAAAAGCCTACATTAGTGAGCTTATCGCACTCGGCCCAATTATTATATGCGCTTACACGGTCGTATTCGGTGAGCCAGTCCTCGACGTCGAGGTCGTCTGCTCCGCTACATATAGCAGGATCGCGCTGCCGGATGACGCCAGGGCAGACAATGGTCGGGGGTACGGGAGCAGCAGCCTGGGACGGTCCGGGATCATTCATCGCGGAAGCTGGTCGTAGCGTCCGACTGCGGAGTTCCAGGATGTGTAAGAGAAACCCAGCGCCTCCACCAGATGCAATGGGGATGTTTGCCTAGCAGCACTCGATCTAGAGATTCAACGGTAGACCGAAACAAGTCAAAGGGAGCTGTGGCGAAGCGGGCGAGCAAGCGTCGCTTGTTTTCTTCCTCCTTCACCAGCACCGTGGCCCACTGCCTTCAGTACATAACATATACTATGACAAAGGGATAATTGCGAATACTTTCTCCGTATTACAAACGGTAAAATGCCAAGTGTTCTTTTTATGGATGACACACTGTGATAACTATAATACGAGGACGAGATGAATCAGGCGGATTTACTTTGAATGGATTCCAGCATGCCGGTAAGGTAAGCTTGATGGGGATGCCATATGTTGGACGCGTACTCTAATGATGGTTTAATTAGTGAATTAAATGCCTCAAGTTTAGTGCCTGAATGAGCAAGGCGTAGGCGACGTTTTAGAACACCAATCTTTCTAAATACTTTGCTAGTGAACAATTCTACATGATAATTTCACTTTAGATTGTAATTGAACAGGACAAGTATTTTATTGATGAGACTAATTCAACTGCACAATTGTGTGAATAGGTATTCATTAGGCAATAAATTGAGACTGGGACCAAATTTAACGTGTTCAGTTTTCTGAATGTTAATTTTCATCTGCCATTTACTGCACACTTCTGAAAGAGTCGTTAAGTCGGATTGCAGTCAAAGTGTTGTTCTGGTTTGTTATTCCTTTATATGTTACGCAGTCATCTGCAAAAAGACGTATGGAACACTGCATGTTGGTCGATATATCATTTATGTAGATTACAAATAGCAGCGATCCCAAAAGTGATTCCTGTGGGACTCCAGACTTGACATGCGCGTGATGAGATACGTAATCATTGATTTTAACACTCTGAAGTCTGTCACTAAGAAAGCCCTTAATCCACATAAAGCTTTTGTCATTTAGCAGTAGGCTACCTGGTTTTGTGAGAAGACGTTGGTGAGGGTCGCGATCGAATGCTTTAGAGAAGTCAATTAAAATTGCATCGATGAAGAATGAACCATTGATGGAGTTGTGTAAATCGGTTACTAGCTCAAACAACTGGGTGTTACAGAATCTGTATTTCTGAACGCCGTGTTGGTTTTAAAAAGTAATTTATTAGATTCAATGTGAGACATTATGTGACTGTAAATGATATGTTCAAGAAGTTTGCAGCAAATAGACGTAAGAGAAATAGGACGGTAATTGTTAGCTAAGTGCTTGTCTCCAGATTTAAAGCCAGGAATGACATGCGCAATCTTCCACTCATCAGGAAGACACCCCCTGTCCAGTGAATGCTGGAATATTAGTGATAATATGTAAGCTGAATTATGTGATGTTTTATTCGAAAATATTGCGCTCGTACCATCCGGTCCAGGGCACGTTTTGCATGGTAGCCTCTCTATTGCACGTGCTACGCCTGTTTCTGTTATCGAGTTAGTTGCAAACTCGTGGGAAATTGCTTGCACTTGAAGCATCGTAGTTTGTAGCGGCAACTCTTCTGAAAAAAAAAAAAACTGAAGCGAAATGCTGATTAAAATTTTCGGCAGATTCTTCTATTGACCACAGGTCACCATTTTCACATTTGTGTTGTAGACCGGTTCGCTTTCCTTTCGGATTTATTAGCCACCAAAATTTTGCAGGATCGGTAATCATCGGATTGTGAAGAGCACAGTTAAAGTATTTGTTTTTAGCTTCATTAATTGGGGTCACTGTAAATTTTGACAGCCTTTTGTAGTTTTCCCAGTCTAGATTGGTATTTGATGTCGAAGCTTTTCTAAACGCCCATTTTTTTTTCTTGTTAATAGTTCTCTTCAAATCACGTGTGAACCAGGGATCATCTACTTTGGATGGGAGAGTTAATTTTGGTACGCAGCAATCTTCCATTTTTAAGGTTGCCTTTTTACAAAGAGCAGTTGTGGTTCACTGATCGGCTAGCGAAATTGAGTAGGAATTCGGCCACAAAAGCCGTGAACATGCGGTTCATTTTGTCGATATCTGCGCGAGCATAGTCAAGTATTGTTATCATTTCTTTTGCTTTCTTTGGGCGTGGTACCTCCAGAGTGCAGTGAACGGTCCTATGGTCACTCATTTCCTGGAGAACAAGACCGCTTCCGTATTCAGGATGGTTAGTAAATATCAAATCCAAAATATTTTTGCCTCGTGTAGGGTTTTTTACCAATTGGGAAATGTTATGAAGGTGTACAGTATGCAGAAAGTTGTACAGTATGCAGAAAGGCGATTATTGTTACCGAGAACAGAAGGTGTCAACCAGTCTACTGCAGGATAATAAGAATCACCGGCCAAAACAAGTATGGCATTCGGGAACGTATTTGTGACCTGTTCTATAGCATCGTTAAAAAAGATCCACAAAATCGGGCTGGCTATCAGGAGGTCGGTAGCACGAACCAATAACATAGTGCAAATGACAATTGCGCGAAACAATCGAAATCATTTCAAGCGGCGAGTTTATAGGAATAAGAAACGGCTGAAATTCCTTTCCGACAGCAATTATTACGCCACCTCCCCGTGACACTTTTTGGTCTTTTCGAAAGACAACAAATGACTTCGGCAATGATAGTTCGTTATCAGCAAAATGCCCGGTGAGCCACGTTTCTGTACCGATTATGATATCGGCATCACATGCAAGTATCAGTGTTGTTTAAGACATCAACTTTCTTAAGTAGGCTTCGAAGTAGGCTTCGGGATGTTGTGTTATACCGCCACAACGTACGCCACGATGGTCCTGCCCTACTCCTCGTCATTCCAAAGCACCTCCGTTCAGCTGTTCTCCAAGAACTTCATGACTTACCAACGGCAGGTCTCCTCGGCATCTCTCACACCTACGACCGGATTCCCGGACGCTTCTTTTGCCCAGACGTTGCCCGCTCCGTCCGGAAATATGTTGTGGCATGTGAGAAATGCCAGCGCCGCAAAACACCATCGACGCTCCCTGCCGGGTACCTTCAACCGCTCGACGTTCCTTCGGAGCCGTTCTTTCGGGTTGGTTTGGACTTACTTGGCCCTTTGCCTCTATCAACGTCTGGGAACAAGTGGGTCGCTGTGGCGACAGATTACGCCACGCGCTACGCCATCACCCAAGCGCTTCCAACAAGCTGCTCCACAGATGTCGCCGATTTTCTTTTACGCGACGTGATTCTGCAGCATGGAGCTCCACAACAACTGCTCTCTGACCGTGGTCGGACATTCCTTTCTAAAGTCATCGCCGACATCCTGCAGCTCTACTCAACCAGGCACAAGCTGACTACGTCTTACCATCCACAGACTAATGGTCTCACGGAGCGTCTGAATCGAGCCCTGACAGACGTGCTTCCTAAGTGTGTCTCGTCCGACCACACTGTTGAGACCTTTCCCTACCCTATGTCACATTTGCTTACAATTCTTCGCGTCACGACAATGTCGGTTATTCCCCGTTTTTTCTGTTGTTCGGCCGAGAACCCACATTGCCACTGGACATATCCCTTCCATCCGCCGCAGCAGAGACCACAGAATATGCACTTTACGCAATCACAGGGCAGCCCAAGCACGCGAAATTGCCCGCGCTCGCCTCCTGACCTCCAAAGAGAACCAACGGCGTTTGTACGATCGCCAACACAGAGACGTCCACTTTTCGCCTGGATCTCTGGTACTCCTGTGGTGCCCTACTCGTCACTTTGGCATGTGAGAAAAACTGCTGTTTGCTATACACAGGCCCATATCGAGTCCTGCGTGCCGTGACTCCAATAACGTATATGAAATCGCCCCAGTCAGTACAAGGGCCTTATCTGCCCCGAATTCCTGTGACGTTGTGCATGTCAGAGGCCTAAAGCCATACTATACCCTCCTTTTACCACCGATACTTAGACGCACCGGGACGGTGCTTCTGCCACCGGGGATAATGCTGCATGCATATTACGTGCTTCTTGTGGATGATGCGTGCGGGCACCCCGACGAAGAAGACGAAGTGCTCCTTGCTCTCGAGCTGTCGGCTGAACTGGCCAGCGCTGCATTATCCTTTTGTAAATATACAATGTAAATAGTCTGGAGTGCATATTCCTTCGTTCGCGTAACAATATTTTGAAGGCAATGTACAATGTATTGTACAGGGGGTCTTAGGAGGATATAGGGTTGTTTCTGTTAAAATGAAGAATGGCGAGTTATGTGCATGGTGTCATCTGGCGTTTGACTGAGAGTGTACGTTTTAGCAAAATTAATTGATCTGTCAGAATCGCACGTAGTGGCGACAAGCGCTAGTTTGTCTTAATGCTGGGCATCCATCAAAATCCAACCTGTCAAAAAGCATACTGCCGCTGACCTCAGCAAAAACAAAATTTCCTGATAGTGAAATAGAAGCTAGATTGTAGCGACGTACCCGGGGTTACCTATATGCAATGAAGAATATCCGACTTCGTAGAATCATATGGGCTTTATGAGAGTTTGCATGTTCGTGTAGTCTTCTTCCACATATATATACGTTATTAGAAACTAGATTTCCCGATGCAAATTTTTATTCTTTAGGTCAGTTGTCTGCAGCGAATTCCCATTACTGTCATGGAAAGGAACTCGCTACCAACCAACGAAACGGAACTCCTAAAGAAGTTTGTACACTCCATGCGCGTGCCTTTCCATAGCGTGCCCTATAACTCAAGTGGGAATCTGAAGTGAACTCAGTTTTCTTGTATTAAGTCCTGACGTTTTTTGTTACATATTTCCGATCACATCTACCTAAATAATTGTTGATATATGTCTTCCTTTTTATGCGTGCCATTCAATCACTGAATATGAAAGCGACGATAGCTGGGTTTGTTTACACACATGAGCAAAGCCCATTAGGCGGTTGAATGGCGAGGCCATAAAGAAAGAGGGATTGGCGTAAGCAATTGCTGGCCGAATATCGCGAATTGCCTATTTTGTGGAGCAAAGCTTACAAATGTTAAAAAAAATTGTGAGGAGTAGGCAAGATTATGGCAAAATGTGTGAGCGTAGCTGCAGAGTTCATGTAATTATTATCTGTAAAACTCTTGCCAAAATAGCTAAAGCTGGCCTCCTATAGTGTAGTATTCAAAGCGTCTCTGGGAGTAAGAGGGAACGTGTACCGTTTAACTGACTGCCGTTCTCCCACAGCACTGCATGGCTATGACTGAATTTGTTTTACGGAAACGTTCGAGGCGTTTAATGCGCGCTGAGCTGTAAATAAACGTGTAGTGCCCATTGCATACAAGTTTCAATGGCGTTGTGCGTGTCTTGGAAAAATTGCGCGTTCTATGTGCTCTTATGGTGCACTAATCTAACGCAAATGCCTCCTAATTCTTTCCCAGAGCTTTTCAAGTGACGCAAATATAGATAACATACAACTCTATTATGCATGAAGCATCATGAACCTTGCAAGTGCACCATAGCTGCTCAGATAACACCGCAAGAATAAGTATTGCGTTTCAATACGGCTTCAAAAAGGGGGCAGGAAGATGGCTGGTACATTTCTCAGAGCTAATTTCAAATACATATTTGGCACGACGTTCAAACGAAGGCAGCAAAAGTAAATTCCTTTTCTTTTTATTTTGCTTTAGTCTATGATGTTTGAAACATGCTAAGTTATATCACCTAATCTCGGTGAAAAGGATAGATTTAAACGATCACATCACAAGTGTTGCAAAAAGCAACATTTGTGCTTCCACTATGCTAACGCTGCACACTCCGCAGAGGCGTTGGAAGTAATTTCTTTGCGTGTATTGCTGGTACCAGATGCACTCTTGCGGCCCGCGATGGAAGTCCGGATACTACCCGACTTTCGCGCATTGGTCTCACCTTCGTCGATCAGAAATGAGCGTCTAGAATAATGCTTTCAAACCATCATCACACGACGCTCTTTTGAAACATACAGAACTCATTGTTTATACTTATACATTTTTATACCACGAAATGTCATAGTCAAAACGAAACCAATTGAGCTTTTGACTTGGAGAAGAGAGGCTATTATTGCATTTTCACGAAGCAGCAGAAGGGGGCCTTCATTAACACGCGAAGCCACAAGAAGACGCATCGTTCACATGAACCCGAATATGTATTGCACCAGCATCAGTGATGGAATGATTTTGTCTAAAAGGTAACTTCGGTGAACGGCACTGCTTTTGTTTGATTAGGTACTGGCCAGCATGCAAGAAGAAATTCACAATAAAAAGTTGATTGTCATACCTAACGGCTGCATAAAAGAGGGAAGTCAAATTCCATCAAAATCTAGGAAAATCACTGCATTATAGAGTACTTGGATGTATTTGTTCGCATTGATTACCAGTTATTCCCGTGTATTAGCGACGCAACTTAGTAATAATTGCTAAAATGTGTACAAAATAAGGCCGCCTGCTAATTAAAGACGAGTCAAAAAGGTTATAGAAGACCACTGAAACAAACGAAGTAGTGTGAACAATACATAAGGAAATGCTAAAACCCGCCACCAAGCTGAGCCCGACAGCGCGGATGCGAGCTCTTTCATCGCGTTACGACAGAGAGTCCTAGTTGTAACTTGGAATTTGCGCTCAACGCCCAATGGCGCGGAACAACACACAGCCTACGTGCATCGGACAGCCGGCCACGATGCGAAACAGGCGGCCACCCCTAAAAATTCGTGCTGCCTGGTTTAGGGAAAAGCGTCTACTCGCACCCGCATCGAGCCAGCTCTCATCGATTTGCCATGGCCAACGGTGGGAGGAAAGGCATTTGTCAGCCCGCTATCAGGTGCCCTTGCCGGCCGCGAAATGGCAAAACAAAAAGACCAAAGAGCTTTACTCTTTCGAAATTGCGCTGCTCGGATGCTGCACGCATTTGCCCAGGCCCGCCGTCATACCGAGAGAGCGGAGCTTCGGTGAAGCTAATATGAAGCGACGCCGCTGTAGCTGTGGTGTCCTGCGTTATCTGAAACTAGAGTACGGGAATATTCCGACAGTGTCAAACGGGGTATGCTATAGAAGCTCGGAATGGTGTTTCAGAAGGAAGAGAGGGTGCGTATGCCCTGTAGGGCGCGTGCTTCAACGCGGAGCTGCATTACGACGCTTGAAGTTTGCTTTACACTTTCAGAATCGATATTCCGGTCACAGACAAGGGCAATGACCGTGCTTTCTTTCACCTGAAGTTATATTTTAACGACGGGTAATAGCGCTTCGAAATAAGCTTTTTTTGTTCCTGACAACGGAAGGAATCGATATTGTGGGGGAGTAGAGGAGGTGTATGGTATTATTAGGAATTCCATATCTATGTGTGTCATGCGAGGAAGTGAACACCGATTATTACGGGAGTGGTTGAAACAACCTATCCTAGCTGTCTGACTCTCCTGATATAAATATTGTTACGGGGATGTTGGGAGTAAGACTGGATGTATTTACAATATATACACGGGTAGGGTTAGCGTGGTCAAGATGGCTGACCAGCAACAACACGCAGCAGCCAGTGTCTCTCGATCTTCTTCTTCTCTCTCTTGCCTCCTATCCTTCCGTAACAGGACTCCCGGGTGCTGAAGCGCCATCTCGGCGCATGTCAGGCGAAGAACTGCGAGAGAAGTATGGCTTCAACCGCGAAACGTGCACGATATCAACTGGCGTCGGACTTGAGGACGGATCAAACTGTAACTGGCGAGATCTCGTAATTGGCGTCGTAATTGACGTCATCCGCTACTCCTTGGTCCTGGCGCCCATACCACTTGAACGTTTGAGTCGGCTGTGTGGTGTTCCTTGCCAAAGTATATATAAGCACAGCAGATAAAGCGCAGTTAGAGCCCCTTTTCAAGGTTTTTCGTTTGACCTTTCGTTATCCGGGATACATAATCTAATGTGCAATTATGATTCGTAAACGAATGTTGATTGCCACTAACTTTCTCGATTACATTTTTTGTACTGCAGTATTATCATTGCTGTCTTTTTTTCCACATGATCTTTGTTACATAAGAACTCGGGGGTCGTCGTTGTCTTTTCGTTGCGCCTACGTGAGCTCACAATATTGCTACGGACCAACCAGTAGTGACGATGACGAAAAGGCCAGTGGTGCCATGAGACGACGAGTGGAGGCGAGCGCGGGCTGTTGCCTTTTGGCCAAGCGCAGCGTATTCACTTGTAAATATAGCTTGTCGTCTGCATCTTCCCACGTAGCATATTTGGTGGAGGTGGACGTTCCCTGTGCTCGTCAGGGAGCTGCGCAGTGAACAGTACGTCGAGCCTTCCATCACGGCTAGCGGAGACGACAGCGCGACACAACCGGCTCCGACACCTGCTGCCACTCCGACGGCCTACATCGCACTCTCCGCTCCATGTGAACCTGGCGTATTCTCGGGGAAAGATGTGGAAGAGGACGGGAACTGGATCAGCCTGTATGAACGCGTCAGCACTAGTAAGTGGTGGGACCCTACTCTCATGTGCCCCGACCTAGTATTTTACCCAGGCGGCACACCTCGAGTATGGTTTAGGACAGACAAAGATGAGCTCACTAGTTGGGATACGCTTAAACAAAAGCTGCGAGACTTGTTCGGCAGCCCTTACAGTCACCACCTTGCCACGAAGATGGCGTTGTCCAGCCGCGTGTGGACCTCGAAAGAGCCTTACGTCACGTGCATTCAAGACGCCTTCGCTCTGTGCCGCAAAGTTGACGCACACATGAGTGAGCAAGACACGGTTTCTGACATTCTGAAAGCTATCGCCGATGACGCTTTCCACTTGCTCGTCTCCAACAACCTGCCGACGGTGGACGCAGTAATCAAAGAGTGCCGCCGCCTGGTACTCGCAAAAAGCCGACGAATCGAGCAACAGTTTGCCCGTCTACCAAATACCGCGGCGTCATCTTCCTGTGTCGACGCTCCCCGTCCCAACAACAATGGCGATGTTACCCGGATCGTCCAGCGAGAGATTGAGGCCGCCTATACGGCTGCCCTCGAATCCACCTCATCCAACGCAACTGCTGGCATAGTTTCCCTGATTCAGGCAGTTGTCTGCCAAGAGTTAGGCAATATGTGTCTGCATTCCGTTTGCTCGGCCCATCTCCCTAACGCCTGCCCGTATTCTTCCCCCCATCCTACGTCCTATTACCTACCACGTTTCCGTAACCCCTCGGAATGGCGCACTGCTGACGACAAGCCCATTTGTTTTCACTGTCGATGAATCGCCAAATTTTTCGCCACTGTCGCAGTCGCTGGAGCTCCCCGGCCTAGAACACCTATACTGGCTACGTTCGCCCGACCGGCTCTTCTCGTCCCTATGCCTCACGGTCCGATAATGCTGCCACTAAATCTCCTGCACCGAGCAGCCCGTATTCACGGTCGCCTTCGCCCCAACGCCGACAATCTCGCTCGCCCCTGCCCGTCGCTGATATTCCCCGACTCCCTACGGCCGCTCCCAGCCGGAATACTAGACGATGCAGCGCCGCGACGTGACGCTGAATTGCTCTCTACGCCGCCAAATCTTTTACTGACGCTCCCCACTCGAGGCGCCGTCCAAGTACATGTCCATTTTTTTAGGCGCGAAGACAATCGCAAGACATTCGCGTTCAGTTGCAGTATAATTCTTCTCAGGGGGAGTACGAGTGTGACTAGCGAACGCAACTGGTCGCAACTCATCCTCGAATTCCTATAGTAAAACAGCGCCGAGACCGTAGTCGCTAGCGTCTGTTTGTAGCAGAAATGGCTTGTTTAAGTCTGGGAGTTTGAGAGCTGCGGTCTCAGCAATAGCACGGGTCAGTGTTTTGAATGCGTTTTGCTGAGATTCGCCCCAATTCCATTCTATGCGCTTGCGCGCTAGTTGAGTAAGCGGAACCGTGAGCTCCGCGCACCGTGGTATGAAAGAACAGTAGAACGCAATCATTCCCCCCAAAAAACCTGTAAGCTCTTGACGTCATGCGGGCAAGGGTATTCTGCAATGGCGTGAAGCTTCGGGTCGTTAGGACGAAGCTGACCATCGTCCACAATAAAACCTAGCAAGTCTGCTTTTGAGCATGCTAATTGGACTTTTGGGGGGCTCACGGTAAGCCCCGCGCGTTGCATTTTCTGAAGGACGATGTCAAGGTGTTCTAGATGTTCCTCAAAATTGTGTGAAAAGATGACAACATCATCCATATATGCCATTGCGAATTTGAACCGCACCTCGTCAAGAACAATATCCATTAGGCGTTGGAAAGTACTCGGCGAGTTCTTCAAGCCAAATGGCATGCGGACAAATTCGAGGAGTCCTTTATACAAGTAACTTCTGTTTTGGGGATGTCAGCGGAATCCATTTCAATTTTCAAAAATCCCTGCGAACAAGTGTAGTGAAAACCCTTGCACTACCGATACTCCACAGAATAGACTCGATCGAGAGAAAGGGATAAGCGTCCCGAACAGTGGCATTATTTAAGCGTTGATAGTCTACGCATAAGCGAGCTAGATGTGCCATTTCTTTAGGCGCTAGAACTATAGGAGAAATCCAAGGGCTCTGGTATGGCTTTACCACACCAGTGTCGATCATCTCCTATAGGGCAACATCCAGGAGCGTTCGCTTGTGCACGCTCAGTGGCCTTGGGTTGCAGTTCCAAGGTTGTCTGGTTCCTGTATCAATGCGGTAACGCAGTACAGGAGTGCAGCCGGGCTTTTCCGTGAATGTGGCTGCGAACAGCCCCAACGTACGCACCAGCTGTCGCTTCTGCGTCTGCTCAAAAGTGCAATTCTCAACTGTATCAAGTATCGTAAGCGGCAAAGCAAAGTGACAGAGTACCGTGGCTGAGTCACGGGCGCTATGCACAGAAACAGGTGCTGGAGCGAATTGACACAAATCACCTGTGCAAGTAACTTGGAAGCCACTGTTTGCCAAGTGCAACACTGTGTTTTTCCCAGCGATAAAGTACCGGCGCAATAGCGTGGGTACTGCTTACCCCGGGCAATAAATGAAACGCTGTCGGCATATCTTGCTCGTGACAGAGAGCTTGAGACGCACTGCAGCTCGTGCTGTCATTTAATGCTCCGTTCGCAGCTTGCAAGCGCGTAATACATTGTGCGAGTTGTACTTTACTCGTATGACACAAATGAAAAACCTGATCTCCAATGAGAGAGATGCTGCCTCCAGTATCGAGAAGCGTGGATATTTCCGTGCCTAAAACACGTACCTTGACATATGGTACAGGACAACAGGTAGCAGAGCTAGTACGTTCTATCCGGCAGACGGAAAGGAGGTCAATTTGCTCACCTTCGGTAACTTCGGCCGTGGGCGGTGTTGGGGAGCTCATTACCACCGCGGGCCGCAGCCGTTTCCCTGGCTGAAGTCAGGGCTAGGCGAGGGTGTCATTGGACATTCATGCCGGTAGTGTCCATGCTGACCACAACTGTAGCAGGAGCCATGCCGGGCGTGCAACTTCCCTGTACTCTCTCGGTGCCTGCGGCCTAAAAGCGGCACGAGAGAGACCTTCGGTCTTCAGAGGATTTCGTTACAGGTCTCAGGGAGTGGACCGGGGTGGTAGCTGAGTGAAGTCATCGTGGGCATCCCTGGTCGCACATGACCCCCGCCACCGCGAAAAGTTTCCACTACTGGGGCTAAGAGAACCGAGTTCTCTATCCGGTCCCGCCATGGAAGTTCGCGGCCGGGGACAGTACGATGGTACTGTCGCAGAATTTGTCTCCCTCCACGCACAGGCTGGCTCGAGGGCAACATCGATAGGTGGTGGCAGAGCGTAGCATTGCTCCCAAAAGAGCGTCGCCGTTATTTGCTGGGCGAAGCCAACAAGTTTCTCAGGGGAGGCAATTAACGGCCAAAGAGATATGGCCTGAAGTGAGGGTGGCACCGTCGCAAAACATGTGAGACCTTAGAGGACTCGGTGGCGCTGGGATCAGCACGTCGGAAGAGCTCCTGCATGACCCGAACATATGCACGAAGACCCTCATCTGAATGTTGCGTTCGGGCGTCCAGCTCGCGTTGGATATGGTAGTCGTAGTGTACCTGCAGGAACTCCGCTCGGAACGCCGTGACGAATTGGTCCCAGGACAGGAACGGAGGCTGCAGGCGCAGCCACTGTGTCGCGGTACCTCAAAGTGCAACAGGCAAGAGTCGTTCGAGCAAAGCAAGCTCCAAGACACCCGAAACCGTCTTGTAAAGAGCCATTTCATCATGAAAATCAGTGACTGATTTCCCGGGGTCGTGATCGCTAAACATTGGAACGTCCAACGTCAACTTTAACAGTGCCACGGGTGCGCGCGCTCGTGACCAGTGAGCGTGGCAGTGGTCATATCCTCCAGCCAAGCCGTCAAAGTCGGGCACAACGTGGCGATCTGGCCCAACGGTGACGAGGCCATCACGTCTTGTCGCTCACCGGCCTCACCGGCACCAGCGCCAGCCACAGTCGAGGCTCCGGGTTGCTGTTCTTCTTCCGATACTACCTTGCCTGCCGAAGAGCGAGTCTCCATAGAAAACCAGACAAAACAAACCAGGCGAACAAGGCGCAAAATATATGTGCACACAAATAATGCTGCACAAGACGCGGTAACCCAACCACAATAGACACCACAACTACTACCGTCAAAATGTCAAAAACACCAGCTAACAAACCAGAAGCTCCGATGCCCATCTCCGAGAACCACCAGCTGACCCCAAGTTGGGCGCCAATGTGGGCTCAGGGCCGTGGCTTCAGAGCCAGTTACCAGATGAAGCTCTCAGAGACGACACGGACAGCGGGAGACAAGCAAAGAACGTCCTTTACTGACGAAAGACCCAGGCCAACTGCTGTCCAGCCTCCTGATCCCGCTCCGCCCTAAGATTCGATGCGCATGGCACGGGCGGGTGAGCCCAGCGCCGATGGTGATGATTGCGCGCAGCGGCGCTGCCATTCGGCTGACGTCCCCACAGAACCTTCTTGAAGTGCAAGTCGACGGCGTTCCTTTGTGTGCACGTAATAACACTGAGGCGCATTTATCTGTCATGAGCGCTGACCTACGCAACCACCTGAAGAAAATAATCACACCCACCACGATGCCTGTTGACCGTGGCGCCGACCGTGGAACAGCTCCCGTAATTCGTATGTGTACCGCTCGAGTCTTCTTGGCCGATCGCTCCACTTTCGTTCTCTTCACCATCCTCGCCCTCTGTCGCCACTACATCATTCTCGGCCTAGACTTCCTGTCCGCGCATTCTGTCCTCATATAGACTATCCCGCCAGTACTCTCCGCCTTGATCTGCCTGCTCTGAATCCCGGTGAACCACCATCCATTCGCCTCAGTTCGTAGACTTCGTTCGTTTGCTACCTTGGAAGCCGACTTACGGTGACTTTGTGGCATCCCCACCAGTGCCCGACGGTCACTACATCGCGTCTCATATGCAAGACTTTCTCCTTGCACATGGTATCACAGTAACCTTATGCAGTTTTATCTATCACGGCGA
This sequence comes from Dermacentor silvarum, assembly GCF_013339745.2. Taxonomy (NCBI): domain Eukaryota; kingdom Metazoa; phylum Arthropoda; class Arachnida; order Ixodida; family Ixodidae; genus Dermacentor; species Dermacentor silvarum. Next base: position 103,135,935 of record NC_051161.1, on the reverse strand, counting down.
ATTGCGTCTGCACGCTAGTGGTCAATTTTGGCTTTACGACATAATTGCTGCTGCGCGGCATGTCTCTGGCCCAGCTTTGTTCCTTCGAAGATCATTCAGTAGCATCTATTGTAGTAGACGACAGTTCAGCCGACCCAGCCCTACCATCGTATTCTGCCACTTGTACCATCGCCGACTTACAGAAAATGATTGCACCCGACTTGCCGTCCGAGCACGCTCATGAGATCTACCGCGTTCTGTTTTCATACCGCGATATTTTTTTCTTAAACGATCGTCCTTTGGCCAAACTGCAGTTGGTATACATCGCATAAACACTGGCGATGCTCATCCAATTCATCGCCGTTCGCATCAAGGGTCGCTAGCTGAGCGTCAAGTTATTCACGCAGAAGTTTGGAAACTGCTTGCCAAGAATATTATTTAACCGCCATGTAGTCCATGTACATCACCGGTTGTCCTGATGAAAAAGAAAGATGGCTCATGGCGAGTTTGCGTGGATTATCGGCATCTAAACAGAGTTACAAAAAAGGACGTGTATCCCCTGCGTCGCATTGATGACGCCCTTGACTGCCTCCACGGCGTTCGCTATTTCGCTTCTATTGACCTCAGGCTACTGGCAGGTTTCTGTGGACAATCTAGACTACGAGAAGACCACTTTTGTAACACCCGAAGGTGTTTATCAATTCAAAGCGATGCCATTTGGTCTATGTAACGCTCCGAGTACATTTAGCGCATGATGGACCCCCTTCTTCACGGCTTTTAATCGTTCACATGCGTATACTACTTGGAAGGCGTTAAAGTATTCTCTCCAATATTGGCAGCGCACCTCAAGCGCCTCTCAGCTTGTCGTCTGCGTCTTCCCACGTAACAATATCAAAAGTTTAGGTAGCCAGATTACCACAAGGATCGGGGTGTCCTGGATTAGCGCCTGTATTTTGTGGCAGCTAAGAGTTAGTAATAGTTCTCGACGTTTATAGGTATTTTTCGAATCATCGTTTATGTACACATCCTCTTCTGCAATTTTCCTAGCATACTACTTCAATGAAATAAAAAAAAAACGATATGTGCTGTGGTTTAAATGTTCAGTCAATGACGTATTGGTGGCCAGAGGGCTTTACTGTTACTCGTGTGTTGGTCGGTAGTATCTCATTTTCGCTACATTTTCGAACTACACTTCGTGAATATCCGCGTTCCTCTTATTTACGACGCTAGAAGGATTGCTGTGCTTTCCCCGCACAGCTAGCGTTATTGAAAGGACAGCGTTTCATGTATGTTGGCTCAATAAAGGGAAATACAAAAAATTGTAAGAAGCGATCGTTTGACCATGAGAGTGCAATACAACAACAGAATTTCTTAAGTTTGACAATCAAAAATTGCATTACTCAGGTATAGAAATAGCCAGTTCCTAAAATAGGGTAGTGTGTGCATCGCAAAAATATTGCAAATACTGTGAAAAAATAGCCATTTATAAGCAGTCTAAGTCTCCAATAAGGCGCAACGTCTAGGCTATTCGCACCGAGATGTCTTGCCACTTTGCCCAATGAAACATCGCTTTTGCACTCTAATAAGCGCATAAAAAGAGCCGCCTTAGTCGAAACTGTACCGTCGTCGCTACCATTCTGGTATGCGCACTCAAGAAATCCATAGGAGACAAGCTCGACACGGTCGGGGACGTGGGAGCAAAACGCGCCTCGTAGAAATGTCTCCAACCCCGTACAACGCACTGACACTCTAAGCTACTGATCCGGATTCGAAGCTGTTTCAACCTGATGCCATTTCCCAAGAGCTATCATCATTCAGCACGGGATTAGTGCGTATAGCAGTTACGTGCTTAAATCGTCGGGGAAGGTAGGTTTACAGATGGATTAGAAGCACCCATTGAATTACAGACATGAGTAGCTTTTCGCTCACCGCGTTCATGCTCATGGCCTTTTACTAAATATGCAGTGGAAGCCCATGAAGTTATGAAACGTAATAGATAGTGGTGAGCTGAAATAAATGTAGTTTTAAGGCGCGCTTGAGTTGTCTGTATTGGCGATAATAACGACCACGACAAGTGCTAGCGTTGACGTAAGGCCTCGTTGGTAGGACACTTAGATTTAAGCGCATTGACGTCGAGGACAAGCGAGTGTGCATACAGAAGCGCTAACTTCAACAAATGCTTTAATAGAAACATGTTTAATAGAAACATATGAAGGCTTGGAAATCGCACTTACGCGAACGAAGAAGTGCCGTGCCCGCAATGAATAACGTTCACAAAGGACAGTTCCTTCCTTGACGAAGCAATGGAAGGTGTGCTCACACACATGTCAGCTAAGCTTGCCACGTTTGCTGCTTGAATAATCAGTGTAGTGATTTCATTTGACGGTCTTGACACGACAAACCATTTTTCAAAAACAACCAATCGCAAACACACGCCCTATAATTCAGTACTAAGCAACCATCACGTCCTTTCTTCACATTGTTGCTTTTTTCTCTTAGTGACAGATATTTAAATGACAGATTACGTGAACACAGCAACAATCTTAGGAAAGTATGTGATGGCTGGCTTTCTCTGCATTGTGGCACTGTGTGGGTGTGAGCCGTTGTTTCAAAGATATCATGAGCCATTCCACTCTGTGAAGGTGGATGACCAGGGTAGCTGTTTAGCAAATGACACAGAGGTGGAAAGAATTTCTAACGAAGGTACGAACACATTTATTGTCTTGATCGGTTTCTATAGGGGCGATAGGTACACACGCATATTCTCATATCGCCTCTTTTATTATTATATTATTTCCATGATATTCGTGTATAGTCTGGACTCCCGAGGAGCAACGTGCCTACGAAGAGCGACGGCAGAAACAGAGACGAGAATTCAATCGTCGCCGGCGGGCGTAAAACACCACCGATGAAGATCGTACACAAAACGCCAAGCAAACGTCAACTTTTAGTTCTGGTTGTTTTTATACATTCGCGTGAATGACGGGACCACCGCACCGAGGAGCCGGCAGGACACTAGACATGCATGACGTTTCGACGGCACCACCTTCACAGGAGAGTGGAAGTAAAGGAAACTAGATACGTGAGCACTTGGAACGTCGACAAAGAGAGGCGGGTGCGAATGTAGACACTGACCGGCATGGGCCCTCTCTGCACTATCTCCGGTACGGGCCCATCGCGCACACTTAAGATTTCACGGGACCCTAGTCTTAAACAGCTTCGTTGTAAAATTCTTTGTTATGTCAAGACATAATTGAAATTTCTAGGCTGATTATTGAAGCAGAAAAAATGTAAAGCATAACTTAGAAGGCTGTGAGCACGCTTTTAACTGCTTTCTCACGAAAAGAACTGTCCTTTCTAAGGGCGATTTGGTGCGCGCACAGTCTTTTTGCCTGGTCATGAGCGTGATTTGCCGGTATATAATATATGTACCTGTTTCTCAAAAAGGATTTGTGGAAGTTTGCACTTGTGCATGTACACTCGCTTGTACTCGTCCTGAATGCGCTTAAAGTAATCTTAATCACGAAGGTAATTGCTTTGATTTCCTCAGAAATGCGTGGACGAAGTCATCGCTAGAGAACACTGCTAATAAATCTCTGCCTTTATCAGATTTCATTATAGCAGTACCTTTTCGGAGGCAAATGATGCGGCGCGAATTCTCGTCCCTTTCTGCGAAAAGATTTCAGAAATTTTAGGTGCCTATAGAGCTCTTCCGTAAACATCACTCAGACATCGTTAACCATTTTTAGCAGCGCAAGAACAAAGACTGGCCGAAAGGGACGGGGACTATCGCGCTCGTTATTGTTGCGGCGTACAGTATACAAATAGGGATTACCAGCAAACGCCTTACTTTGCCTCGAATGCAGCAAACTCAATTGATACGTCACTGAAACGGCCACAACAATAGGTGAGAAATCCAACGGAACAAATTACATGTTCCACTTCTTTTATGTTAGTTCTTGAAGACTGGCGGAACGCATGTTCAGTTTTTTTCTGATAACTGGTATCGGAATACGCTGGCATAAAGAACGCGCCACGGTCCCACAGCGGCTTTTGTGGTCTGCCAGTGATCTCGATTCCCAATCGTAGTGCCTGATCAATGCATAAACAGATGTTTACTTAGACGTAGGTGCGAGGTATGCAACCACAAGTGATATAAATTATTCTGGAGCGCTCATATGCATTTTAGCTTGAAGCGCATGCTTGACTAGACCAAAGTGACGCCTGTCGTGAGCGCACTTATGGAAACGCGATGAGCGTCCTGAGCACGTTCCCACAGACGTCATTTAGAGCAAGTCAAGTTGCATTTCTGAATGCGAGGGGTAATGGTCAAGGTCACCGTGGTCAAACTGTTGTGCTAAGATGCTGTACTCGCTCACTCACCCACTCACTCACTCCCTCGCTTGCTCAATCAATCAATCAATCAATCAATCAATCAATGCAACAAGCAGTCAACAAACTCAGGGATACGGTGTAGCCAAACCAGGCTGCTCGAAATTTTTTATTTAGTTAGTTTTCGTTTTTGCCTTGGTGCATTTCTAATTTACTGCGCAGATGAAGCTCATTCACAAAGGTAAATTTAAATATTCATGCGCGCGCTGCGACTAAGATTCTGCTACACTAATGGTAGCATGCGCCATTAAAGCAACGGAAGTAACTGTGGCGCAGCAGAAAATCGTATAAAGGAGATGCGCCACCTCAGCACTTGTCCTTGTTGCCGAGCACAAGTCTTGTTAAGTGCTGAAGAAAGCAAAATTACTCAAACGGTAACGTGACTAGCCTTGCAATACATGAAATGTTACTAAAATATAAAAATAAACTGCCCCCACTAACGCATCTTTCTTGCAGAGCCTAAAATTTGCATTGTGAGGACACATGCGTGGCGACATTTTGAGCGATTGGATAAGCCCACCGCGTTAGCCCAGTGCCTAAATTGTTGCGGCTGCTGAGCTCGAGGTCACCGGTTCCATCGTGGCAGTGGTGGCCGCATTTCAATGGGGATGAAATGCAAAACCACGCGTCTACTTAGGGTTAGGGGAATGTTAAAGCTCCCTACTATGGCGTGCCTCAGAATGATATCGTGGTTTTGGCACGCAAGACACACAGAACATGATTTATTTTTTAAGTGATTTGATAAAGGTTATGGTAATACAAGTCTCCTGCAGACGAAAAGAGGAAAAAAAGAAACATACAAAGTGCTGTGGCAATGTGAAAGCACTTCTGATGTCCGGAATCCAGTGGGTACAAACACTGCACTGAGCATAGAGTGTGACACATCGGGTCGAAGAGAGGCAGGTCACTGACACTCGGTCTACAGGAATAAATGTAATCTACTCCCTACAGATGGTGCGAACCAGAGACAGGGCTATACGTGTGGAAACATCAACGTCGTTAAGCTATTCAGAAATCCTATAGCCATTTGTTTGCTAGAGAAGTCCCTGTCGCTGCTATTGTGTAGCGCTGCCAGTATTGCGCTCGCGGAGTAGAATAGCCGAAGAATAAACAAGGAAAGACTACCCTCTTATAGAGGACAGTGCTCGGCGTGTGGGCCGCGTTAATAGACGGGAGCAAAAAAAAATATCATTCAGCCTAACGGTGAATGACCGGCCATACTTCGATGGCACTGTGCAGGGCTGCATTCGCCTTCCGCGGCACGTATAATGCTGTAGTGTTATGTTTGCTGCCGCATTTTCTCTCGGTCGATAGGTCCGGTTAGCGCTGCAGCATATCTGTCTTGATTTTGGTTCCCTGCTATAGGAGGGGGACAGCGGTACCCGTTATACCGACCGGAGGCACGTGAAAGTCGTTGGGGATTGTACGAGATAAGCAGCGCTCTGTAATGTCGTCATAGCAGCCAAACGCCGCTCCGCCCTGGCCCATTTTATATCGTCGTATATGCCACCGCCTGTTTATGCAGGAATAAATGAGTGCCGAGAAGGATGTTTTGTCACGATAAGGCGAGCGCTTTCCTTTTCAGCTTACACTTTCCTACAAGCTGTATATTCTTGTTCTGCTCGTGCAACCAATCTCGATGTCATCATCAGTGAAGCGCGCATCGCGTCTTCGCGCCCACGTCACAATCTTTCTACATCGAGAGCTCCGAATGCATACGTGAATAATATATGTACAGCGTTGATCACATCGAAGGAGAACACCTCATTAGTATTCAAGCCAGTAAAACTACAGCGTTTATTCTACTTCACGAGTGAAATGTTCGTTATACGATGTCTAATCATGGTGTCGATAAACGCAATAATGATTTTTTGAATTATGTACTGAACATCTACTGCTGTGATGTATTGAATACTAATGAGGTGTTCACCTTAGCTGTGGTCGACCCTCTACTTCTATATATATATATATATATATATATATATATATATATATATATTGTTACATGAAACATAAAGAAGAGAGTGGCCGCGGGATGAAGCCGATGACACGCCCTGCTTTTGATTTGACTGGCTTCCGTTTCAGACACTGTTTTATATAGTTGTAAATATATCGTGCAGATAGTTTCGTCCCGACTATATTTACACGTACCAATTTCGCTGAAGGCGATGTGTTCGCCGTCCTCGTTACAGAGAAGCGTAGTGGACGTGGTCCATCTATAGCGGCCATGGCTCCCGATGATGACAGCTCGTCGCCAGCTGCTGCACCGCTCGAGCTGCCAGATACACCGGGGTATATATATATATGTTTACTCAAAGCTTTTTGGTGCCCCGTTAAATACCATAGGCATTCCGCACAAGCTTTGGCGTTATCCCTCGGCCAGGTCACTACAACACATTTCAATTTATTGCAACCCCCATAATGTGTCCCTGGTATGAAGAATGCGCATGCAGATTGCGCTTAGTTCATCACAGCTGTAATATGGTCCTGTTAATATACATTTCTTTCTGTAAATATATGGCGTATATTACCTTGATATCTTAGGAACAAAGAACGACGTCCATGTTTACAATTTTGAAGACAGGTAAAGATTTTCTGGGAACAAAGAAGGTCGTGACCGCAATCAAGGCTGCTCACGTTCATTTTGAGGTCGCATTCGAGGGTTGTGCCACTTAATCGCGCGGCTATCCAGAAGCTCAACATCTGGGCCGTTTATTCACAGAAAAGTGTTACACTGGAATTGTTGCGAAGAGCAAATTTGAGCTAATCCTTTCATTCAATCGTTAACGAAGGCTGCCGGTTAGGATCAAACAGCACTTACCGTCGAAAAGCTGTTTGTATATACGACTCCAGCTTATGGAGGTTCTCGCCAAGGATTTTGTTGGCTTTAGTTTAAAAGATGGAAAACACAAGGACAGAGAAAAAGGTTGGCACTATACGACCGTTTCTCATCTACTTGGAGCAACTTAGTTCTTATATTTAAAAAAAGTGAAATAAAAGGACGAGAAATAGACAGTGAAGCCCCATAAGTGCGTCTTTTGTGAAAATCAGGCATGCGCATGTGTTTTCACTAGCCAGAAGAAATCCCCAGAAGTATAAGATACGTATTGGTATTTATTATTGCTATATATAGCTTTGGTTCTTTTTATAATTAAAGGGCATGGTATGTACACGAGTGTTACACGGTCGAAACTTCTTGGAATAAGGGATTGCACGAAGCAAGAATTATTATGCACGGTAAAAACCACGGATGGTCAAAAAGTTGTCGCAGTTTCACCTGAAAGGCGAAGCATCAATTGCGATAGCAAACTTGTAGAGAGCTATACGGAGTAATGATATTAGCTTTATCAGCTGTATAAACTTGGACATGCAGCAGCATCGCAACACGCAGATATGTTGTCGACGCCATCGGCGTTTTGCCCGCGTTCGCTCAAAATGCGTGCGGCGTTGGTGACTGTTGCTGGAGCCTCTGATATAAATAGGCACTGCGTGCCGCAGCTAAACGTCGCCTCCCTTCCCTCCCCCTCCCCCACGGCCTCTCGCTCGTCGGAAGAAGGCGCGTTTGCTCTACATACATGGTGATTGTGAAGGAGAACAGAGACGCCTACTTCTTCAGCCCTTAAGCGAGCACGGCGCAGAACGCGCGTTTGTTCTCCGCCGTGCGTTCACTCCCCGTGAAAGACGCGCCCCTCGCGCCCTTTCACTCGCACATACAGCGTTCGGATGGCGCTGAGCCGTGCTCCCTCAAGGGCTGCAGAAGATAGCGCCAACCTTTCCCTTTCCCTCAAGAACCACTTACCACCACCGACGACTTCTTCTCCAAATGACGTCATACGGAACCTCACGGCGACGGCGACGGCGGCGACGGCGACGCCGACGGCAGAAATCTGCTTTTGAGTGTCCATATAATTGCTATCGCAATAAAATAATTCGGACGCCGTCTTCATATTCGAAATAATTCGGACGCCATCATAATCGGATCGTGGTGGTGGCCGTAAAACCCCACAACTTATTTTCTCCCAGATAAATATATATTCAAATGATATGGCGACACGTAAGAAGTCGTACTGTAGCATGTGTAGAAAAACAAATTGGGCCGATGCGGATGGCGTCACATTTAGGAGCGTTTAAGATACGTTTGCCGATTAACGAAACATCAGTCCAGCTCATGGATCAAGTCCAATAAACTTGAAATAGAAGTTATGCTCACAAATGGAGAGTCAGCACGCTCCCTCAGGCAATTCGTTTGCCACATTCCGAGATTATGAGTGAGAAACGTATGATGCTAACAAAAGGAAGAGCTCGTGTTTGAATGTTCAACACGAGATGAAATGAAGACACACATCAACGAAAGGGTAATGAAATGTTAGCAGCAACGCCATATAAAAGGAAGATCCGCGCTTTTCAAATGCTTTCCAGTAAACCCTGCGCTGCAGAAGCGATCGGGTAGTGTTTCACAGCATAATGTGGCCTGTACGCGCAACCTTTCATTGCTTGCGGTTAGTTCCAGCAAACTCATTCACAACGTGGAGTGAGACTGCGTATGCCTGCGTTGACTCTTTGCTGCAGCAGCCAACTCCCTCATTAAGCGGCTCGTGGATTATTTTAAAGTAGGACCCCTGCCCTAAGCTTGAAAGCATGCCTTTTCTCGCGAGGTCTAGACCCAAATCCAACTTCGTCTTCTTCGGTCTCGCGCGTCTACAAATCTGTTCGTGTTTGTTTATTTCCAATTTTGCATTTCAGCTTTGTTACCGGCGGAGAATTCCCGTATACTTACTAGGCACCTCTATTATCGTGACCGGCCGCCCATGAGTGCGAGTGTTTAGCCATGTACTAGGCTGGATACCAAGCACCCTGTCTCTCTCTAAATACTGTCGCTTGCGTATTAACCCATAAACGTTCTTTTTCGTGCACCTGACTACTCAGCTCACGTATGCAGGAAGTTTATATGCCGTCCCTGAATATATTTAGCAAAAGTTATTCTTGTACACCATGTCAATAACTGAAAGATGGTTGAAGAAACGAGAGCACGTAGGTGGTGTAGGATAACTTATTATTAATCTTACCTGCTTTATTAGGCTGCTGCTTGAAATGAGGCAAACGGAAAATTTCCTCATTCAAAAAAGTTTGTAGCATGGCGACGCATGTAGGCTGGACGCTGGTGTTCACATTAATCATTTCAATACTCACCTGGTTGGTATATCCGACAGGTTTTCCCTCACAATCTACGAAATAGGAAGCAGCCTCAAGCTAACTGCCACCGCACGTCTTTCCGTAGTCTTATCGGCGAGGTGATCAGTCATGCATTAATGGAATTTTCCGATCCCTAATGCTCCTCGGCGGAAGTTTGGTGAAGGATCGTTTTTTTTTTTGTATACCGTCATACGACGTTGATAGAGTGAGTTCTGCGTCGTCACATTTTTCGTTGCTATTTTGAGAGCCGAGACAAGTGCTGAAGTTGACGCTCGCATTTCTGAAAGTATATAAAAGATTCCCTTATACGATACATATTATAAAAATAATAGAAATGCTAGATAAATCGGACATCTTGCGAAATAAAGTTTTGATCAGCGTTTTTATAACTCCAACAAAAAAAAAACAAATATTGATAACACCAAGTTCGAAATAACGTCCGCACTGTTGCAAACAAGAACCTTCCCCAACCCGGTGCACCTACATCGCATCTACCCCGAACTGTGTCCAGATGACTTGTGTAAACTATGTAGGACAGAACACGCTACCCTAGAACACATTCTGTGGGAATGCGCACATACACAGGATCCAAATGCAATCTCGTCAGAACAGCTTGGGGTGCTGTGGAAAGCCCCGCTGATCAGCTCAGATCTGCAAGACCAATTATGGACGATCCAGCCAGCTTTAAAGGCGGCTCGGTGATAGGGTCCCTCTACAGCCCCTGGCACGGCCTAGGCCCATGGCTCAATCCGCTGGTTCCAATAAAGTTGTTTCGCACATTCACATCGCGCATCTGACATTACATCGAACCCAAAGTAATGTCGCGTTTATAGAGGTGAGGGCCTTTTCGGAAGAAAGAGCAAGCTTCCGTGTCATGGACGGACAAGACTTGCGACAGACACAAGGCGCTAGCTCGTCTGCAGATTTTCTTTTAGGGGGGAAGCACCTTAGAGCCGAGCCTTGTGCCTCCCTCGTCGTCGCCCGTCGTCCGTAGCTCTGGTTTGCATGGAGACCGCTAGGGGCGCTGCGGTGCACAAGGGCGTTCGTTCCCGACGCGCGCTCTCTGTCTCGCTTCAGCCATGGTGTTAACGGCGCGCCCGCTATGGATGAAAAGGCGAGAGTGGCGGCCCAACTGCAAGTGGAGTCGAGGGCTCGCAAAGCTGCTGCAGCACGCGACGCAGACAACAAGCGCATCCGGAGTCTAGGGCGCGGGAATCTGCAGCAAAACGGCAAGGCCGACAAGCGGACCCGGACCTGACGGCGCGCAAAGGTGCAGCAGTATATACGGCAACACCGGCAAGCGCACCCGGAGCTGAGGGCTCACGAAGCTCGCGCTTGAACCAAGCATCGGCGCCACCAACCTCAGGTAGAGAACGCTTCCGGCGTTTTACCGCCGCTTCCCGCGCCCTCGCCGCCTCTGGGTCCGCTTGCCGGCGTCAGGGGATTCACGGTTAACCGAATGATCCCTCGGTGCTTGCCCACTCATCATCACTCACTTCGTGGATATGCGCTGATTTTTTTTAACAGAAAATCTTTCTTAGCGAGTCGCCACCACTTTTCCCTGTCAGGCACATCTGTAGCCTCTTAATATGGGTCGATCCCGGAGATTGTGCAGCGTAAAAATGTTGACCCAATAGTGCTACTGTGTATGTGCCTTTCGTCTTTGCCACGTGGCAGTCGTCTTCAGAATAATTGCCCACCGTGGGAAAAGAAGCCATTCTAGAGAATAAACGTGAAGGCCGGACGAGCAGGTCATAATAGGGTTTCATTCTCTGCACGTGGATGGTTTAGTGACCACGACAGCTTGGGTCTGTAGGGAGGGTAATAGGCTCAACGACACAGTTCACAGCCGATGTCTGCGCAAAAATAGGGTAAGTAGTTTGCACGAAAGGCCTGTCGGAACGGCCGGGAAACAAAGCCACAGGAGAGAGTTTGGGAGAAAGCGAGAATGGGTGGGAGGTCATCATCACATAGGTGTTTTCGTTGCCATTGGTTAGTGGTCGTGAAAGTGTGCGCGAGCTAACGGCATTACTTCGCATGGCAAGCAGCTTGAGAGAGGCGCGTACATTCAGATGCGTCGGGCCGGTACTGAGTAATGGTATCGAATGTCGTCGAAGGTTTGCGGCCATAAAAGAGGAAGGATGGCGAAAAGCCTGTAGTCACGTGAGGTGGAGTGTTGTAGGCATACGTCATGCACAATGAGGTCCCAGTTGGAGTTGTTTGACAGGACGTACTTGGAGAGCATTTCGCCAAGAGTGCGGTTGAATCGCTCCGTCAAACCATACCTTTGACGATGGTTAGCGGTGATAGTTCGATGAACAATTCCACATTCAGGACGGAGCGTGTTTGTGATTTTGAAAGGAACACGCATCCTCTGTCAGTCTGCAGTTCGCGAGGCGCCCTGTGACGGAGTATAAATTGTTGCAGTAGGAAGGACGCCACATCGCGGGATGAGGCAGCTGGCAGGGGGTTGGCAGGATGGCTATTTCTGCGTGACGCGTCAAGTGGTCGACGGCTACAAATTCGGCTACTGTAAATTCGGAGCTGTCTTGCTCCAAAGCGGCATTTCTTGAGGTTGAGCGGAAGAGAGGCGCCAGTAAGACACTGCAACACTTGCTATAGCCAGCTGAGGTAGGTGGCGAAATCGGGAGAAAAAATAATTATGGGAACTTTTCGCGCAGCGGGAATCGATGTAAGCCAAGCTTTCTTTTGCTGATTGCTTTGATGGACGATAGTGAGCGGTGATGTTGATGGCGAATGCTTCATTTCTTCAGTCTTTAGTCGAATACAAGAAGGTGGAGTTGATGTAAAGCTTAGCTTGCGTGCACCACTACTGTTTGTCTTCGTAGTGCACAGAACACGCAGGATGACGTCTTTGCTTGAGGCGTTGTTGTGCCCCATTGTTCCTAACATCGCCATTGCCTCACATGGCACATTGTTATACGTCATTTGAATTATGTGGCTGTACGTGCCAAAGTCACGATCGGATTATGTGGCAGGCCACAGTGGCGGACTCCGGAATAATTTTCAAACGCTATGTTCTTTAACGTGCACCTAAATCTAAGTGCATGAGCGCTTTTGTATGTCGCTCCCGTCGAACTGCGGCTACCGCGGTCGGGATAGAACCCATGTTAATTTTTTAATTTACCCGTATCCTCAAGCAAATGCCATAGCCGCAACGTTACCGTGGCGAGCACTGAAGAGTTGGTTTGATGTGCGACCGCTTCCGTGGTGTTGCCTGGACCCTAAAGTGTTTAATGCGGCTTTGCGTTTGCACGCCAGTAGTCAGCTGTGCGCTTGTCAAACTTCCATGGTGTTTATTTTTTTCACAAATAGCAGAAACGTACCGTACTGTGCCTTCAATTTGCCCGCAACCACTGTTGTTTCTGTAGTAGTATAGCGTTTGCATGCCTTCTCACTTCATGTTTTTCCCTCTCCCGCCCTCCCCCCTCCCCCCCCCCCCCCCTGAATGGGAACTGCGGGCGAAGAGGCTCTTATTCACACGTCATTTTCTTCTTCAATAAAATCACTACTACTCGTTTCGCGAATGCGTCGGTTTCCCAACGCTTAACCTTTCACTCGGCCGCACGAGGCTTGAAGCAGCGAAGCTGGGCGATCGTAGCCCAGCATTTTCCGGAAGTGCGCGTGTACTTTTCATCTGATTACTCATGATGATGATAATTCCTTTTCGCGCGTCTATGACTTACGGCCGTCACGGCTTGTTGCATAGCCCAGCTTGGAACACCGACACCGCGTTGCAATGCCGACAACGCGTTCCAGCAGACCTGCTCCGTGAATACGTCTCTGTTTCTCTCTCGCCCCTTATTTTCTTTACCTCTCTCCCGAACATAACGCGCAAAACCTCTTCTTCACCTCGCAGAGTATTGGCACGAGCGCATGTGAATGCGCCAGCTGTGGACAAAGACGACGACGCTCGACGCAACGATGTGGTTCGCATAAATGCAAGTTCTGCAAGCGAGGCTGTATATATAGCCTAGTGGCACGGCTACTCCAGCAGTTACGACGCTCGCCTTGCGACCGTCTGCAAGCGGGCTCGAATCCCGCCTTGGCAAGAAAGCTTTAAATGCGAAGCATTTCTTGGCGAACATTTTCTACTTTCACAGTAACTATCTATCTATCTAGCCCTAGCCTCCTACGACATTGTGCTCTCATGGTCGTTTCGTTAACATCTTATGTGCCAAAATTGGCATACCATGACACGAGTATATGAGGAACATAAATGACATGTCATGAAATGAATGTCATGACATGCGTGTCATGTAGGTCATGAAACAGCCACCTACATCTTGGTGCTCTCATGGTCGTCCCGTTAACTTGGTAGGTACCAAAATTGGCATAGTATGACAGGAGGGTATGACGAACATAAGTTATAGGTCATGACATAAATTTCATGACATGCATGTCATGTAGGTGATGACAACGACGCTGAGAAATAGTTAACACTCAAAAACCGCTGAAGTAGGTTTGGACGTGGGTACTAAGTGAAGGAAACACTAAAGGATGCTGGTATAACTCATAGTCATGAGCGTGACTCAGTAAAATGAGAATGACTCAGCGAAAAAAATTTACACTCAATAACCACTGGAATGGAATTGTATGTGGCCACTAAGTGATGCAAACACTAACTGATGTTGGCAGAAATCATAGTCATGAGCATGACTCAGCATAAATGACAATGACTCAACAAACGAAATTAACACTCTAAAACCACTAGAATGGCTTCTGACGCGGGCACAAAGTGAAGGAAAAACTAAAGGATGATGGTAAAAGTCATAGTCATGAACATGACTGAGCAAAAATGACAATGACTTAGCGAAAAACGTTTAACACTTAAAAAAAAAACACTGAAATGCTTCGTACGTGGCTACTAAGTGAACGAAACACTACAGTCTGCTGGCAGAAGACATAGTCATGAGCATGACTCAGCAAACATGACAATGACTCGGCGAAAAAAAATTAGCACTCAAAAACTACTGGTATGGGTTCGGACGTGGGCACTATGGGAATGAAACACTCAATGATGATTGTAGAAATCATAGTCACGAGCATGACTCAGCAAAAAAGACAATGACAGCGAAAAAAGATTAACACTAAAAAAATACCAGGCCTGCGTGCCACACGCAGCACAGTCACAGCGTAAGCTAGACAAGCATTTCGACAGTACTACTACACTGTAGTACTACCTAGTAATTTGAGTGGATGAGTCAGGAACGCGCTTGGGACGCCGACGCGTTCCATCGCCGATGACTAGCGATGTTCGGCCCAGCCAAGCGGCCGACAATGCAACTATGGCTGTCACATTGGCTCCCATTGCAACGCGCCCGACGCGGCCTGCTTGGGACGTCGTCGCGCGTGCAAGCCGACGCGTTCCATCGCTAGGTAGCCTAGGTGCAAGCGCAGCACTTGCATGTAGGCTCCCTATTCATTGCCGATGGCTAGCGCCGTTCCGCCCAGCCAAGCAGCCGACAATGCAACTACGGCTGTCACATTCGCTCCCATTGCAACGCGCCCATTCTAGCGCAATCAACGTGATCCCGAGCGTCCGTCGGTATGTTAGCGCCATCTAGTTAAGGCGGCAGCAAACGTTACAGTGTCTGAAAGGTTGCGTTTGCCGGCGCCTTAATTAGATGGAGCCACCATACCGGCGGAGGCTTGGGACCGCGTTGTTTGCGTTCCGCGTCTTAATCGCATCTCGCCGTCTGCGCCTGCGCGGGAGCATAGGGCTCGTTTATAGTACATTTTCCCGCTCTCGGATAGCAAGCGCTTGCGTGGCTCAGTGGTAAAGTATCCGACTCCCACGCAGCGGACATGGGCTCGATCCCGGCGGAGAGAGGGTACTTTTTGCATTTCCGGCGGTGGTCACAGGCTACGGAGCGGCGGCAGCGGCATCATCGCGATCCGAAACGGGTATTGGAATGAGCCCATAACACCTTACGCTGTTAACCCACTGAAATTGGTTCGGACCTGAGGTGAAGGAAACACTGAAGGATGCTAGTAGAAGTCATAGCCATCACCATGACTCAGCAAAAATGATAATGACTCAGCGAAAAAAGATTAACACTCAAAAATCACTGCAATGGGTTCGGACGTGGGCACTAAGTGAAAGAAACGCTAAAGGATGATGAAGTTATAATCATGAGCATGACTCAGCAAAAATGACAATGACTCAGCGAAAAAAATTAACAGTAAAAGCCACTAGAATTGGTTCGGACGTGGGCACTAACGGAAGAAAACACTAAAGGATGACAGAAGTCATAGTCATGAGCATGACTCATAAAAGTTGACAATGACTCAGCGAAAAAAGTTTAACCCTCGAAAAACACAGAAATGTGTTCCGACGTAGGTACTAAGTGGCGGAAACACTAACGTAAGATGGTAGAAGTCATAGCCATGACCATGACTCTGCTAAAATGGCAATCACTACGCGGAAAAAGATTAACACAAAAACCAATGGAATGCTTTCGGATGTGGTAGAAAGTGAAGGAATAGGCGACGGTCGAAGAGATAGTCATGTCCTCGACTAAGGCTTTCGCCTGAAGGTCTCTCAGGCGTAGCTAAAGGGACTCCTGAAGACTCATGGTATGCGTGTCATGTAGGTCATGAAACAGCCGCCTACGGCTTGGGGCCCTCATAGTCGTTTCGTTACCTTGGTAGGCTCCCCGCACGCTGCTTCGCATAACATCGATTCCCACTGAGCGTGGGATCTGCTGTCTTTTTTATTTCTTTCTTCATTGCTGATCGTGAAAGTTCCTTGATACGAACCACAAATTACTGCTGGCTTAAACAGCTCCGCTGTTAATAAATGCCTTGCGCCGCAGTTCATAGGTTACTTTGTAGAGGTTACACACCGGATGTTATTGATGTACACCTCAAATGGGCTCCGTAACCTATAACCGGCTTTCATTAATAATAATGAAACTTCATCGCAATGGAAAAGGTTTTAAGGAGAGGTGGTCGGAGCCTCTCAATCCAGGGCCCCACTGGCCCCTGCCGCCTGCCTGACCTGGCTGATTAAGGAATTCAATCGTGCTGCATCGTAGAAACGATCCTGAGTGTCAAGAAAATTTATCGGCCACTCTTAATTGTATCGAAAGACAAATACATAGGCAGCCTGAATTTGCATGCTGTCAAGACGAAATAATAATATTGTGTGCGAAAGCTTGGGTAGTATAGTCATGCAGCTTCAAAACTCAGCAAGAAGCGCCCACTCTTTAAACAGCTCGTTCACCGCTAGATATCTACTTTCAAACTAATGCTGACATCAGTTCAAAACATCGGCTCCTGAACACGTGTTAATTTTTGCCGCCTCAAGCCTATATGCGTACACCGATTTTTGCAACTAAAGTAAAGTCGCCGCTTGATCTGCCGCGTACATATTTGTGTGGGCTAGTTCCGTATGGTCTGAATACCTTTCGGCCTACATGTCACGTGATGATGGAGCGGAAAAACTCTTAGTGTCCCATAATTTCGCTCATGATAGGCGAGCCAGATTGCGAAAATTGAGCCAGCGGAATAACTGAAGGGGTATTCTACAGAGCCGCCCTACATAATCGTGCTGCAAAATTTGAAGTGGATCATTTGGGCAGCGTGGCGTATTTTTTTCTTTCATTTGTCTGACACAAAGTAATGTGATGTCGCAGTGGTAAAGTAGCCATTACGCACCGTCTTCTCGTCTGGAACGCAGGCAGAACGTTCGAAATTGTACTCGTTTTGAAGGACTGGCTCATCCCCTATGAAGCATTGTCCAGGTGGAATATGGAGCCACACGCTTTGACACTCGAAGACTGTCCCTCTTAGAGAGTGCCTACATGTGAAGCTTTTCTGACTGCATTATACGACATATGTATTCAGCGTCGTGGTCGTAGTCGCTTGAAATAGGCACAGATCTACCTGCTGCTGGTCTAGCCAAGAACTTGACGAGGTTTTCTCGTGTTTAGTGAACTTTGTTTGCATGGCGCAGGCAACATTCGAGCTCCTTCTCGCTTGCTCATTCGTGCTACTTTTCAATGGTGCTTCTTCCCGCCGCGTTTTAATGGCGCCTCGTAGATTACCATTAGGGATCGTCACAAGGACGAGCTGTTATCTCGTGCCGACGCAGCATACGAGGCGCGCGCACATATGGAAACTCACGCAAACTGTAATAGAGATGAATGGGACGCGTAGAGCGCAGGTTATGGCGCGTCAAGTCTGCTGAGCACGGTTTCCGGGATGCATTCACACGAGCGTGCAAATGTCTGTGGAACTTTCATAGCGTCGGCCAGCAAGACTTACTCAGTTTTTTCTTTGTTTTCTCGCGCCACTTCGCCATCGCGTTGTGAATTCTCAGCGCAAACACAAAGACGCAAGGACGACTGCAAGAATAGAGCGTCGCGTTCTCAGCGAGCGCATTTCGCCGACGCTTGCCAGCTGGTAACATTAGGAACAACAGAGCGACGTTATTCGGGCTGTGTTGAAGTGCCATAAAAATTAAACTACAAAAACTACCCGGGGAATTGCAGTGTCGCAGTTGCAATTTATTTTGGAGACACACGGCATTCTTTCGTAGGCTTTCCTTATATATACCGAACATCCTCCTGCGACAATGCCTCCGTGGCGCTCAGCAAAACTTTCTCCAAGTGACAGATATAAATATATGGGATGAAAATCACGCAACTCTCTTGAACATTGTACCTATGCGGCACAACATGGCAGCCTCTCTAGGCTAGGAAGACGCATTAAGTTTTTCCGAGCTACAAGATATCGTTGATATCCAGTGGGAAGCTTATGGCTCGTGCACATTGCTTTCTGAAGACAGAACAATCACAAGCGAACACCGGACTTTACAGCATAAGAGATTACTACTGCGTGAGAATTAGGAGTTTCCAAGTGTAAAAGTAAGTGTAAGTGTGTGAAGCCGGTCAAGTGGACGGGTAGAGAGTTGATGGGAAAGCTTTCAAGAGTTTACCAATGGGAGAGATTAGAAAAACGGGCGTGGTCTTGAAAGCAGTCGGAGCTGAGAAGGAGGGAGAGAGAGCAGCACAGCAAGAGTGTAATGGTGAAGAGGAAGTTGCGATATTTTCTGCGACCCTTTAGGGAGCACGGATCAGCACCTTGGGGAGGGCAGGGGGATATAAAGAAGAAAGAAAAAAAAAGGTCGAAGCAGTCAAAGAGTCCTTGGCTGTCAGAGGTAGCCAGGTGGCAGATTCACAAGTTACACAACTCCCTTGTTCTCCAGGAACATTAGAAGGTGCCTGAAGGTGGAGCTGTGGTGCCGGCCGGGGACAGCAGTTGCGGTTCCGAGACCGCGGGGAGTTCCTGGCGTCGAAATGACGTGTAGAGAGAAGCCCGCCCTTTGGAGAAAACGGGGCAGGAACAAAGGAGATGCTCAGCGACTTTTTTCGGCCTCGCCGCATGTTGAGCAGGCGAAAGGGTGCTCGTGAGAGGGAACGCCTGCGGCGCTGAAGCACCGTCACCTCAGTCTTCTTCGGGCCAGCGTCCATTGCACTTCGCTCCTTGAAGTAGCCGGACGCGGGTCGAGTGCGTTGAAATGATCTGCGAAGCAAAAGAGGTACGACGTAATGAAGAATTTTCTCTCTCACTCTCATTTACCGCTAAATCACCACTACTTTTTGTTCTCACTAAACAGGATATGTATAATATTGTTGATATTTTTATGTTTAAAATACAGTTTTAGTGCTGTGCATGTTTATTTTCAAATGTCGATGTTATCCTTTAACCACAGGCACTATCATCTTAATAGCTAGCTGTAGTCATGTGGCTTGTAGTAATTTCTGCTACAATGATATGAAGACAGTAAAATAAATTTGATTTCCACTTCAACCACACTTAGCAGCAATTGGCGGAGTCACAGCGTCAACAGTTTTGGGTAGAATTCTGAAACATTTCGATAAAAGAGGCCAATAACTGATCGCGAAATAATATAGAGCACGGCGATACTTTCGGCTCGGGGGCGAGCCGCCGTAAGGCAAGCCCTAAAGTAGCTTCTGGAGTTCCACTTAGCCGTGTAAGGAACATCGCAAAAATATTAGTGGCAGCAGAAAACTAATATAGCAAAAACAGCTGAAGTGATCTCGCATGGTAACAGTAGCAGACCAAGGTCATAGAGCCTTTAAATTTGAGCAGCGCCACTAGGTAAAATAGTGTAGACCACAGTGTCATTGCTTTTGGTGGTCAGGATGCTCCATTGGCGTCCTAGTTATAAGTGGAAATATATTCCCTCTCCCTTACTTCGCGTCAGCACAGAGGCCACCTATATGAAATAGTTACCTTACCGTTCACTTTCTACAGCACCTTGAGCTAGAACTCGCTGAATGTATTTTATTCTCCGAGGCTGTTGTAGGGGTGGAAACTGGGGAGAACGAAATTGCCGCACGGGTATGTATAAATAACTATCACTAAAACCCAAAAATACTAAAAGAGGAACCGCGGAATAGCTCGAACAGGCAAGAAAAAAGAAAGCGAGCGCAAGAAATACCATAGGGTAGGGAAGGGGGTGGGGGGGGCGGTGGTATAACAGAACCTTTTCCTAGCTCGCGCTGCCGGAATGACTACCCCGAGTCTACTGCGGGGGCATTTGCAAATTGCAGTCGAGTCATCGCTCGAGGCGTACCCATCGCCCTAACTGGATTACAGTCCAGCAAGACGCTGCATGACCTTCCGGAAGAGCCCTGCGATCCATACAGATGTTGCCTTCGTGGGGGAAAAAGAACAAAACACGTTCATCGAAAAACGCGTATTCGACACGCATTTTGATGGCGGGATGAAGCGGAATGAGCGGGCTCTTTTTGCCTACTTGGGTCAAGCGCTAATGCTGCATGTCATCATTAGGACAATAAGGTTCATACGTATTGTATTCATACGTATTGTTCATACGTGACTAGCAGCACGAGAAAGCATAGGCGCTAAGCGAGGATTGACGTAATAAAGGTGCATGCTTTTCATTCGAAGCAACGATTCGGTTATTAAAACCGCCTTTGTATACGTGCCCAGGAAATGTTGTTCACGTTGGATATTTAATACGCAAGTAAAAATAAGTTCCCGCGTCTTTTGACGGAATGGTGTACCATGTAAGTTCGGACATATGGTGGGGACTTGTGGCATCTGAACAACGGAGAGCGTCAGAGTTGTGCGATGTTCGCGGGGCAACTACCGACACAGCCCCGGCGTATATCCGGTCGCTTTCTCGCGAACCGTGTTGCTAACTATGCCATCACAAGAATTTTTTTTTTTGGTTTGAGCAGGATTTTTTTAGCAAATAATTGCGTTGATTGCAAGGTGTGAAAAAAGGTTGACAATGTGGGTACTAAATTTCGAGAATGATATGCTGAGCTTTGCGAACAGATCAATCGGACATATCAGGTTATCGTCAACCGGCTGTTATGCGGTTTCAGAACCATAAAATTGCCTGTGTAAGCCGAAATTTAGTTGTGTGAATTAGGCGTCTTAAACATTCTAGACGAAAACTTTCCCGAGATAGACCGGATACGTGAATACCACGACCTTCACGATCATGTCCAAGCTATACAAGTAGTCTAAAAGGCACACTGTTATAATGAAGATTGCAGCACATTATAGACAATGTTCCGGGTACCAGCTTTTTATCAAGTGTAATAATAGTTGAATTTTGGTTTCAGAATACAATGGTGGTTTGCACAATGCTGAGATGTTGTACCAACGGTTGAAACAATGGGCGGTTGAAACAATGGTGCCGAGGGACTCCCGCATAGAAAGTCGTTTGATTTAGTTAAAACTTGTATCAGCTACTCCCTCTAGTAAATGGTTTCTTATAAATTAAAGAAGTATATGCTCAAAGGACGCACATGTTCACGTTATGAAAGTAAGCTGTGTAAAGTAAAGATGAGTGCAAAATTTTAAAAACCAGAGGCACCACTAAATTTTTTTTTCACAATCTAGGCCTAAAGGCTTAAATCAAGTGGTATTGCCTATGTGCGCCTGTTTTACCAGCGTCATTTTTTAATACAATGCAACATTGAACGGCTGTGCTAGAAGAAATTATTATTATTATTATTATTATTTTTACTGATGCCATGCTCTCTAGACTTTTGTACTCGACTGTACATACTCATCTTTACCGGGGCACTTAAAGGATATCGGCATGACTACAAAGAAACTATAAGAAAAGCTTAAAAATTTCACGACATTCTATATACTTCTCCGAAGCCTAAAGTACTTCGCCGAACGCTTAATTCGCTCCTTTAAGCCATTAAACAATTTTGAAGTTTGCTGCTACGCCGCAGCTATGACTTCTGAATCACTCGATAATAATATTTTTTCTTTGAAGGTGTTTTTCAATCTCCGAAACAAAAATGTTCGGCAGGTCTTACGCTCTTGTAACACAAGAAGGCGAGAGCCAGCAGCACATTTGGTAATACATGAAGTTATACAATCGGGGCTAGACTTCTTGCAAGACATTAGGAGCCGAAATGGGAAGTACACATGTGGCACGAAGGCGACCTCCTGAGCGCCACTATGAACGCTTAACGTAGTACCTAAAGTGCAGGATGTTAGTGCAGGCACTAGGTCGCACCTTTAGCCAGCGAGCTGACTGCGAAGTGACGTGTGCAATCCCGCACGCACTTTTGTTCGCATTCAAAACCAATAACATTGTCTTCACTCAGCGGTTTTCCTTATCTAATTGGCTGACACGCGGAGAGGAGCATGCTCTAGTGGAGAGGGTTTCGATGAGGCCTAGCCAGTGCAGTGAAAATAGATAACCGCATGAAGGGGGTGGTGCCGGCTTCTCCGATTGGTCCGCTTTGCCTTACTTAGCTAGCGGTGGCTGGTCGAAAATCGCGGCGGCGTGAAACGGAAGGATAAGAATGCCGCTAAAACGGATCCTCAACAAGGAAAAGTTGGCAGAGCGATGTCGTATGCATGCCGAAATGGCTCGATAACGTTTTACTGCCTCGCAAAAAGGTTTATCACGCGCAAATAAATACATGCTCACCGGCAGGTGCGAGTAGCTAGGGCCTGAGTGAAAGGCGGGCAGCCATCTTCTATTCCTTTCGGAACGGGGCAGTCCGTGTCTACTCAGAAAAATTTTCAGTTTTGTTAGGCAGATTAATGCATTTTTTTTCGCGTATGCCGTCACTTTGAGTTGGGGAGTTTTCGCGGTTTTGTGAGGTCGCGTGACAGACAGGCGAAGTCGGCGTATCCAGAAAAACATTGCGCCAATAGCAGAGGGCTAATGGTGAAAAGCGTCGAATCAGGAATAATAATGTTTCTTTTGTGCGGTTTAAACATGCATAATCAGTGTGTACACGTTATGTCAGATTGGGAGCTATCGCGGTTTTCGTGACGTCGCGAAAAGTGTGCCACTATTGCAACTAGTGGCATAAATAAACTAAGTTTTCGTTTACGACAACACCTCCATTGTGCGATCATATACTCAAACAACAACTGGCCCATTGATCCCTTCCCTTCTCCTGGTATATATATATATACACATGCCGTATTTTGGAAACCCTAATGAAGTAGAGTCCACCGGTCAAACTTGTGGCAATCCAATATTTGTTCGGTTGCCTTGCAGCATCGCTCAATTTCATTATATATATATATATATATATATATATATATATATATATATATAGTAACTGAATTTTTCAACGGGCCACGCGTATTTAGAGCAATGAGAAACACAACGTCGCGGTTATATTAGGCTTATTTACCCAAGAGTTTCGGTCGGTGGACCAACCTTTTTCAAGGGCTAAATCCCTTAAAAAAGGTCGGTCCACCGACCGAAACTGTTGGGCAATAAACGTAAGATAACCGCGAAGTTGTGCTTCTCATTGCTCTCGCTCTCTCTTTCTCTGTCTCTCTATACATACATACATACATATACACAAGAGAAGAAGAGAAACCGAGTGGCTCAATTTTTGTTAATCATGACCATATATACAGCCAAAAGACAATGAAGCCGAGGAAAGCATTGCGGACATTAACTGCGGTTGCAATTTAAATGTCCAAAGTA
Source organism: Dermacentor silvarum (assembly GCF_013339745.2). Taxonomy (NCBI): domain Eukaryota; kingdom Metazoa; phylum Arthropoda; class Arachnida; order Ixodida; family Ixodidae; genus Dermacentor; species Dermacentor silvarum. The sequence goes on along the minus strand of NC_051161.1, from coordinate 103,112,360 downwards.
ATACAGGAAAGGGAAATGAAAGTGGACGAAAAGATAACGAGTCGCCGGTAGGGGTCGAGCCCACAACCTCTGCATTAAGAATGCATTGCACTACCAGTTGTGCTACGGCGACGGCTATCTTTGGTATCGACGACTATTTTGGGTATCTTGGGTATCGGCTATCTCGGTTATCAATTTACGTTTGTGAGCTCGAGCCTTGGAGTGTTAGCCAGCGCCACTCAGAGCCATGGTTGGCGGATGTGGAACGTCCTGTTGCGCACGGTGGCGTCTCGTAAAACGTGAACATTGTAGGCCAGGCTCGTGGCTAAAAGACCCTCGTATGCTACCCAAGGACAGTAAGGCTGCCAGATTCGAGACCCTCGCTATGAATGAACAGAAGGAGCGGGGAAACCGAGGGGCTCGGTTTTCGTTAACGATGATTGTGGTGGCGTGGAGCAGAGATAGAACACCGACCTTCTAATATGAATGTCGTAACTCGAATACTTCTACAGTCCGCTACACTTTCAGGCTTGGAGTGACACCTGACATCGGCAAAAAAAAATGCCGAGAGCCACTGGGGCTCTACTAGTCCAGGTGCAACCAAATTAGGAAGGCCCACTGCGCTTCAACAAACACTGCCTCACCAGAAAAGGAATTGGCCTTCCAGGTGCAGTATTTGGTCACTACCTTCCTCATGAATCTTCGTAAATAACTCATTGCCTTCATTGCCTTGTGGAGAACCTGACCAAGGCAGCGGTCAGACCTGCGACGCGGCAGAAGGTGCTGAGAAAAATGTGCCTTGGTTGAACGCGGTTAAACCAAGTTTGTCGAGCGATAGTCGCTTATTTCGGGAAAAGACAGAGACGCTGCTCGACGCGGTCAGCAACTACCGCATCTACAATTGCACCACCAGACAACACACAGACGCTGCTCGATGCGGTAAAAAAAAAATAAAAGCTTCGAACTGGGCATTAACCAGGGCGCCACGCAAAGCACGAACTTCAAAATAATATCCACTGCAACAGCAATCAATACATTGTCGAACCATGTATTGTTAACTCATTGTCATTGATAACTCATTTTCCTTGTTAATTTCTTAAGTTCATTCTTTATTCTTGCAATGTTTCCTTCTGCACTGCATAGATTTATTTTGCCACTTATTATGTATTTTCAATATTGTTTTCCTATGCACTAGAGCATTGACCACCATCTTCACCCTCATCATCAGCCCGTCTGTCATGTCCCTCTTTTTACTCCCGTGTTCCTTCCCCGATGCTGCGTAGCAGGTCCGAACTTTGATTTTGGCCGACCTCTAAATTATACTTTACTACAGATTTGAACAGTTGTATTGAACTACTAAAATAATGCTTCTCGAATTATATTTTAGGCATGAATTTTAACTACTGTTTTATACTCTAATGTTTGCAAAGAGTAATTCCACTCCAGATTAATGTTGAGATAACTTTATTTTGTAGACAAATCCTAGGTCGCTTAATCTTACCTATTTTCGTTTTACGTCGTGCACCGGAGGCCCCCCGGCAGTTGTACCACGGTCCTCTTCCTGTATTGAACAAAAATGCGCATATATAACGTATATACCTTGTTTCTTTTCTGCAATAATGAGATGCTGGTAAAGAATGAAATTCAGGCCTACGCCTCAGGTTATTCTTTTTCAGAAACATCTCTTTATCTTATTCAAAACTTTCATGCTCGAGTGAAACCGTGCGAAGTCGCGGCGCTTATACCAAACATCCTTCTATTTTCTCTTGTGATCGTTACGTAACGCATGTTTTCATATATCCAAACAATACAGCTAGTGTGGTGAGCATGTGTGGTGCTCAAAAGAAGCAAGCATGCACTAAATTATGAGAGTGTGACTTCAGGTTTAGATGAACGCATTCGTTGTTTTCTAATAGCTCGCTCTGTCCACTAAACCATCGACTTTTTTTCAAAACCTTGTACAGAACTAAATAACGCTACTCATTGCTTTAAGAATGCCGTTAAATCACGCCGCGAAGGTAATGATCTGTTGATTGCGTCGAAAAAAGTTCTACGAGAAAATAGGTCGTCCCTATAGATCTAGACTGCTGTTATCCCGTGTAGGTCATTTTTCACATCAGTTCGGACGCAAGCGCTCGTTATACGCTGCCCCAAAGGCAGTGGGACATTTTCACTTAGAGACCAAGCGCAGAAAGTGGGTGCCTGCATTAAACCGCCATTCACTTTGTCGAAAAATATGTTCCAGCCAGAAGGCCACAGTTTTCTGGCTGGAACATTAGAAGTTTGTGATCGGTAACTATTTCGATGAGTCAGCCCGCATTCTTTGTCTACAAAAGCTGACAAATGCTTTCGAGTCCAGTGACCCGGCTCGGTACTCTCTACAAAAAAAAATAATAATTTTTTTTCGAAGCCTGAGTAGTGATTCGAACAGAGATTACTGAGTCGCTACACTGCGTACAAGAAAATCTCAATAAAGAATGTTGACTCGGTCCCGCTATTGTCTACAAATACTCATGCCAGAGCTGAAACAACCAGATGCCTAGGAATGGTTGTCCTTGGCCGCAATTTTTATATCGATGCCTTTTCCAAAGCTATTCCTTTTCTCCCATTCTGCGCTTGCTCAGTGGTCAGAGTGATGCTCCGCCCGCGTTATCAGCGGGATCAACTGGCCTTGAACGGTGGATGATCAGAGTTGCATAAAATCGAGCGGAACGCGTCCCTAAAAAATCGCGTACCTTGTGTCCAAATTTGTAATTTGTAGAGTGAGAGAGAAAATGCAACCTTTATCTTCTCCTACTACAATAATTTGTTGGGACAGAATAATCGGTTACACGTGTAATGGTTCAACTCTGTGTGGGTATGTAAGCCAATGATCGGGCGGAAATCGAAGACAAAAAATAAAAGAAAATGTTACGTGTGAAGGTTTAAGACGTGAAAGTGGACAGATAATAAACTAGAAAACAAAGTAATTTGTTAGCAGTTCTGTTTGGTCGTCGTAAACTGGCCGCAAAAACAAACACAGAAAAAAAAAGAAGACTCGCCTATAGTGAGACAAACACAGTGCTGTAATTCTAACTTCGCGTGCCTCTAATACCGTCAAAAGAAGGACGTAGGTCCCAAGAAAGTCGCTTCTTTGACCACAGCTTAATTGTAGTAAGTACTTAGTGTGGACAACCATTCGGCTTCAGTAATGTGGGCCGTGAGATTTTGGTGAAGTTTAGCGATGATTCAGAGACGTTGATGATATGTCGCATTTATTATGACGATGTATATGTCACATCTTCCTTGAAATTTTATATAACCTAAACAGTCTGCTTCGACTGTCTTTACTTTTCTCGGCTTGTTCGGTATCTTAGGATTTGAGAAAGGAACGATGTTATCCAGTACAGCGTATATCACACGTTACAGTTCTAATCAGACCTCCGTGAAGAACTTTGGTGACGTTGACCATTGGGCCAGTTGGTTCAACATGTTCTGTCGTGGAGCAGAATAAGAGCAGAAAATGTGTGTCCTGTCCACATCGTGTCATTCCGCTCTTTTTCCGCTCAACGACACAAAATTCGGCTATTAGGTTTCTTATTTCTTTTTTTTTGCCTCTGAGTCACAGGAGCAACTCCTTTCCAAACTTTGATGAGCGCTTCTTGTTTCTGAGCTGGTTGTCACGCGACGTGTCGACCGAAGAGTCCGAAACATTGCACGAACTTCAAGCACTCGAACACTTTTTTATACTTCTGTATGATCTGCAATGCTGAATTTTACGCGTGTAAATTTTACACCTGTAAATTAAGCGTAAAAGTAAAGGGGCGTCCTTACTTTCCTAATTAAGGCGCTGGAATCTAACGCATAGAACGTTCCCCATCGAAGACCCCAAGTCAAGTAATCTTGTCTGCGGATGCCAGGAATGTCTGGCAACTAGCAATTAGCGTCCACAGTGCGGGTTCCGAAGCCCTGACGCATTCGTTCTCTCTTTATTTATGTGTGTGCTCAGACCTTTCCATCTGAGTGCCTTACGAGCGTCGGAATCCGACCTCCGATTTAGAAAAATTGCATTCCAATGTTCTTGGAGTGTTCGCTGACCCTCCTTCCTGCATAAGAAAGATGACTATTTTGTGCTTTTCTCTTCGAGTGCCCTCAATGGCAGAATTCTAATTAGGGTAAGCCTGCTGAAGGGCATCCGCAGAAAGGCTTCCTGCAGGACCAGTAACACGAGCTACACATCTTATCCTGCAATCCTTCTTTTTTTGTTTCTTGCTTCCTTCGGCAAAATCTTGACGTCGCTTATACTGGATTGAATCGTTCGCTGTTCTCGAAAGCTCATAAGCGAATCCCACAAGGAAAGCAATTAAAAGAATCCTTTCGACAGGAGACCACTTCAGGACATGTTATATTTTTATTTTGAATATCTCCTAATATTTATGCAAGTTAGAGAGGGGTGCGTCTACGTATGTAGTAATACCTTATTAGAGGCGACAGTTTGAAAAGATCAGTGAATAGCTGTGCTAGTATGGAGACAGGGAGAAGGTTAAAATTGTTGGGCTGTCTTTGGCAGAAGGGACTGGAAGTAGTAGTTGCTTTGGCAACGCAGCTCCTTTAACTTGAGATGGATTTCCCCTTGTTGTGATATGTAGACAAATAGACTTAAACCCCTAAAATAACATAAAAGAAAACCTGCTGGTAAAAGCTATGTGAAAAGGAGAAAAGAACGGTTGAATTTTAGACGCTGCTTCATTAGTCATAACATTAAACACCTGAATTTATTTCAAATTTATTTCGCTTCTATTGAGAGAAATTGTTCGGACGCAAGTTGACACTTTCAAATTGACTTCGTGTCGGCATTTATGTATTTACTGTGTTGCACAAGTGCCTTAAGAATAGCGTGACATATCATTGCTGGTGGCCATAAAATAATATGGTTATCTCAATACAACTATATATCGACGCTAACAAAGCATTTTGCATATCGAGATCTGCACCAGTAGACGCGTAGCTGTTTGTTGTGTTTGTGTGTTGCCGTGACAACTGAAGGCGTCATTCATACGACTGCGTCTGACGTCGATGTTCGACATATTTTCGAGCATTGAGCAGCGATGGTCCGGTGTTTCATTCCACGTTATTATGACAAATGTTGTTTGCACCATGCTATGATGCTCGGAAGATTTGTTTCGGCAGATGGCGTGGATTATTGGGGTGCCAACCACAGCAGCTGGCGTGGCACGCGGGGCTCCTCAAAATGCGCATGCGTAAAAGAGTCGCTAGTAAATTGTTCTTATATGCCTGTGTACCATGCAGTCTAAGCGTCATGGCGAGCCTTTGGGCAGGAAGCTTAGGCATATCCTCCTAAATATATAAGCTTAGTAGCGCTATCCAGACCTAAATGTTCCTCGAAACTCGTGAAAGTACGCTGTAGAGAAAGGGTATTTAGTAGTGCTCAACTTTGGTAGAACTGGAAAACCATGCGGCGATTGCAAAGCGCAAGGCTATGGGTACTGTTAGCGCTACTATGGGTATCAGCTCTGCTAATCTTTATTTTGGTTCCAATTGTTCCTTATCGCGCTAAAGCTACCAATCATATACATTTAGACTATTATAACGATTACATGCCTTCGCAAATTGCGCACTTTTCAGCAGATACAAGGGATTTTTGCGTGATGGGCTGGCGTAGCAGACGACGGGAAATGATGACCTCCCAACACTGCAGCGCTCCTGCCGGCAAAGGGATGAAGCCCAAACAAAGTTGCAGTCAGCTCGCTCTGCAGATAGGCGGTGCCGTTAGGACACCTGCCTCTGTTCTGCCACTGTGGTCAGGGAGGTGTGTCTGCCGCGGCTGCTGTGAATCGCGCACACGCGTCAGCCACGCGCTGCCTATCGCGATCTCCCGATTACCGAGGCAGTCACGCCACACTTTGCTCCGTTTGCTTTGTGCCGGATGAGACAGATTGTCCGCGCCAGCAAATATATCGCGAAAAGAAAACACCTATAGAGCTGCGTTCAAATTTCCCGATAGGGATTGTCGTAATCGTCGGTGAATTGTTTGCTACTGTGTTCTTCACCGTCACTACTACGGGACAATAATGCTCCATATTCATATATTGCTACACATCACCAGCCTTTCGAGCCGAAGTTTTGAGTAAAGCCAATGCCTAGTCGCTTTAGATTTGCAATGAACATTTGGCTTTCCGATATCCGTCACCAGCAGAACGACCCTTACGACGATGCCTTATTATTGACCGTGCTGAGGCAGCGTGCAGTCAAAGCCGTGTCAATCCCAATTTGAATATCGCATCGTTCCACCGAAGGGAACCGCCTGTATCTAGGCTTTTTCGGTTTAGTATAGCATAATGCTTTCAATATACGCTGCAAGCATAAGCCATACTTACTCACATACATCTTTGCAGAAATAAATGAGGCCTGTTCGTACCGTTCTTTCGAAAAGACAGATCAATTCTATCGACGGGCGCACCACTAACAAACATGGGTGGGAACGACCAACATGCCTTACCATTAAACATTGGGATTTTGACAAATTTCATAAGGCGTTCTCCTATAAAATATTGAGGATCCGTCTTTTGTTTCACAGTTACCTGCATGTGTAAAATGAAGGCCGCACCATATAAACGGACACATTATATTGCTCATCACTGCATGCAAGCAGGTACTGCCCATTTTTATAGACTATTCAAAGCCATTAAACGCGCCATGGATAAGTCAACCTTGTTTTTTTTCTCGGAAATGTAACCCCAGTTAGCTATCGACCTACATTCGCGATTAAGAATCTGGACCTGTATTGGGGAACAAAGCTAGTAAGTGTGCCCAGCTAACCGAGTTCCTCCGTCGCTCCCACCTAAACTATTGGCGGAGATTATCGAGACTGACTTTAAGAAATGCTGCATATCGGACGCACTTGACACCCCGATGATGGTATCATTTGCGGCTCCGAGGACGCTTGCGAAGCATTCGACGGGGCGCACTTCTCTGGCAGTTCCGACGACGATGCCGCTTGTGCCATGGAATACCCAGATTTAGTCGCCCAGCTTGCGCTAAATGAACACGTGCATTGTTCAAATCTGTTCTGTTATTACAAAGAAAACAAAAGAAGACAGGGGTACATCTATTTTGGATTATTATTTTTATTTCTCGGTGAGTTCAATATATAGTAGGGGTCAATCTATTTTTATCTCCTGAGTATGTTTGACTAAATATAGTATAAATGTTATAATGTTCTGGAGGCCCAAGATATTCAGAATGCGCCGCTTTGAAACGAAACATGAATAGAGCTCTTGCTCGCACACATTCAAAGCAGTTACGCTCCGTACAGAAAATTGGGTTTCATCATGACGGTAAGAACTTCTGAGCTAATTAGGGAGTGGGGGATTTGAAGTGGCGGTGATCTTTTTTTTTATTCATTTAGCTCAAGCTGCGATTCCCAGAAGTTCTAAGCAATCGATATTTTATCGCATCATAGTATTCGTATCTGTTTTTTAATCATCAAAGTTCTGACTAGGCTACACTTTGCTGCTTTTGCTGCTGCATATTTCAACATCTCGCAAGGCAATGCTGCCCGCCTCTAACTCGTTTAGTAGAACTTGAAACTCTCTAAAAATAGTTGCAATGTTGCAACCTTTAGCGCAATGCGTTCTTTCGCAACATCCGAAAGAGATATTGACATAGCGGTAATCCATCCATCCCTCATGGGAACAAACTGCGATGTGTTACAAAAAAAAAAACTTTGTTGTGGCATTCAAGTTACGGCTCATTACCTTAAAATTTTTGCCATGAGCTGCTCTCTCTGAGGACCGCACAATTTCTGTGGGCGGTACTCGCTCATTTTTATTCAGAAAAGCAATGGTCTTCATTAAAAAAGAAAGAAGAAAAATCTCGGGTATATGACTGCGAAGAAAGCCCACAGAGTTAAGCTGCCAAAGGCAATCCAGCCAAATTGATTCATGCGCCAGAGCGATGTGAAGATTTGTTGGAGCAGTGGAAAACGTTTTATTCTGATGTCCAAAAGTATGGTACCTAGAAATCAGTATTGTACACGCTCCTCTAAAACATGAACGAAAGCTCATTCCTCGTTCCTTGCCAATCTTGAAGCGAGTTCCCGTTACAAGTTCCTTTATTGCGAAAGGAAGGCGTTCCAGTTACACTTCGAACATTGGAACGTGTTGTTACATTAACGTTGCATTTGAGTTTAAAAAATTAAAATGTAGTGTCGGATGACCCTGAGGCGAAATAAAGTGAGCAATTTAAAACTCACATCAAACTACGTATATTATTTGAATTTGAACATCGGCGGCACCAAATTACCTGGAGATAAAAAGAATCCAAAAATACGCTCCTAGACAAATTTGTTTAGGGAGCACCGTACATACTCCAGACATGTCTAACTGCAACTTTGGTGCCCATTAGAATTGCAACACATATGGTACTTTCTACTTCGGTCTTCAAATGAGCAATCAGGATACTGCGCTTCAGGTGTGCAAATAGAAAGCTACTCATATCCACCAATATAATTAAATTTCTTGCACAAGAAACCGCATCGAAAGGAACAATACATAGGCGTTCAGTGAATGATGATTCAATATTGCAGCATGAGTGGGTAAAAATGTCCAGAATACATATTCGCAATTTAGTAAAGTCTCTTGTTTGCACTCAGCAAGAGTTGCATCACGATGTTGGTGTCCGACAGACAAACCCGTTTTTTCGTCAGCACTTCGTTGGCAATTTCGAAGAGCCGTTCCACCGAAGCGCTTGAGGGGACTGTCATGTTGTAATTGAGCAAACGTTGGTTCAGTCCGTGGAAGTTCTTCATCTGCGACAGCGGGTAGTCAACTGGCATCTGCAGTTACCACGACAGCTCATCTTGTTCCTCGGCTGGAAGGGTTTGGTGCCCGAAAGAGAAGATAACTTCGGGCGCGGACGAGCTGGCAACATCTCCGCTGGCTGGTTTGGTCACCGCAGCTAGCTCTGTGTTGATGTAGATGGTCTACAGGAGGAAGCGTCACGTAAAAATCTTGAAGCCTAGTCATAAAAAAATATAAGGGAGCACTCAAGAAAAAAATGCACCATAGTCACGTGACAGGGAAGCGGTAGTTCTTTGCGCCTCACGCCGTCTCCCATCCGCCTTGGATGCTGTGTTGTGTACGTGCGTACGTTTGTCGAATGCCGTGGAACGTTTACAGAAGGAACGCCGTTCCCTCTGCCGTTCCATCGTAAACCTATTGAGTTACCGTTACAGTTCCACCAACCCTTAATGGAAGGGTGGCGTTCCTCCGATCCTCCCATAAGAAACTAGTTCCAGGAACGCTGTTCCTTGGAACGTCGTTCCGTACAACATTGCTAGAAATGCCCAAATCTGTGCACTCCACAGAGCTCTCCACCGTTATATAAATGTTGGCTCCTTCGAAAGTATTATCATTGAGTCCCGTAAAATTGTGATTTGTATGTTAATTGTAAGTTTGTTATCTTTGTACTCAAGCAACACATTGTGCATGTGCAGTTTACTTTTTCATACGTGCATTATTACTAATCTTGTGGCAGTTCAGAAGCACACTTCAGAAGACAAAAAAAAAGAAATCGATGAATTTTTTGTTAAACATCTTGATTTCAGTGACGACTAAACAAGCTTAAGTAATTCGTAGAGCTACACAAAGGGTAAACAAATCTGAACTGAGCTATAAACAAAATATCAGAAATTTTGAGCCTGTAAACAAGCAAGTTTGATCATTCTAATTTTAGATTTAAACAAAAGGCAGAGAGCTATGTTCTGCCTTCTACTGACTGTTTGAGAGCAAAATAATTATAAAGATCAAAATTCATCCTTACTCCAGGTGAGGCAGGAAGTCCTCGTAGGAGCAACCAGCTTGATGACAGTGATGGAGTGGTGAAGGAGGTACAGTGGAGTTATGGGACATAGATGGTCAAGTGAAAGGAGAAGCGGCAGTGATTGTGCAGGGGTGGTGGTGGGTGTGGGGGTTTGCAAAATTACCTCTACCAAATTGGTGTGTGTGTGTGTGTGTGTGGATGGGTGGCACTGTAGGGAGGTTGCTCTAATAAAGTGAGAGGTTTCCTGAACATGGGTACATGTGTGTGCGTGTGTGTGTGTGTGTGTGTGTGTACGCGTGTGCTTGCAGGTGTATATGCGTGAATATATAAGAATAGGTGAGAGAAGTGCGTATAGTGATTTCTTTACTTATGGCTGTAGTATGTATCGTGTTTATAACCAACAGGTACACTGCAGCACATCTTCATCTCATAAGAGATGGCCGATTACGAAGAGGCTGTATAAGTCAAGGGGATGACGATAAATAACCATGGAATAGTGGGACAAGCGCTCCAGTGAAACAAGGTAACTTGTAAGTTTATCTAAATATTTAAAATTACTCTCCAATTCCGCACTCATTCAGTGTCTTGAAAAGGAAATAAAGCCCCGCAGTTAAGTTTTAAGAATAGCCTAAAACCTAGGCATGGGAGGTAAATAATTATAGTTACTGCTATTCTTACTGCATTAAGACTAACAATCAAACAGGTCGCTTCAATCGTTCTCTAAGCACCAACAGAGAGCAACCTAACACTATTTAGCCTTTAGACTTGTCCTTTGCGGTCAACAAGGTATGACTTTCAGATGTCCCGCCATATTTTTTTTTTTTTGCAGCGAAAGCTGTGTATATCTAGGCGAAACGAAAAACCATTTGCCACATGTTTGGATAAACGTCTCCATTGGCTGTGCCGTCAGTTACGTCATTCTCTACGTCGCACACAAGCGCGCGCGCCATTGGCAGCGCCGTTAGTGACGTCGTTCTCTGCGTCGTACCTCTCTGCCCGCAACGCCGCCTCCTCGGCTCGCCGTTGTCGCATGCGTTCGATATCTCGAGTTAGCTCGGCGTCGTGGTTAGCAGCATCCGCCCGCCATTGACGCTTGCGTTCCACTAGAAACACAAACATGTAACCAATAATTCAAAAACGCTTCAGTACAGCGTCAGGATTAACCCACTGCTAAACACCGGGGCCGCGTGTTTCAGCTTCGCTGGTAACCACCTGTATGGAGTGCTTGGGCGGTGTTTTTTTAAGAATGGTGTAGGATTCTGCTTCTTGGCAGCGTGAATAGTTTGGTGCTGACTGAGTACGCATCGCTGCCAATACTCGTCACTGGGTTTTGAGCTCTTCAACGGCGCACAAAACATAATTTTTAATTATGTCCTATACTTCATAACGCTTCCACTTATGATTGCGCGAAAGCGTTATCTCGATCCGTGTGGTGACGGTGGGTCTCTGAGTGTGTAACAGCCATAAGACACATCCTATTGGTGATGACCCATCGTGCCAACAGGAGCAAAGTTCTAGCCTTCTATATGGCACTAACAAAATAAATTGCTACAGCCACAATAGGGGTTTGCAAAATACTCTAAGTAGTCTTTCCCACACAACTTGAACGCTCTGCACAAAATGGTCGACCATCCGCTGAAGGCACCACGGAGCCGAAGATAGGGTTGCAAACAATGAGGATGTAGTAAGGAAGAGATGGTGGCTATAGGATAGGGGCGCCAGTTCGAGCGCTTATGCTTTCTTTCCACTTCTGGGACAGCAGCCGCCATAATGTGCTGGCCGAATGAGATCTGTCGGAAAGCGCACTTGCAGCATTTCAAGTATCCCATATCGACACTTATTTGCGACGGATTACTAAATGACCACTCAGAAAGTGAATGGTAAGACTGCTTTCTTTTTTGTGAATTCAGTTCATTTGCTGCCATAATTGCTTAAAAAGCTCTAATAATGAAAGGATTGCAAAAGCAAGCGGAACGCTCGATTCACGGATTCCTCACTGACTTCAAAATAAGCAGTACATCAAAGACTTCTTTTGAACGCCGATAGAAGCTTAGGCTGCATTACAGCAGCGCCTCAGAAAAATTGCGGTATTAAGGTGTGTGTAAAGTCACATTGAAAGCAACTTAGTTTATATATATATATTATTAGCTAGGCTCGCCCCGAAGTGTATCTCCTTATAAAGATCATGCTCAACGCTGTGCGTATTCTGTGGGCTATGATCACTCGCAAATGAGCGGTTGATATCATCATCATCATCAGCCTAAATTTATCTACACTACAGGACGAAGGCCTCTCGCTGCGATCTCCAGTTACTCCTGTCTTGCGCTAGCTGATTCCAACTTTGGCCTGCAAATTTGCCAACATCATCATCCCACCTAGTATTCTGCCGTTCTCGACCGCGATTTCCTTTTCTTGGCACCCATTCTGTAACTCTAATGGTTCATTGGATATCTTGCCTACGCATTGCATGAGCTGCCCAGCTCCATTTTTTTCTCTTAATGTCAATTAGAATATCGGCTATCCCCGTTTGCTCTCTGCTCCACACCGCTCTCTTCCTGTCTCTTAACGTTGCGCCTAACATTTTGCGTTCAATCTCTCTTTCCGTGCTCCTTAACTTGTTCTTGAGCTTATTTGTTAACCTCCAAGTTTCTGCCCCACTGCAATAATTGCACAATTGTCTTTTCAACCACAGTGGTAAGCTCCCAGTCAGGATTTGGCATTGCCTGCCGTATGCACTCCAACCCAATGTTATTCTTCTGTAAATTTTATTATCCCGATCAGGGTTCCCTGTGAGTAAATGACCTAAAGAAACGTACTCCTTTACAGTCTCTAGGGGCTGACTGGTGATCCTGAATTCTTGTTCCCTTACCAGGCCATTAAACATTACCTTTATTTTCTGCATATTATTCTTCAAGCCCAGTCTTGCACGTCCTCATTCATTTGTTGTAATTGGTCCGCATTGTTGAGGAATAGGATAATGTCATCTGCAAACCGAAAGATGCTGAGATATTCATCGTTGATCCTCACTCCTAAGCCTTCCCAGTATAAGAGCTTGAATACGACTTCTATGCATGCAGTGAATAGCATTGGAGAGATTGTATCTCCTTGCCTTACCCCTTTCTTGATAGGTAACGTTCTACTTTTCTTGTGGAGAACCAATGTAGCTGTGGAATCTTTCCAATGTAGAACCAATCTTCCAATGTGGAACCAATGTAGCTGTGGCTTTTGTTTCTTGGTTAACCTGTCTACGTAGGTTATGCAGCTTGTTAGCAGCACTAAAGCAAAAGCGTGACTTCTGCCTTAGTAACTATCTATTTTTAGAATATGTGACACCTTATGTAAGTACGAAATTACTGCAGTGCTTCTCTTATCGAAATTGTCAAAGTGCTTCGGCTTAGTTTGATTTTTTGGCGTCTTAAATTCGGTGAAGATACCTTGCACCACACTGTGAGCACTCATTCTGGATAGCCAGCGCGCCTTAGCCTAACAGCCTGCGCTCGACATCTATATTCAACTGTGTGTGCACACGTACTGTTTATTGCGACGCCTAGGCATTATTTCGCTTTGCCCCTCAATACTAAATTCGTATTTTGCTGAATGGAACGATAACAATGCTTCCTTTGAACGTGGTGCACAGGCCTAGGAAATACGCGTACTGTCTAAATTAAAATATAGGTCTAGGAATCTTAGCCTGTTCTCTGTTAGAAGTTCCGTCGTGGGCTGCAGGCTACTAGTACTTGGGAAAATAACGCGAAAACTGCTTCAATTATTTGTTGCAGGTCTAGATGTCTCCGGTACAAAGCCAAATAGTCGTCGACGTCTGTGTCAGATATGTGTATGGCTCATATAACAAATATAGCATGCGCTGGTCCAGCCGAAATATTTCCCGTTCTGCCATAGATATCTTCAGCAGCTGCATCATTTAAATTTTGGCGCATCCTACAGCCCTCAATTTGGTATGGTTATGGCACCGTGATGAATTATAAAAGTGATCTTGTTTTTTAAAGACGCGATCAACATACTCTATATAGAGAGTTGTTTTATTTCGCGCTTCAGGGCAATTCTTCCGTTTTAAGAAACCTGGCTCCATACCATCTCCCATTCTTCAGTGTGCTCACTGCTGAATAAATCATGGGTAGATGATGGCCGTAAAGAAATTGAATGGGAAGTGCTTCGCTACTGGTGAGGAATAAAGAAAAACCTTCTGTCATATATTGCTGAGTTATATCAGCCTACTAACCAGAAAGCAGCTTAGTTTAAGTTAAGTAAGTCGGTCTAGTTTTAATCCCATTTCCTAACAGTGATACCTGAACATAGCTAAAAAAATAGGGCGTTCTTTGATAGAGCAGAATGTCTGAATAAAGTATTTTTGTGAGCTCTACTGGCTGAGAGGAACTACTTTGAAAGTCGAATAGATCATTCTATTCTCTGCCGTCACTGCACCTGCGCCACTCCAGACGGAATGCTATACGAAGGCGTAAACTACGAATATATTAAAGTAGCAATTGGGGCACAAAGGCACGAACGGCCTCAGTTCTGTAATTTTTGAAGATACGACTCATTATAAATGCCTAAAATATAACATTAAAAAAGCCTAAAAATGTGCAGACAAACTGCTAATGCAGAATCAAGAGAATAAAAGTGTGTAATGAGCTATGGCGAAGGCTGCAGCATTTCATGTGCTGGGCTCTCGAGGTTCACGGAGGGAAAAGGGGTCTTTGTCGTACGGGTAGGTGCGAAAAATTTATTTTAAAAGGAAGCTGTATCTCGTGAGTTACTTTGATGACGTTTGTTGCATTGAAAAGAACATGTTAATCAATGAAATGTAGAAGGGTTATTTTTTATGTAGCTCATAGACTTCTAGAAGAAAACACATAGATTTCTGGCATAAACATAGGTTTACCTGGCTCCCTGATTCTGATCAGTAGTGACAAGGACGTTGACCTCAACCTGAGGGTGAAGAGAACCCCCTGATTCAGCCAATGTCACTTCAATTCGCTTATATGCCGTGGCTTTTGGCACACACGATAACTGTGGCGAAAGCGCTGTCGTGTTTGACGTCACGTTCGACGTTCCGCTTTCGGTAAGCAACAGCGGAATAACAGTTTATCATTCCTCTGCAGTCATGCCATCTTGTTTAAACAGGTTCCACATCAAAAGACACTTTTTGTTGGTTTTAAAGCAGCTGAACATTATAATTATTGGCTGACATTTATTACGTAAAGAGCGACCAATTCGATGTGCTAACTTGATTAGGTAGGAAGAAAAGCATTCTATAACCGAGATAGAACTTGCAACTATTTCCTTTTCAGTATCTTGTCTAGCTTCCTTGGTGTCCGTAGACCATAAATAATGAATTTTTACGAGGCGACCGGTGTTGTTCATTCAGTCGATATTCTAATAAGAATTTTTAGTCTAACAATTTTGTTTTCCAGTAGTGAGCACAATTGTTACGAGTTCCTCATACTGGTCTAGTCTTTTTGCTCTTTGTTCAAGCACTTATAGTTTTTTGTTCATTCCACTAATTTTAGTACCTAGGCTTTTCTGTCAGCTCCTAAACGTTTTCTTATCTGCCGCAATTTCAACTTGGAGCTTGTTACTTATAATTGAGTGGATATGCACATTTTAATAAAGTCAAAGAGAACCTTAATTTTCTTTTCTTCGGGGTCATCAGGGAGGGAATCGATTTCTCGAAGGGATTCCGAACGAGTAACAGGACCGGCGTTGGCCCGAATGTGGCTGGAACATAGTAGTAAAAAATTCATAGAGATGTGTTCAGAATTGAAACTCATTAAAATGTGTGGTGACGCATGGCTTAGCTAACCATACTGGTTTAAGGTATAACGTAACTGGCAAATTCTTTCATGCTCGCTGGCAATCGAAATGTCAAAACCTGCACATACTAGACACTGCTTTATTGCAAGTAACTTTTTGTTATGCGAAAGCAGCACTGGTCACTGACTGAATGGCAGCATCGAGCAATGAAATGACGATTTTCGGTATTTATAAACACAGTTTTGTGGATTAAAGATGCGCAGTTCACTGTTTAGAAAAATTATCTTTAAGCACTGAAATTTAACGATAGGGATTAACAATATTTATTTGTATTCATCAAAGCAGTTAGGTTTTGTTGGATTTTATAGCGCGGGGTCACTTCTAAAAAAAATTTTCTACTCCGTGGAAGTCAAACCTCAGCATGTACAGGCGACGAAGCTATCTTAGAAATGCAGGAAGTGTTAGGTTCTGGTGGGGAGAAGTTTTGTCATATTTACAAGGATGCTCTGTTGTGTTATTCACGCAAATTTTAAACTTTCCGATATGTCGACTTTTCATGCGGAGACTGCGAAGCAAACACCCCTATTATTTCCTGCAAACCAACAAGCAAATAGGGAAAAATTATATGTCTATAGAGGCCTCCGTGTGTCATCGTCTACAGATGTTGATAATGTTTTATTGGCCGGTGACTCTTATTCCAAAAGGAAGTTGCGGCATGATCTTGTTTCGAAGATGTCGATTCAACCGCCTTAAGACACGTCGAACCCGTAGTGAAGAAAGCACCGCTGCCTATATATGTGTATACAGGAAGCTGCTGCACAGCCAAAATCAGTGGCTCTGCTTTCCTATTACCTAAGCGAACAAGAAATATGGTCTTCTTCTGCAGTGTTCTGCAACGGGTGATACTTTCAACTACGAAAACATCAATTCAAACAACACGGAAATCTCGATGCCTTTCATCCCTCTATAATGTGGATTGTTTCTATAGCCACCTTAATGATCAATACACTAACCGACCAACAAACCGACTGATCCATCGCATTGTCGCAGGGTCGGTTATGATGCCCTAAAACAACACTCTGATTAGGAGGGATGGCGTGGAGGAGGGCTATTTATCAGTTTTTACCGCCTTGCATGGCTTAACGTTCACCCAAGCCGTGCTACATGAGCATTTTGCCATTTCGCTTCTACGAAAATGTGGCCGCCACTGCCGGCAATGTAATACGCCACATTGAGCCCTGCTGGAAAACGCTACGAGAGCTTCAACTGCCCGGTGGATGTTCTTATTTCAATGTTTGAATACTTTCCCTCCGGCTATATGCATTGTAGAAGGGTTAGAATAAAGGTATCGCAAAGGTACTCCAGCACAGAGAATTGGCAAGTTGACGTGGAGAAATAAGGCAGCGTCATTACACATAACAGGTGTAGAATGTGCCCAAAATTTACACCATAAGAAGCACAAATGAGTCGGTAACGGCTGTTTGTAGCAGGAATGATAACTACACAGGCAGCATTACGCCTGTCTGAAAGATTACTGATTCTGCGAGGACTAATACGGAACTATATGGTTTCCTTACTTCTTTATTTACCATAACATGGGTAACGTAAGATAAGAACGAATAAAACATCTAGAATCTATGTTACGCAGTAAAGCAACTTTCAGGCTTGCTTTCTCTTATTGGCAGATTAAAGAAACTCTTAGGCGATCCATAACTATGCACCGCCTTAGCAACGCGGCGTGTTGCCAGTTGTGGCATTGGTGCAGAAATTTAATCTTTTCTCAACAGAAGCGAAAGAATGGCAAAACAGAAAGGCTAAGCTAGATGTTTCATTCGTAAAAATTTAGGTTGGAAAACCAATCGCCCTTGTTATGACTTGAGAACATTTTTTTCGCAGTTTGTTTCATAAGCTATTTACAAAATCATTCTTTGCGATGCACCTTTCTGCATCCCAGCATGCACACGTGAAAGCCTATAGGGAATACCGAAGAGCCCTGGTCCTCATCCCAGTTCATCGCGCAAGAAGTAAATTAATGCATTGCGTCGGTAATGAGGTTCCGAGCACTCTGGGAGTACGGACAGCTGTGCACCTCTATATTTTTAAGGTGTAATGACCCGTTCTTCGCAAATGCAACTTCATCACAAGGCGTCAATGCGATTCCAGTGTGGTCCAAAGAAAAAACTTGTTTCTGCACAGGCAGCACAAGCGAAGGCCGTTTTTTCTTGTGATGGAAGTTGTATTGGTACAGTGCTTCTGCGCTCTTGCTACTTTATTTTTCTGTAAGCACTTCTGAGTAGAATTTGCATGTTGCCTTTATTATTGTAGGAAAGTTACCCAATCAAAACATTAGCTATTGCACAAGGGTCTAAAATTATGCGGTTTCTTGGGAAGTTGATATTACGAAACTTGAATACCAATTGTGGGATTAAAACGGAAGCGTGGAGGCTGTCTTTTGTTGTTTCATATATGAAGCAGAGCCTGAATAACTAATGTGCCCACCTTATTTGCTACTTGCATTGAAGAACCTAATGAAAGAGCTTATGGAGCAAACTTCGCAGGCAACTGCCTGCATTAGACGTGCACGTTTCGCAGAATCCTATTTCTCCGATGGTAGTTTTTAATTCAAGATTTCGAAATTGTTATACAGCGCAGAGCGTGCAGGTATTCATTTGGCCTCGTTTTGTAAGATTAGTTGCGTGCTTTTTCCTCATGCGCAATAAGGTATATATATATATATATATATATATATATATATATATATATATGTGTGTGTGTGTGTGTGTGTGTGTATATACAGGCTGTCTGAGCTATCATGCAGCACGATTTAAAATAAGAGTCACGGAGTTACGCAAAGCTAACCTAGTGCGTATTGTTTCCAGTTAATTTCCAGAGATTTCAGTTTCCAGAGATTTAATTAGGTAACTGTAATTAATTATCTAACTCGAGAAGTACTGTCCTAATTATCAAAGTGTCAATGAGAAAGTTGTAGAGCAACGTGAAAAAGTCCCGATACAGCTTTCGGTAGCTCGGTACGTGCTACATAATTCTGTTTTTCCGAGTGTGAAAGCAGCCCGCGAATATACGCAGAATTGCCGCGTTACTGGCCGCTCGAGGCACGTTGTGTGTATTCGCGGACACAATACGCACTACGGTGGCTTCGCGTAACGCTGTTCTTGTTTTTGTAAATCGAGCTGCATGATAGCTGAGACACCCTTTATATATATATATATATATATATATATATATATATACGAAGTGAAGGAAACACTAAAGTAGGATGGTAAAAGCCAGTCATGAGCATGACTCAGCAACAATGACAATGACTCAGCGAATAAATATTAACACTCAAAAGCCACTGAAATGGGTTCGGACGTGGGTACTAAGTGAAGTAAACCCTACGCGATGCTGGTAGAAGTCATAGTCATGACCATGACTGATCAAAAATGACAATGGCTCAGCGACAAAAGATTAACGCTCAAAAACCACTGAAATGGGTTCGGACGTAGTATACTAAGTGAAGGAAACATTAAACGATTGTGGTAGAAGTCATAGCCATGACCATGACTGAGCAAAAATGACAATGACTCAGTGAAAAAATATTACAACTAAAATACCACTGACATGGATTCGGATGTGGGTACTCAGCGAAGGAAACAGTAATGGATAGTGGTCGAAGTCATAGTCATGGGTCATTATCATCATCATCAGCCTATATTTATGTCCACTGCAGGACGAAGGCCTCTCCCTGCGATCTCCAATTACCCCTGTCTTGCGCTAGCGTATTCCAACTTGCGCCTGCGAATTTCCTAACCTCATCATCCCACCTGACTTTCTGCCGTCCTCGACTGCGCTTCCCTTCTCTTGGTATCCATTCTGTAACCCTAATGGTCCACCGGTTATCCATCCTACGCATTACATGGCCTGCCCAGCTCCATTTCTTCCGCTTAATGTCAACTAGAATATCGTCTACCCCCGTTTGTTCTCTGATCCACACCGCTCTCTTCCTGTCTCTTAACGTTACTCCTAAGATTTTTCGTTCCATTGCTCTTTGTGCGGTCCTTAACTTGTTCTCGAGCTTCTTTGTTAACCTCCAAGTTTCTGCCCCGTATGTTAGCACCGGTAGAATACAATGATTGTACACTTTTCTTTTCAACGACAGTGGTAAGCTCCCAGTCAGGATTTGGCAATGCCTGCCGTATGCACTCTAACCTAGTTTTGGGTGTGACTCAGCCATGGGTGTCATGGGTGTGACTCAGCAAAAATGACATTGACTCAGCGAAACAAATTAATACTCAAATGCAACTGAAATGGGTTCGGACGTGCGCACTAAGTGAAGGAAACTATAAAACATTGTGGTAGAAGTCATAGTCATGACCATGATTCATCAAAAATAAGAATGACTCCGCGAAAAAAGAATAACACTCAGAAAGCACTAAAATGAGTTTGGAGATGGGTACTAAGTGAAGCATACACTAAATGATGATGGTAGAAGCATGAATCAGCAAAAATGACAATTACTCCGCAAAAAGAGATTAACACTCAAACACCACTAAATGGGTTTGGACATATATGATAGGCATGACAAGAATGTCATGACATGCGCGTGATGTAGGTCATGAAACAGCCGCCTATTTCGTGTGATGGTCGTTCCGTTAACTTGGTTGTTTCGCCGCACTTTGCTTCGCAAACATCGATTTCCACAGGGCGTGGGATCTACCGTCTTTTTTATTGCGATAGCAATTACGCGGAAACTTCAACTGGATTTCGGCCGTCGGCGTCGTCGTCGCTGTGAGGTTCCGTACAAAGTCCACGACGATAAAATCGTCGCCGCACGCCGTATTCCGCCGCGCGCTATCACGAAGAGCGAAAGCACGGCGGAAAGCAAACGCGACCGTCGCGCGAAAGCAAGTGGGGGTATGCGATGGAGGGAGGCGGGGCGACGCTGTGCTGCCGCACCAAAATGCGTATCTTGCAGCCGGGCGCAAGGGGAACTGGCCACTTAATCTCCCACGACGCGAAAGCAAGAAAGCGGGAAGGCAGCGCGGGAGGGAGGAGGGGCAGCTTTTACTCTGCCAACAACTGCGTTTGTACTTTGCCCGGGTGTGGCGGTCGCCAGCACCGTCTCTTATCTCCACACGGCTCTAACCTTTGTATGCACTGTGCATTCGCTGCTCAGTTTCCGTTGAAGCATTAGACCGCATGAACCTTCGCACGGTGCGGCGGCTGCGCTTGCTGCCAGCGTTTTAAAGTCGTTGTCTGCGGTTACTCAGTGTGATCTATTCATGCTTGCTTGTGCGCCCTGACACCACGCTTGTTAATTCAGTTAGTAAGCGAATGTGTCCAAGTTTATCCAACCGATAAAACTGCTACGCCTATTCCGAATAGCTCTCTACTAATTTGCTATCGCAATTGATGCTTCGCCTTTTTATATAAATAGGCATTTGGTGCCGCAACTAAACGTCGCCTCCCCCTCCCTCCCGTCCCCCCACAGCCTTTCGCGCGACGGAAGAAGTCGCATTTACTCTCTATATATGGTGATTCTAAAGCCGGTAAGAGACACTTATTTCTGCAGCCCTTCAGCGAGCAGGGCGCTGAACCCGCGTTTGCTCTCCGCCGTGCGGTCGCTTTCCGTGAAAGCGTGCGTCCCTCGCGCGCTTTCACTCGCACATACAGCATAGGGCGCGCGGCGATGATTTAATCGCCGTTGGCGTCATACGGAACTTCACGGCGAAGGCACAAATCCGCTTTGGAGTGTCCATGTAATTTCTATCCCAATAAAAACTGCTTGTGCAGCTGGGGAACGATTCCACGTCTTCACATTACGCGTGCGATGCTCTTACCTATGGAGCTACCGCGGCGCCGTCTTCCCATTCATTTTCCGCCGCCAAGGTTCGTGAGCGTTGGCACTGCCCAACACTCCCACACTTAGTTCTTGTAGTAAAACATAAATACCCCAGAATGTCGATGGGAAAACGGCACCGCGGTAGCTCAATTGGTAAGAATATCGCAAGCGTAATGCGAAGACGTGGGATCGTTCCGCACTTGGGGCAAATTGTTTTTTCATCCACTTGCATTTCCATTTATAAATAATTTATTTAATTCATTTAGTAAGTACAAATAATGTCTTGCATGTTTTCCTTGATGTCTTTGTTGGCTACTTATGATATAATTAATAAAGATCGGCCCACTCGGTACCGTTTCATCAAAGGACTTGCACTTTAAATAGAGCAAGTCCTTGTGGCAATTAGTCCACTGTGAATAAATGCTTAGAAAGAAAGTCAAATAATTTAAGACTCTTAGCTAATTTCGGATTTTTCTTCTGGGAAAGTTGGAAGATTCTATTGCCCAATAGACTCAACGTTTCTAGCAGACCACTATTTGTCACTGTAGTGGCTGCGCACTCTTGCAACAAAGAAGTCGCTACGATACGAATTACAAATATGAAACAGGTGTGCATTACTCAGTAGACCATAAAAATTATGGTCATTTTAGATCGAACAAGGAAGGACGGAAATCGACAAGGAAAGTTCCAACTTTCGACTGTTTTGACAAAGCAGTCCAAAGTTGGCACTCCCCTTGTCCCCTCGCCTCGCAGTTTCACTCGAAAGGTGAAGCATCGATTGCAATAGCAAATTAGCAAAGAGCCACACGAAGTAAGGATAGTACTTTATCGGCCGTATCGACTTGTAAACATTCGCTTGCTAACTAAATTAACAAGCTTGGTTTCAGCGCGCACAGCAAACATGAACACATCACACTCGGTGACAGCGGACACTCGCTGTCAAAACGCTGGCGTGGGGAAACGCGGCGGGAGCCGCGAGCGAGGTGACCTTCGTGCGGTCTATCGCTTCGACGCAGACTGAGCACCGAGAATACACAGCACGCGCAAAGTTACGAGCCGCCGACACACCTAGGTTCTGCCTTCAACGCAAGTGGCTCTCAAGATACGGCCGCGCGACCACGCGCAGCTCGCACATATGCAGTTTCAGCCGGTGTAGAATGCCGCCACCGTCCCTCTCGTTGGTTGCCGCGCGCGTGACGGAAAACGGCGCGTTTCCTGCCCGTGTCCTTGCGGTCGCGCGGGCGAGATTATGCCGCGATAGTCGGCTCCCTTCATACGCTTTCGAAAACTCGCACATACAGCGAAGGCGCGCGGCGACGGCGTTATCGCCCTTGGACTTTATACGGCACATCATGGCGCCCGCTACGACAACAGCGACAGCGACTGCAGAAATGCGCCTCGAGTGTCCATATAATTATGTCACAATGAAATAATAAATAGGTGTGTCAGCATGGCAAATATTGCCATGCGTCGTTGTTGGAAGAATTAAAATTTGCAGGTGCAGTAAACGCATCGGCCATTAGTTGGAACCGAGATGGGCTGAAACAGTAATCAGTGGCTATTGGAGGCGTTCTCTTGGTCGTCACTTATGCTGGTCGGACTACGAAGTGCTACTGGCAGCTCGAACATACGGGACTGAGTATAACCTTCTGGTAGCACTGCTACTCACTGTTTTTTATGAAGTCGATTATCAAGCTGGTTGCACGTAGGAACATGTAGAGCAAGGTTATCATGAGTTAACGTAGCCACGAAATATTGTAGCCATTTGAAAACTGGCACTTTAAAAGTTGTTCTTCTCGACAGGCTTGACATACCCGAGCACGCCCACCTAAGCCGCATAATTTCACAAATATGAGCATGATTATTCCTACCTTTAGCATGGAGATTTATCTTTACCAAGGTGATAAAGCGGACGAAACTTCAACGCCATTGCAAGCTTGATTTAGCGAAGGGAAAAGTATAGAAAATGACATTTTGCACTTTTACCATCGCATTTGCACTGTTTGTTAGGCAAGTATTCAAGTTTCTCTACTTTTCGGCACGCAGAAACAAAATGCAGAGATCAAAGCGAACGGGTAGAGAGATCAGACGTATCAACGCCTTGTGCACTAGGTTGTTTTTATTGTTATACTTGTACTCACGCCGGCCTCCTTTAATTCCACAGAACAAGCAAGTTCTAACGCCGCACATAGAAGAAACTAGGCACAAGCCTATTTTCAATTGCTGCACTAGGACGCATGCTGCCGAAACATGCCCACATTTAGAATCCGGAAGGAAATCTCAGCGAGGACTTCACTCGGTCTTCGCGAGTGAGAAGTTGAGCGCCTAAACTTTTCTTTGTTCAACTTCTTCAAGTCAAGCACGATGATACGACATACCCTGAGCGCCCATGCTTGGAGACTCTAACGCTGAGAAAGAAGTATGGCAACCAAGTGCAGTGACGTAATGAGATCATTTGTATGCGTGCTGGTGTCCCGTCGAAATTCGCGCACAGACGGTCACCGCGCTGCTTTGGGCACCGTTGGCAGGCGGCAACTGCTGCATCGACAGACGCGAGGGCATGCCTCTAATCGGCACTAAAGCGGAACGAAAAAGTTCTAGACAGCGCTTTGCATTTGTTCTGTTCCGGGGGTTCAGGAAATTCAGCATGTATATTCCACCACCTAACTGCCACTGTCATATTCTGTGGTCTTTGTGGGGGAATGCGATTTGCGTAGACATAAGCGTGATCCATGTGTAATAGCCACCGGATGGTAAAATAACAAGGCGTAGTAATTTCTCCTAACGCCTAAACGAAAAAATAATGAATTGTGAAGAGTGCACTAAATAACTAAGAGTAAACAAAGAGGCTAGAAAATGGTATAATTTACCTGACTGGCATTGCGTTTCAACCATCTGCAGTTCTCATTTTTTTTAATGATACCCCACGTCTACTCACTCTGTGGCGACCATTATCACACTTCTTTACACACGCTTTGTCCTTTATTGGAAATATAATCGCCATCCTTTGTGTATCTCAGCTATTGTTGTGATAAGACAAAATGTCTGTGGAAGAGACCACGGGTTATTTTTTCTTGGTCTATTGGTGGCGATAAGTCGGCAAGTCGGATGTAGGATGCGATCCTGTGAGAAAGCCTGACATAAATGCTTCTTTTATACTCGTATACAGCATGAACTGGAATATATATTGACATTCCTCCCCCCCCCCCCCCCCCCCCCCCCCCCCCCAAAAAAAGCTGAAGTCACATCTCGTCTTATTTAGCGGTCTTCAGCGCACTGGGAGTCGTCGTCCTGCCAAGTCGACGTCAGGGGTCTACCTATATTCCGGTTTATACAAAATGTGCTTACGTCGATTCACAAAAAGGCAAATAAGTCCATTTGCTTTTTCGAAACGTTCAAAATTGCCACATATTTCTGATAACGAAACCTGATAGCTTGCATTTTTGCACACTATATATGATAGAAGAGCCTTTTTTTGTATCAAGTTATCTACAAAGGAATAAGCACATGTAAAAGCTAGAGCCATCGCAATATCTGTAATCGGGGCTAACATTACGTAGCTTAAGCGCGCTAAAACATTATAACGCTGGTATCTCATAAACGAATGACTGGCTATATAATAGATGAGAGGCGAGTTTAGCGGCACACATAGCGAGTTGCAATACACGAAAGCTCTACCTTTTTTTAAAAATAAATTACTGATCTTCTGTAAAAGTAGTGATGCATGCTCATTTTATTGCGATAACAGTTATATGGATACTTCAAGCGGATTTCTGCCGTCGGCGCCGCCGCCGTCGGCATCGCCGTCGCCGTGAGGTTCCGTGTAAAGTCCAAGGGCGATAAAATCGTCGCCGCGCGCCGTATGTGCGAGTGAAAGCGCGCGGGTCGCGGTGAAGGTGTACTGCTTATGTTATGTTATCTCCACACGGCTCTGACCTTTGTATGCGCTGTGCATTCGCCGCTCAGTTTCCGATGAAGCGATAGACCGCACGAACCTTCGCTCGCTGCGGCGGCTGCGCTTGCTGCCAGCATTTTGACTGTGGTTGTCTGCGGTCATTGAGTGTGTGATCTATTCGCGTTTGCTTGTGCGCGCTGACACCACGCTTGTTACTTCAGTTAGTAAGCGAATGTGTCCAAGCTTATGCAGCCGATAAAACTACTATCCCTACTCCGAATAGCTCTCTACTAATTTGCTATCGCAATTGATGCTTCGTCTTTCGCGCGGAACTGCGACATTTTTTATTTTGCACTCTAACAAATATCGCTGCTTCTACAACATAAGGAAGTAGAGTAACTTCAATTGATCGTAAATAAATGGGCCTTCGATACCATATTTGTTTCCCCGGTTCTATACGGGGTCGAGTACACTATGGAATATAACAGTGTGGAAATGCACTTGCGTCGTGTGCTTAATTCCACGGACGGACAACCGGAACTAATTTTGTGTTTTGGCAAACATCACCCAGAAAACAAGTAGAGTCCCATGTTGAGAAATTAGGTTTTCTGCTTTACCGACATTTGTGACAAGTAAACATGATGGCAGCTGGCATTCATATCACAGGAAAACTGCCTAACTTCATTAGATATAGGCGTGAAACTCTCTTTTCAAATACTGCGGTGCACACCAGCCGCTCAGAAGTTATACGCAGTCTTCATCTATCAGTTATTTCATCGCAGGCGTGGTTCGAGCTCACTGTCGTGTAAAGTAAAATTTTTACATTATTATGACTGGACTGGGAAAACTTTATTTTACAGCCTTATGACTAATTACGATATCCAAGAGACAAACCAGCACATTGAAGCTTGCAAAACGTGTTTAATGTAAATACCAAGCGTCAGCGCCAGTACTTCGCGCAGTAGTCGCGCAAAACATATGCCGTAAAAGTACACTACGTCGTTGCGCGCGAACGCACACACGCCCAGACACACACACACACACACAAAAACAAACATTTACTTGTGCTTAAGGCTCTAGATAAAGCCACAGCATTTCCGCACAGTTTTACCTAACAAAAAAAGAAGACAAATGGTAAATCTTTGCGCCGGTTGTCAAAGACCACCATTCTTCTCCTTCCCGGTCTGCATAAAAATGAAATAATGTTGATGATACCTTAAATGCACATCTTATCGCACAATGGTACGAAATAATAGACACCAGTTGGTGATTGCCAGCAACATGAAACCACCTTTTACTCTTTGAATGACGTGTATCTAATGGATGTAGAAGTAAATGCTTGCACTGCTCTTAAGAACCCGAACTCTTGCCTTTGTACTGCGATCAACTTGAGCGACTTCCGGGTACAGTTCACACTGCGCGAAAGCGGCCTTAACAGCCTCTATCAGGACTGAAGTCACCACTTTTTGTTTTTGTTGGTGCGCAATTTGTGATTCCCGAAGGGTATAATGGGGACATTAAGGTCTACTCTCAACCACTGGGTGGCACCGCCAGTGGCATGCCAAGAGCAAGAAGCATGCCCCCATTCAAACGTCGTTAATTTTTTTTCACTAGGAGCCTTAACTGAACTAAACGTTACGGGCATCGGCGAAAACCCTGCGAGCGCTGTAGACTAATGAGCTGCCGTAGGCTACGGATAATTTACTTCTGATGACAGGCATTACCAACATCTGGTGACCGAGGATTGTTATTCTTTGCTAGTAATATTTGTTCCGTTGTTAAGCTTACTACTGTGTCAAGAGCGCACCCGATAGAACGAACCGATGTAATCTAAAGACGAGGCCGACATTTCCAAGGAATGGCATGAAAACTAAACGGGGTGGTTAACTGCTCCGAGTTTTTCGTTCAAGAATACAAAAAACACTTCCTTTCCTGTTAAATTGCTGAATCTCACTCTGAAATTTTGTGAACGAAAGCACTGTAGCATTAAAAATCAATCACAAGAAAGACAACCATTACAACATGAACACAAATCGTTACGGCCCCAAAGCAGTGATACTTTGTTTTTACATTTAGATCACTAACTCTTGCGTCGTGCGGTTAGAGAGGTTCGTCAAATAGCGACAAATCAGGACACCACCCTGAATTCATGATATATGTAGCTTACGTTCAACGAAAGGGAGGTATAAAAAGCAATGTTATAGAAAAGAGAATACTTGTGTTACCACTGTGAGAACTATTTGCTTTGCACTTATAATAAAGTGTAAAATAAATCATCGCGGGAAGCTAGCTATCTTAGTGTAGAAAGTAGTCACGGACGACCAGGAAAGTGAAAGGCCTGCTTGATGCATCTGCATTTATCTTAAACTTGTGTGCTCAGGGTGCCGACCAGAAGTTTGTCGCTGAAAAGGGAATCGGGTCTCCTTTATCCAGCTGTGTAAAGGAGCTCTGCTTACCTTGTTTGCATTTCTTTTGCCATGTAGTGCTCGTGACAGCCATTAACTTTGGAGCTCGTACAGTTTATCAAACGGTTCTGTATAATGCAACGGCTGCAGATAGCAAACAAACTCGTATGTGCTAGGAAAGTAAAGTTCCTTCTCATTACTCTTGCAGAATTGCGTTTCATACGTTCGCAGATTCTGCGCTGTCGCTCGGAATCAATTTTGGGCAGATATTGTATACACAGTATTAAAGCGAAAAAAAAGTAAATAGCGATATCTTGTCAAGTCCACACATGTCTGAGGGTTAGGTTGAAGTATGGCCAGACAGAATACTTACGCAACACACTTTCCATGCTGTAGTTTATACAAATGCAAGTAATCATGTGTCAGAACTCTGCTTTTTAAAGCAGTTTCAGAGTATCCTTGCCATGTGCGGTATGTATTAATGCACACTTCACTGCTTCCTTTTCTTTTTGCCTTTACGCGCTGCGCTAGAGGTAATGTTTACCTTATTTGCAGCCCGTTAGCAGATGTCGTAAACAGCTCACAAATAAATATATATTTTTTTCTGATGGCTCACGCTTGAGTACTGGTCGTTTCGAAAGCTTTGATGTGTCTAGACTGGTTTTAAATCTGTTGCTTTTGCGCATGCCATTACATGGGCGCCCTTGTCAATTACACCAAAGCTCAACATTTGCTACGGGCTCATGATGCTAAGTTCTATAACTAGCCGGCTGCCATGCTATTGGACACACCGCAATGCCGATGGCACCGTGATGATAGCGTGTGCTCTATGAACAAGTTCTTGCGATTGTTTCGCACACACGCCAGTTCAAACGTCCTTCCCCGTGTACTGCCCAATCCCTGGAAAGGTTCATGAGTATGGTGCCCCTGTGCGGTCATTTCGTATGACAAAAGTTGGAATACGCAAACTGAATTCGAAATCGACCTTATTCACTGCATCATTTATACTAGCTGGAGGATGCGTACGTCGAACTTTTACGACGTAGCGGCGTTTCCCGAGGTCTACCGCATACTTCTGTTTCACGCAAACTGCCTTATCGCCCGACATGGCTCCACACAGGAGTGCACACAAAGCGTATATGAATAGCCATGTGTACTACCCCTGCAGATGGGTCGGTCACCCGCTCTGTCCTCTACGGAAGTACGATATGAAACAACAAATGGAGACGTAAATATTATTACTACAAGTGCACGCCGTCAGCCGCATCCCTCTAAAACCAAATAAACTGAATTCATGCCACACCGTTTTCGTGCTCCAACTTTCTCCGCTTAGAGCTCGCGCTGTCGTGCAACCGAGAAGTGGGGTGCGTTTGCAGCCGAAGAGAAACTATCTTTGAGACGTACGCGCTGTCACGTGAGAAGTTTGTGGCGCCTTACGCTTGAAATCCTGCAGTCAGGGGTGGCATTGTGCGGCTTTCTATGCCACCTGGACTGATGATTGCTCGGCGCGTTTGTCGCCAAAATTCGCTGTGTGCCACTTGGGGAGATGCACCGAAACATACTCTAATTTCATGTGTAATGCGCACTTGGATACCATATAGTTCAAAGCCTTTTTCGCGTATTTATCATTGAAGGCACCTATGGTACTCAGCAGCCGGAGCTTCTACAGTAAGCTAGTTTGGTGGAGATACCAATTAGTTCCTTTTGTTTTTCTTTACCCAAGTATTTGCATTACCGTGTGGGTGAAGCTAATTGTTGCGTCGTTATCATACCTATAATTACCATATTTTAAACAGAACAACAACGTAATCCTTTTCGTTGCCGTGTTCGCGTGGCTGTTTACAGATGTCTGTTTTACAGATAACACTAGATACGATGACATTGTCAATCGATGAACAGTCTCGTCGAAATCCAGCCATAGAGTCAGGGTAAATTTTACATTGTTCAAGGTACCATTCGAGATGCATGAGGATAATACGCTCTATGAGCTTACTGAGCAGCTGGTGAGTGCTGTAGGCCAATATGATGACAGTTCCAGCGGTGACTTTTGGGCTTTTAGAAGCGGTACGAGGTGGCTGCGTTTCCATTCCTGTGGACAGACGCCATCTTGATATGACCTATTAAAAAGGTTGAGCAGTTCTAGTCGCGCGTATCGATCTAGGTTGCGCAAAGCAGTATATGCTATTTTGTCGGGCCCTGGCATAAAACTAGGTGGAGCGATGAAGTTAGGAAATTTGCAGGCGCAAGTTAGCTAGCGCAGGACAGGGGATATGAAAGACCGCAGGGAGAGGTCTTCGTCCTGCAGTGGACATAAAATATTGTTACGCGAACGAAGAATTAAGGACAGGAGACTATTTACAAGTATATTTACAAAAGATAGCTGCAGCGCTGGCCAGATCAGCCGATAGCTCGAGAGCCCAGAGCAGTTCGTCTTCTTCGTCTAGGCGCCCGCGCGCCTCGTTCAAACAACCAAATACCACACGCGTGTAGCATAATACCCCGGCGGCAGAAGCGACGTCCCGGAGCGTCTAAATGTCATCACTGGGAGGGTGATACTGCTTCAGTCGTGTAACGTGCACGATATCACTGGACTGGGAAGCAGATGGGGCGTCAGGGGCGATCTCGTAGGTGACGGGAGTCACGGCACGAATCACTCGGTAGGGGCCTGTGTAACGAGACAGCAGTTTTTCTGACAGGCCGACCTGACGCGACGGAGACCATAGAAGCACCAAAGAACCAGGCGGGAAGTGCACGTCACGGTGTCGCTGGTCGTACAAACGCCGTTGACTCTCTTGGGAGTGCAGAAGGCGGCCACGAGCAATTTCCCTTGCGTGGGCAGCGCGGGCGACGGCGTCAAGTGCATATTCACTGGTAGGTGCTGCGTGAACAGGGATGCTTGTGTCGAGGGGCAGTGCTGGTTCTCGGCCGAACAGAAGGAAAAATGGTGAATAACCGGCTGTGTCGTGGCGCGAGGAATTATACGCAAAGGTGACAAACGGTAGAGCGAGGTCCCAGTCAGTGTGGTCGGAAGACACATACTTCGCGAGCATGTCTGTGAGAGTGCGATTAAGACGCTCCGTGAGGCCATTCGTTTGCGGATGGTATGACGTGGATAGCTTGTGCCTCGTGGCACAGGACTGCGGGATGTCCGCGATAACTTTTGACAGGAAAGTCCGGCCACGGTCTGTGAGAAGTTGTCGCGGAGCTCCATGTAATAAAATCATGTCGCGTAGAAGAAAATCGGCAACATCCGTGGCACAGCTGGTAGGGAGCGCTCGGGTGATGGCGTAGCGCGTGGCGTAATCTGTGGCCACAGCGATCCACCTGTTTCCAGAGTAGAAAGAGGAAAAGGACCAAGTAAATCTAAACCAACCCGAAAGAATGGTTCCGCGGGAATGTCAATTGGTTGAAGGTACCCAGCAGGGAGCGTCGACGGTGTCTTGCGTCGCTGGAATTTCTCACACGCAGCTACGTATCTTCGAACGGAGCGAGCAAGCCCTGGCCAAAAGAAGCGTCGGCGGATCCGGTCGTAGGTACGTGACACACCGAGGTGACCGGCAGTGGGGAGGTCGTGAAGTTCGTGGAGAACAGCCGAGCGAAGGTGTTTAGGGATCACAAGGAGTAATGCTGGGCCGTCGGGGTGAACGTTGTGGCGGTAGAGTACGCCATCTTGAAGAGTGAATAAGCGAAGGGAGCTGTCGGCAAGTGACGATTCCAGGCGGTCAATGATGACACGCAAGGACGGGTCACGGCGCTGCTCGTCTGCGACATGGACCAGTGGAAAAACAGAGAGAACGCAGGCGTCGGTGTCAGGCTCAGACGTAGAGGACGGGTCTTGGACTGGGTAGCGAGAGAGGCAATCTGCGTCCTGGTGTTGGCGTCCCGACTTGTACGTCACTGTGTAGGGATATTCTTGTAGTCGGAGAGCCCAACGACCGAGCCTACCAGTAGGATCCTTGAGCGACGAAAGCCAACACAGCGCATGATGGTCTGTGATTACTGAGAAGGGCTTGCCATATAAATATGGGCGGAACTTTGAAACAGCCCAGACGAGAGCAAGACATTCGCGCTCGGTAATTGAATAGTAGTCGAATAGTAATCGAATCGCTCTGCAGTTGTCAGGAGCCGGCTAGCGTAGGCTATAACGCGGTCGTGTCCGTGTTGTCGTTGCGCTAAGACTGCGCCGATCCCATAACCACTGGCATCGGTTCGGACCTCTGTAGGTGCGGACGGGTCAAAGTGGGCCAAGATCGGTGGATTGGTCAGAATCGTGATAAGGCGTGAAAATGCGGCAGCCTGAGGGTAACCCCACGTAAAGACACGTCTTTCTTCAGAAGTTCAGTGAGTGGTCGAGCGATTGCTGCGAAATCCTTCACAAACCGTCTGAAATAAGAGCAGAGCCCCACAAAACTCCGGACGTCTTTGACAGAATGAGGTACAGGAAACGCTGTTACTGCTCGAACCTTCTCCGGGTCGGGTTGTACTCCGGAAGCATCGACGAGATGGCCGAGCACTGTAATCTGTCGGCGCCCGAAGTGGCACTTCGATGAGTTTAATTGGAGCCCAGCCTTGCGGAAGACGTCAAGGATAGCTGCGACGCGCTCAAGGTGCGTCTCAAACGTAGGAGAAAACACAAGGACGTCGTCGAGGTAACAAAGGCAAGTTGACCATTTGAAACCTTGAAGCAGAGAGTCCATCATCCGTTCGAACGTGGCGGGGGCATTGCATAAACCAAACGGCATAACCTTAAATTCGTAGAGGCCATCTGGAGTGACGAAAGCGGTCTTTTCTTTGTCTTGGTCATCGACGGAAATCTGCCAATAACCAGATCGAAGGTCAATGGACGAAAAGTATTTGGCACCGTGAAGACAATCAAGAGCGTCGTCAATTCGTGGTAACGGGTAAACGTCCTTTTTAGTGATTCGGTTGAGGTGGCGGTAATCGACACAGAAACGCCACGTGCCATCTTTCTTTTTGACGAGCACCACCGGCGATGCCCAAGGGCTCGACGAGGGCTCAACAATGCCTTTGGCGAGCATCTTGGTGACTTCCTGCTAAATAACTTGCCGCTCTGCCGTGGACACGCGATACGGTCGGCGATGAATGGGAACAGCATCACCAGTGTTTATCTGATGCTTAACAAGGGACGTCTGACCAAGTGGGCGATTGTCAGTGTCAAATATGTCGCGATAAGAAAGCAAAAGGCGATATAGGGCGGCTGCTTGGCCAGGGGCGAGGTCCGGAGCGACCATGGGACGTAATGGGCCGTCGAGGTTCAAGGCATCCTGCGGGTTATCAGGAGGATCTGGAGACGCGTCGGCTGCAAAAGCAGTGACGTGGTCGTCTGTCACTGACCGGAGCGTGGCCACCGCTATGCCATCAGGTAACACTTGCTTCGTCAAGCCAAAATTGACAACGGGGAGACACATCCGATTAGCGGCAAGGGTAACGACGGAGTGTGGCACAGAGATGTCGCGCGCCAGGAGGACATCACGAATAGGGGCGACGACATAGTCGCCATCAGC
Organism: Dermacentor silvarum; assembly: GCF_013339745.2. Taxonomy (NCBI): domain Eukaryota; kingdom Metazoa; phylum Arthropoda; class Arachnida; order Ixodida; family Ixodidae; genus Dermacentor; species Dermacentor silvarum. The sequence goes on along the minus strand of NC_051161.1, from coordinate 103,079,117 downwards.
CACGGTTGCCGTTGAGGCCAATTCGACGAAGGTTAGGGCTTTTGGAGGTAACGGAACAAACGCTGTAGTGCATAGGGTGTGCGGTTGTTCGGGGCGGACGTCGGAAACAAGAGGAAGCTCGAGGCACAGCGTACCGGTGGAACAGTCGATGAGGGCAGAATGCGTCGTCAGAAAGTCGAGCCCGAAGATTAGGTCATGAGGGCAACGGGTCAGCACGGAGAACAGGACGGGAACTTGGCGGCCAGCAATTCCTACGCGAGCAGTGCACATACCACAGACGGCAACAGTGGCGCCAGTGGCGACGCGGACGGCTCGAGTGACGGCAGGCGTAAGAACTTTTTTGAGGCGACGACATAGGTTGGCGCTCATGATGGACACTTGGGCTCCAGTATCAATCAATGCCGTCAACGGGACACCATCTACATCTACTTCAATTAGGTTCGTGTTCGTGAGGAGCGGCAACGGAGGATTTGGACAGGACGAACGTGATGCAGCACTACCTCCAAGAGCTGCATGGCCTAGTTTTCCGTCCGGGAGGGTCCATAATTGGTCGGCGACGAATAGCGGCGTGGCTGGGGCGACGGGGACCGACGGCGCTGAGGTGACGGCGAGCGAGTGGGACGACTGTCATCGACGGATACGTAAGAGCTAGTAGGCGTACGGCGAGGCGAGTAGGGGCGAGGGTCGGCAAATGGGCGAGGAGGCGGGGAAAAGTAGCTCGAATACGGCGATGTCCAGGAGGTGCGGCAGTGGCGAGCGACGTGGCCAATGCGGTGGCAACGAAAGCAAATGGGCTTGTCGTCCGGAGTTCTCCACTCTGAAGGGTTGCGGTATCTGGGACGGGAATACAGTTCACTGGGAGGCGCAGCTGTCGGCACCAGTCGGGCGTCAGCTCGGGAGATGGAGCAGGCAGCAGGAAAACCGAGGTTGGCAAACTCTTGCCGCACAACCTCCTGAATGAGGGAGATCGCTGGGGCTGGTTGGTCAATGGTGGGGTCAAGTGGGCGCGGAAGGAACGTGGCAGGACTGGCAGCCTCGAGCTCGCGGCGAACAATACGCGTGACGGTCTCATTGGAGGGGGGTGAAGCGGTAAGGGCGACGCAGGACGACGTCGCAGCCGTGTTAGGGAGCCGGGAGAACTGTGGAATGACGCGACGGCTTTTGGGCGAGCTCAAAGCGGCGGCATTCCTTGACAATGACGTCGATGGTAGACACATTGTTGAAGATCAACAAGTTGAAGGCGTCGTCCGCGATCCCCTTGAGAACGTGGCCAACCTTGTCAACTTCGACCATGTTCTCGTCGACCTTCCGGCAAAGAGCGAGCACGTCTTGTATGTACGAGACATACGATTCAGTGGCAGACTGTACTCGTGTAGCAAGCTCTTTTCTTGCAGCCTGCTGCCGACCGGTCGGATTGCCAAAGAGGTCGCGGAGCTTCTCCTTGAAAGCGTCCCAGCGAGAGATCTCCTCCTCGTGTGTCCGGAACCAGACACGAGGTGTTCCGCCCAAGTAGAAGAGGACATTAGCTAGCATTATGGTAGGGTCCCAGTGGTTGTTGCGGCTAACAAGCTCATACATGCGTAGCCAGTCATCAACGTCAACATTATCTTGGCCGGAGAATAAGCCAGGATCGCGGGGAGTGGCAACCGTGACGTACGTTGTGGTTGGAGTTGCAGTAGTAGCAGCAGACGAGTTGTCGTCACCGGAAGCCATGGCGGAAAGCTGGACGGTGCGGCCGCTGCGGAGCTCCGTGGTGAGGACGGGGAACGGCACGCTCCACCAAAATGTTACGCGAACGAAGAATTAAGGACAGGAGACTATTTACAAGTATATTTACAAAAGATAGCTGCAGCGCTGGCCAGATCAGCCGATAGCTCGAGAGCCCAGAGCAGTTCGTCTTCTTCGTCTAGGCGCCCGCGCGCCTCGTTCAAACAACCAAATACCACACGCGTGTAGCAATATATACTGATGATGATGACGGTGATGAAATCTGTCACTGATCCTCTCACATTTGCTTCGCAAGGCCGTGTTTTCCCTGTCGCGAATATAAAGTAATAGATCTGCTTAGGAGAGACAGAAAGAATGAAATTAGAATCTGAGAGGTTAACCTGGCAGAAGTCGGCTTTGCTGCCCACCATAGGCTGAAATGCAAAAAAAAATGCACATAGGAAGGAAGGAAAATGAGTAGCGAAACAGAAATGGGCGTTATAAATTCTGAGGAAGCTCACGTCACTATCATAGCCTATCTCAGGGGCCCATTAATTGCCGCAAGCGAACAAGCGCTTCATGCGCTGGTTAGTAGGAAGCGCTAATTATTATTCAGATGACAGGGTAATCAAATTTCTTGAGGGTAGTTTCTGATATAGGTAACTATATGTGCGATTCAAGTGTATTATCACCCTGGGATAAAGAATAAAGTGCGGGTACTATGACAAACATGATCAGAAAACATCAAATTTCTTTTAATTTACCGCCCATTATGCACTCTTCTGAAGATTCATCCAGCTAGCACTTCCATGCTTCCAAGCTCTAGAGGTTTTTCCCAATGGTGTTGTGTCCTTGGAGTCAGACTGACGGAGAATTGGCGTACACGATGAATAACACAGCGTGGTGTTAAATGCGTGTGGGCGGCACGCGTATTGGAATTGTGGACATTGCCGGTTGGTGCATTGCCGAACATTACAGCTAGCAATGAAATGGGGAGGTGGGAAAAATAAAAATATAGATTAGTCTGGAACAAGAACCAGAATCGAGCGCCGTTGCTTGAACAATGCAGGAAGAGAGAGAATGGGTAGAGCGTTCCTTTACCTACCTTGCTGGCAAGGCAGAACCACTGTTCGTGGCCGATAAATACTTGACAATAAGACGTGATGATAAGTTGCCGAACCCTTCTGAGGAACAGTTTTCACGAACGACTTTTGTGTTGAGGAGGAGGGAGGAAAGAAAAGGGAAAGGCAGGGATGCAAACCAGAGATGTAACTCGATGGCTACAGTTGTGTGTTGGATGTTTTGATGCAGCATTGGAACGGAAAAAAATATGGAAATCCGAGTAATGACATTTTCGACTAATTGCAAGTATACGAAAAAAAAACACAAGGCTAAGATAGAGGTGCCTAAATGGAGAAAAAAGACCACTGAGTTTTTGGCGATGCTAGAAAGGAACATGTCACGTTTGGGAAGTGGTCAAGCAAGAAACAGCCAGAACAAGCTTCAACGACAAGAAAGAACAAACCAGTAAACTTGTCATTATAGACGTTTCAGAGTCAAAACAACGTACAGGAGAGTGAAGACTGCCACGCCTCCTCAGCGAGGATAGTTTTCTGGCTCTGCTGGCTCCTTGGGTGGGAGGGGTTCTAGTGGTTGCGCCTGTAGAAGCTTAAACTTCCCCATGCTGATCGACTGTCCTGCGAAAGCCGAAAGATGCCTTGTGCGTCTAGGAAAAAAAAAATATAAAGTGTAAGAAGTCCAGGCGAGCTTGCACGCCAGTGGAAGACGCTACCACCAAGAAACGATCAATTTTGGGCGTGGTAAGAAGCAAAGGGGCACGCAGCACTTACGTCGGCACAGCGAAAAATAACTTTATAGTGAGTGCTCTCGACTTTATTAAAAAGAACAAAAAATGATATGAGGTATATGAAATAACTTTCCTCAAAAGCACACATAAGAAATATCACCAAATAAATGCGAAGGCAACTATGCCGTCGAGAACCCTGTAGGAAAATGATGGCTTCGGCAACAGGGGGCTCGTAATCAAGATGAAGAATTTAACGGCTGGTGCAATGATCGATAGAGCGTTGAGATAAGTGTGCCCTAGGGACATTCGATTGTTGCATTTATTTAGTTTGTCATATTGTTGTTTGAAGGCACGGGTGAACGGTGGTTGTGGTTTCCTAAGATGAGGTTAGGCATCTGAGTATGTGCAATATCAAACGCAACGAGAATTAAACATATTGCAGTCAGCTCTTCAGTGGGCAGGAATACAATAATTTGGCCGCAAACGACTCCAGTTATTGCACGCACCCAATCACTATACAGTGGCAGTCATATTAAGGTTATAAACCTCCAACATTCACAATTCGCAGTAGGGTATGAGACCGGACTCGCTGATGTTCCATCTAGTGGAACAAAAGGTGGCGTACCAAGAGAAAGGACACCACATGTCTTCGTCCTACCTTTCTTGTAATCGTGTCTCTCGCTTTGCGCTGTTTACCAAGATGGTTCACAAATAATCTGCGGTCTACCGAGCACTCCGTTGCGAAGCACGAATAGGCACCAATGGGGAGCGCAGAAATGATGTTCCTTAAGGACTACCGTAACACTTCGTTATCACGTATATTTCACAATGCGTACAAACCAAACATAAACAACAAACAAACTGAGCTTCTCGCAGAACCCGCTTTATGGCGTAGACACTTGGGACACGCTTTGGTTGGTATTAATCATCATCATCATTATCCTATATTAGTGTTCACTGCAGGACGAAGGCCTCTGCCAGCGATCTACAATAACCCCGGTCTTGCGCTAGCTGATTTGAACTTGCGCCTGCAAATTTCCTAACTTGATCACCCCACCTAGTTTTCTGTCTTCCACGACTGCGCTTCCCTTCTCTCGGTATTCATTCTGTAAATCTAATGATCCACCGGCTATCCATCCTACGCATTAAACGACCTGCCCAGCTCCATTTTTTTCTCTTAATGTCAACTAGAATATCGGCTATCCCCGTTTGTTCTGAGATCCACACCGCTGTCTTCCACTCTCTTAACGTTAGGCCTAACGTTTTTTCGTTCCATGACTCTTTGTGCTGTCCTTAATTTGTTCTCGAGCTTCTTTGTTAACCTCAGTTCCTGCCCCATATGTTAGCACCGGTAGAATGCAATGACTGTACACTTTTCTTTTCACCAACAGTGGTAAGCTCCCAGTCACGATTTGGCAATGCCTGCCGTATGCACTCCAACCTAATTTCATTCTTGTGTAAATTTTCTTCTCATGATAAGCGTCCCCTGTGAGTAACTGACCTAGAAAAACGTACTACATTATGTACTCTACACGCTAACTGGCGATCCTGAATTCTTGTTCCCTTGCCAGGCTATTGAATCTTATGTTTTTCTTCTGCATATTAATCTTGAACCCCACTCTTTCCCTTTGTCGGTTCAGGTCCTCAATCATTTGCAGTAACTTGTCCCCACTATTGTTGAATAGGACAATGTATTCTGCAAACCGAAGGTTGCTGAGGTATTCGCCGTTGATCCTCTCTCCTAAGCCTTCCCTGTCTAAGAGTTTGAATACTTCTTCTAGGGATGCAGTGAATAGCATTGGAGAGATTGTTTGTCCTTGCCTGACCCTTTCTTCATAGGTATATTGCTCCTTTTAGGGGCGAAGCTCCTTATAGCGGCACCCGTTCGTCCCCGTCGTAGTAGGTAGCCACGTCTAGTTTTATGAATTGCTCAATAGATGGCGTTGTGTGTCCGTATATGTATGTATACCCATATATACATATATATGTATACGTATAGTATAACCGAAAGCCGACTTCCGCTTCCGGTTCCACTTCCGGTTCCGCTTCCGGTTCCGCTTCCGGTTACGGAAGCCAGCTTCCGGCTTCCGGAGAACGCTTCCGGCGTTTTATGAAAAAAAAATTCCGAAAGTTGTGTCCGTAGCCCGGAATCGAACCAGGGACCCCTCGCTTCCGAACGCGCGGCGCTAACCACTACGCCACGAGGCGCACATAGACGCACGCACCACGATGGCAATAAATACCCAACATTAACGAAAGGCGGCGTTTCTAGCGCGTTTCTAACGCGTTTGTGCTAGCGCGTTACGGCACGCGTAAGAAGCTGGTGTAAGACGCTGTGGCCTCTCCGCCTTACCTTCAACGCGTTTCGAACGCGCTGCCCAAGGCGGTGGCAAGTCAAGTTCAAGTCGAGGAGCGTTTATGAATACGGGGGGTATACTCTCTCAGCAGTCATGTGATGGCGTCGGCAAACGCGGTGCACGTTCCGGCATGTGTAAATGGCTGCATAAGACGCTGTGGCCGCTCCCCCTTACTAGCGAGTACTGCACGTTTCTAACGCGTTTGTGCTAGCGTCCCCTTAAGCGGGAGATCCTATGATTCCCTCCGGAGCTTCGTCCACTCATCATTATTCACCCTGTGGATATGCTGTGATTTTTTCTTGTAGAGAACCCAGATTGCTGTTCAATCCTGGTAGACATTTGCCAAGATATTCACGTATGCCTCCTGTACTCCTGGATTAGGCTATGCCTCTATGCCTGCTGGTATCTCTACTGAATCAAATGCTTTTTCTTAATCTATGAAAGCCATATACAGAGGTTGATTGTACTCCGCAGATTTCTCGATTACCTGATTGATGACATGGATATGATCCATCGAAGAATATCCCTTCCTGATACCAGTCTGTTCTCTTGGTTGGCTTCAGTCAAGTGTTGCCCCGATTCTATCGGAAATTATTTTTGTATTCTATGCATGTATTCTGTGTATTCAATGTACTATATGTATTGCTTTAAATGTAGTACCAATGGGAAGAAAAGCAGTGAAGAGATAAATAGCACCGGATAGGCTATAGGCATAGGTACTGTACCAGGTAAATATTGACGCGTGCTCTATGCAGACATCTAGACTACGATAACTATGTGTGCTTTAACGTACCCCATGTAGTGGGATAGGGGGAGTTTGAAGACGAAGAAGACGTATTATGTTCTGGTGGTTTTTCCACAGGCTGTTCCGCCGCCTTGTTCTGCGTTGTTGTCTCTTGTTCGCGTTGAACCGCGACACTGGTGGAGGGGCTGGGTACACAACCCTGCCTTATGCTCCAGACTCCTCCTGGGAGCCGTTCATCCAGCCCATCTTGAAATACAACTCCTGTGCATCGTTTCAGTCTGCGGTTGCTAGGCCTTGCTCCCGATCTGAACCCCCTGAAGAATGCTCGTCCGGGCCCTGTCTACCTCTGCCAATGGCGACCGCCAGCCCGCCACAGGTTGCACTAGTTCCACAAGACAGCTCTACTCACAGTCCGTCCGAGGTAACCCTACTGCAACCACTTGTTCCCCGATCACTTTCATGGTGGCGCACATGATTAAGTTGAAGACTGGCTGGACCAATACGAACGTGTTGCCAAGGTCAATGGGTGGACTGTTCAACAAAAGCTCTCCCACGTGTATTTCGCCCTTGACGGTAGTGCTCGCATGTGGTTTGAAAACCGCGAAGCCAGTTTAGCTACATGGAATGATTTCCTACATCAGCTAATGGAAACATTTGCGAGTGTCGATCGATGGGACCGTGCCCAGCAACTAATTAAGCTTCGCTTCCAGAAACCCAAGGAAAGTGTAGCAAAGTTTTCCGAGGACATGGATCGCCTGTGTCGTGAAGCTGACCTTCACATGCACGAGGAAAAGAAATTGCGCTACCTTATGCGTGGCGTAAAAGAAGAACTATTCGCCGGACATGTGCGCAATCCACTGAGTACCGTGGCTGATTTTATAAAGGAAGCCACTGGTATACAATGCGCACTCCATCTAAGATGCTGGCAGTACGATCGCTTGCCCACCAGCAGTCCTATTATCGCCGCTGCAATGACCGTTAGCAATCAGAGCTCGCTTCGGGATATAATTAGGGAGATTTTTCTCGAAGAACTTCAGAAGCTCTGGATACCGGCAATGGGCACAGCCGTGGCATCAGTCGCTGAAGTCGTACGTGATAAATTTAGGCAAGCGTTCTCGGCAGGCGATCCTGGCCACGAGCAGCGTCCCATAAGCTACGCCAACGCTGTCCGACATCAACCAGCTGTTACACCCTTGCGGTCACACCATCAGCCGCTGAGAGCGACACTTTGGTCACCACCATGCACCAGAGGAACCTTTCAGACACCCACCCATTGTGCCGATCCAGTCCTACCGCCAGCCGCCCTTCGCTGCATTTTGGTCGCCGGCACAAGACGAGGCTTCGAGGCACCCGCAAATTTGAAAACGGACGTATGGTGCACGGTTGATAGGCGCCGCCTCTGATATCATTGCGGAGCCGTCGGCCATATTTCCCGCCATTGCTGGTATGGCGGGTACTTAAAAAGCGGGTATTGGAAAATTGAAGAAGACCCGAAATACCGTGAGAAAACCGCTTTTGTCTCGAATGTAAGGTCTTGCCTTTCGGCTTGTGCTCTGCACCTGCTACTTTTCAACGGCTTATGGATACCGTGCTTTCGGGGATGAAGTGTAAAACCTGCTTAGTATATCTCGACGACGTCATAGTGCTTTCTGCAACGTTTGGAGAGCACCTTGAACGGCTTGAAGCCGTTAATTCTGCAGTCCGCCAGCCTCCCCCTAAAGCCTGAGAAATGCCGCTTTTGCTTTGAGGAGCTAGAGTTTCTTGGCCATGTCGTCAGTCAGGCGGGTGTCCGCCCGGATCCTAAAAAAATTGACGCTGTTAGGGGGTCCTGACAGTAGCTCCTCAGGATCAAATAAAGTTCGTTGTCTGTCTGTCTGTTGCAAAGTTCCCTGTACCTTCAGATAAAAAGGCTGTCAGGCGCTTTTTGGGCCTCTGCGCATATTATCGACGGTTTAGTGCAGACTTTGCTAGCATTGCGTCGCTGTTAACTTTCCTCACGAGAGATGAAGTTGCGTTTGTAAGGGGTGATGAACAGCAGGCTGCATTTAACGTTTTGCGGAACCGTTTACAAACGCCCCCTATATGCTGGCCTACTTTGTCGAGACAGCTCCGACAATGCTTCACACTGATGCCAGCAATGTTGGTCTCGGAGCTGTGCTTGTGCAGTGCCAGGAGGACACAGAAAGAGTGATCGCTTATGCAAACAGAATGCTGTCACGCGCAGAACCAAATTACTATACAACAGAGAAAGAATGCCTCGCCGTGGTGTGGGCGGTTACGAAATTTCGCCCTTATTTGTATGGTCGCCACTTCAAAGTTATCAGCGACTATCATTCACTTTGCTAGCTCACAAATCTGAAAGAGACTTCCGGGCGATTAGCACGTTGGAGCTTGAGACTGCAAAAGTTTGATATGACGGTCATGCAAAAATCGGGGAAACGACATACCGACGATGACTGCCTGTCTCGGTCACCCACAGAGTCAGCTCCTTCGACCGATGAAGAGTAAACAGCATTCCTCGGTCTTTTCGACACGTCTACCATTCCACAACATCAACGTGACGGCCCTGAGTTGCTTGGCTTCATTAATTTCTCGCACAGACGACCTCTGACAGCACCTAAGGTTTCGCAAGAGGATTATCATCGTTTCGCTTAAGGAACGAAGTTCCACACAAAATGAGCTATTTGCTCGTCGTTTCTACTGCTCTTCGTAGTGAAGTACTGGAAGCATGCCACAACGAGGTCACTTCTGGGCATGTAGGGTATACGCGAACACTGAACAGAGTGCGACAAAGATACTACTGGCCAGGACGGCCCGTTACCGTGAAACATGACGTTCGGACCTGCTTAGATTGTCAGCGGCGCAAGTCACCTCCAGCAAAACCAGCCGGTTTGCCACAACCCGTTCAAGTACCGCAAACGCCGTTTGACCAGATCGGAATGGACCTCTTGGGTCCACTTCCTACCTCTACTAGTGGTAACCACTGGGTTATTGTAGCAACTGACTACCTTACACGCTACGCCGAAACAAAAGCTATCCAGAGAGGCATAGCAGCATAGGTGGCACGATTTTTCATAGAGAATGTTGTGCTGAGACATGGCGCACCAACTATCATCATAACAGACCGAGGCAGAGCGTTCACAGCCGCTCTTTTAGATCACGTCCTGATGCTCAGTGGCACAAGTCATCGAACGACAACAGCCTACCATACACAAACAATCGTATTCACAGAGCGCCTGAACAAAAGACTCGAAGACATGCTTTCAATGTACGTGAATATAGAGCACAAAAATTGCGACGAGATTCTGCCTTATATCACGTATGCTAATCACACGGCTAACCCTGAAACTACACGGATGACTCCATTCAACCTTGTCCACGGAGGCGAAGTAAGGACGTTGTTCGAAGCCATGCTACCACACAAACCTGACGACATTGACACGGATGCCGTTGCGTTTATGCAACGTGCAGAAGAAGCCAGGCAGCTCGCACGCGTGCGAATACACCAGCAGCAAGAAAACGATGCAGGTCGCTATAATGCCCATCATAGGCCTGTAACTTACGAAACCGGTGACACAGTATTGGTCTGGACACCTATACGAAAACGGGGACTATCCGAGAAGCTGCTGAAGCGATATTTCGGACCCTATAAAGTGGTGCGTCGGCTATGTGACGTCACATACGAGGTAGTTCCAGATAGCCCTTACTGCACAAGGCGCCGCCAACGCCGTTCTGAACTTGTGCACGTAATGCGCATGCAGCCCTACGTCAGCGAGTGACTGTACGAGGGACCTTTCTTTTCACCAAACGAACTTTATTGTTTAGCATCGGCGCGATGCTCTTTTCGAGGGACAGAAAATGACGCGTGCTTTATGTAGACATTTAGACTACGATAACTATATGTGCCTTAACGTACTCCGTGCAGTGGGACAGGGGGAATTCGAAGACGAAGAAGACGTCTTTTGTTCTGGTTGTCTCCCGATTCATTATCATAGGCGTACGTACTCCCAAATTTATGTTTGCAGTGTTTTATAAATCTCCTTTCTCATTGTTATATCGAGCTACCCGGTTCTTGGCCAATGCCCCAGAGTGGGTATGTGCCACTAACACCAAGGCTCTACATCTACATCTACATCTACTTTTCTACAGGCTGTTCCACCATCTTGTTCCGCGTTGTTGTCTCTTGTTCGCGTTGAACCGCGACAATAGAGAGGTTTTAAGGAAGAGAGACAAGTTTAGGGACTGATAGGTCAAATGTAAGACAGGTAAGCATGTATTACTTTATCTGTAAGCATGTACAGTAATTAACTGAATAGCCTAAGTGGCTAGGTAACGACTTGTCAACGCCTGGTTTCTAAGGGAATGCAAAAAATCATCACCACAATCAGGCAAAGTGGTTACAAATGGTGGCAACCGGCCGGCAGGTAAGTTTTGTTGAGAAAATTGCTTAAGTCATGTGCACATATCTACACCGTAATACGCTAAATATCACTTATACGAATTATTTCCTTTTCAATTAGGCGTACAGGTTCGCCACTGTACCCTGCGTGCGATGTGCGGGAACACATAGCCCCCTTGCTCTACGCTTGCAGCCTATCGACGTTAGAAAAATCGCCCTTAATTACGCGCAGATTATCCATGCATATCAATGTGCAATGAGCTGTGAACCGTACTTGGCCAATGAAATAACACCGCCAGTGCGTCCTGTGCAGTGAAGGCGTTCTTAGCCTTTTTCTTGGACGCCTATCTCGACGAGATGCCCTAAATAGTTTGCCTGTGGCGTGTTGCGGTGTGGTTTGTGCATGTTGTGTGCCTGCGACGTGCAGTGTACGTATAATTTTTCTAATCATTCCCATCCGCGGTTGCGTACAGACCTCAAGGAAAATTCTCCAGTTTTTCTTGAAGAACCCATCTCTCCTTCTATCGCTTGAGCGCTCCATCTTCCACGAGTGTCAGGTTAAAATCCAACTGTGCAGCTTATACTTAGTACTCATCTATATCTCCAGTCATCGTGCAACGCCGAAAGTGCCACACTTTTTTAGCGCTATATGTGCATGAGGCGCAAACAGCCGCGTGTTAGAGCAAATTATTACAAAAAAGCTGGCAAATTGTGCTAATGGGTGCAGTTACTGACTTTACCGCCCAATAGTACTTTCTTACAGCTGTTTGTAACAAGTACAAGCAATGATTAGGTAGTGATATATGGAGACGAGGTCCCAAACCTTCGATAATTGTGACTTAGCTAGTGCTGCCTCTACTAGGCTTTCACTAGGTTTCACAGTCCAGTTATTAACATATATTTCTCCCGATGACTTTCTTGTGTCATTGAATTTTTGTGCACTGTGGTCTTTGGGTGGTGTTCGTTTATTTTGCATCTCAATTGAATGTCATACAGGTGTACACGCTACCACAACAATGCGATAGCTGTATAACTAACCACAGAAGGTAGCCTGTCACTACTTCAAGTAACTCCAGAATTTCAAACTGCTGTCAAAATAGCAGACACCAATTCTATGTTCGTCAACCCATCAAAATATCAGTCGATACTAACCTATATATACTAACCGGGAAACAAATTTATGCGCTGAAATTGCGCTTTCGATAAACCATACTGCTGCACCGTGACATACGATGTAGTTCGGCACGTGACCTAAAGCCAGCGATTAAGTAAGCAAGTGATCTTGAGTAGTTGTTCTGTTCAATCAGAATAAATTGATCTGAAAAGCGAAAACCAGCTGAATATTTTTTTGTATATCGAAACGATGACATTTACTTTGCCTATCTGATGATGTTATTCTCTTTGCGTTCACATTTATCGTGTATTGCTGCAATAAAGTTTGAATAAGCAAGCAAAAAGGCAAGGAACGGTAATATTAGCAAGAAATGCAGGCGCTTTGCCGTTTGTAGGCCTGATTGCAACATTTGCAATCGTTAAAATCGCGTTCACACAACGTAAAAAGCGTGCAGTTAGAATATTTTCATGCAACTACAAAAACCTAAGTGGCGAATGCCCTGAAAAGTTTTCGGTATGATGAAGCGCCTAGTTAAAGCACAGGCGAAAAGGAAATGCAGGGCCTTGTTCAAGCACCAGCGAAAAGAAAAAAGAAAACGTGAATGAATTCCAAGCACGCAGTTATGAAACTGTCTTACAAAAGAACAGACGGTTGGGAAAGTTGGTATAGATTCAGCCGCCTAAAGTAAGCATAAATAGTAGTGCAGTGAACTCTGCCTCCACTGTTGTTTTTCACGGACACCAAAAAACGATAGAAAAACTTCAAACACCGTTCTCCTACTTATTATTACACAAGGTCTCGGGACAGGGACGTGGTTATCTCGGTGAAGCCTTGCATCCTGCCCCGATGTTTTTTGTTTGTCATATTTATATGCTATACACCACCTCTATTCTCGCTGGAGCATATTGCACAGTGTTGCCTTCGAGAGACTCTTCTTACTTTTGCAGGTGACAGAGGGAATGGCCAGAGGGATGCCAGCCATAAAACGCCATCTCAGGGCTCCCTCCGAAAGAAAGGGGTTCTCGCCTATCAGGGGGTAATGACCGGTGTGGGTCCGGTGGCAGGCGCTGATAGAAGAATGATGAAATGCTGAGTAAAGAATAAGTCGTGCTACTTGGCACGACTACTTGGCGTTCGTTGTTCTAGCGTGTCGCAAGACAACGTATCTGCAGCTGTCGCTGGCTGTGTATGACTCCCCGCGCACGTATCGGCTGAGTGTTACGCCTACCACGTGCCATGTCAGTATTTCGCTGCTGCTGAGCGAGAGTTCTCTTCCTTGTCCTTAAATTTTTATTACCAAACGTACATTCTGCATTACAATGCTGAATTATTTTGCATTTTCCTTTTGTTAATCTTGATAGTGGTAACGTGCAGTACCTTTCATTTATGATGCCTGTGTCCAACGAGAGCTTGTGCAGACCCTGAATGGCCCTGTGTCCTGAATGCGTGCCTATGCCACCCGGCCCTTTTGGTATTTTGCGCACACAAATGTTTCAAAATTAACATTGGCAGATAAAGCTTTCCCACCAATTAAGGTTGGTTATTTACACAGTAACATAGCCATCGCTCCATATTTCGTGACGTACACTCATTTAATGGAAACGTGCGCTAATTACTTAGCTTTGTTTCTTTATGATGCATGCTGCAAGTGCATGTGATAGATCCCGCTGGTATAGAAGTTATGTTTATTTAGAAGAAACATTGAGGGGCAGCGGGCTGAACATATACTCTATTAGGGATTGTTATTCATCCCTGTTGGACGCAATTACACGTTGTAATGTTTAGCAACAATTGTTGTTATTTCCAAGAATAAACACGAATTAAAAAGTATACCATTCTAATTAAATGTAGCGTACGAGAATCACGGTCATTGAATCGATGCACCAGCTCTTGAGCGAACACATGGAGAAATTTGCATACACAATAGTTTCCAGTAAATAAGTAAACCAGCCTCACCTGAGCCAGCCTGCGAATTTGTTATCTCAACGTTCCAAAGTTATCTGAACTTGTCTTGGATTCAAGCACTGTTGTGTAGAACTTCAACACGGGACGGAAAACAAACTAAGCCGAGTGCGAACACTGGGCTTGGGGAATGCAAATAGAACACGCATGTGCACTGTACTTGTACGTGTATTCTTTTCTGCACTTATCTTATTAACAATTAGGTGTGAATGGGTATGTATCAAGAAAGCGTTTGAAACTAACACTTTCTAGTTCGCGCTCGTTGTGGTCTGCGTTACGGCCCACAAAGTGTGAACTGGGGCGGTATTCTGTAAGAGTCTACCTAGTGCACTCTCCATTTCGCCATTTCGGCGACGGTTGATTCGCTGCTGCTTGACGTGCAGGAAGGTGCCAGCCAGTCTCCTTCCTGCACGTCAAGCAGCAGCGAATCAACGGTCGCCGAAATGGACAGTACACTAGGTAGACTCTTACAAAATACCGCCCCTGGCCCATATTGCTGCCCTACTTTTTATCAGATTCGTGTTCTTGCTACATCACTGATAAAGCACGCTGTTCGCTTTGCCCTAAGCACTGAAGCTTCTGTGCAGCATTCCTTTAGCGAGAACATAGGGAACTCAATTGCATCAGCCTCTCTCTCTCTCTTGAGGCTCTTAAGGTGCACCATGGAAAGCGAAAACTTAGGTTAGAACCGGTGTGACTTCATTACACGGAGACAGTTTGGACTTCCGCAGCTGCCGCGGCTTGCGTAGTCGACGGGAAGTGTTTAAGGCCACGCGAGGGACGCGAATTGCAGTGCAAACATAGTAGTCTTCGCACTGGTGAGCAGCCAGGCGTGTGTGACGAAGTACTCGAACCCATAGTGTTTTGTACAATAATTACTAGAGGGAACTCTGGCACTTCGATCGTTCAGCCGCCATGTAAATGATGGTTAATACGTAGCTCTGCCTGATTTTCGTGTTTGTGGCTTCAGTCTTTCTTGTGGCTTCGTTTATTATGTTTTATGTACTTTCATTGGCCCAAATTTCAAAGCAATGTACACTTTTATTTAAAATCAGAGAGCAATAAGACTTTGCGAACACTTCTAATCGCTGCTAATTGCATTGTTTCCGCTAACCGATGCATCCGTGGCGTACTCGTTTCAATCTCGAGTTTCTGTGCTAGAAGTGCTCCGTTCTGCCTTGAGGCCATTTTCTTAATCTCTTTTTAAGTCTTAATCTCTTGATCATGCAGTACTTGGTTGAAAACGATGTGTATGCAACTCACGAAGGTGTGTAAAGCTAGAAGGAAGAAGTGTAGGCAAATTCATGTAATAATTATCACTCTCAACCTGTATGAACCGCGCTGTTGGCAGTTCCCATGAACAATAGAACTACGATTCCCTCTAGTAATAGTATGCAACTCCACGCCCGTGCCGTATGCGAACCGCTCCGGACTAAGGGACTCTGTAGAAAGCGGGTACAGTCTCTACATTGAAGGAAACTAAAACAAACCATAAGGCTCAAAAAAGAATGACTGCCCGGTGAAAACCAAAGCGTCATCGGTGCCGCCAGTGGCGGTTATCATGGAGTGACGGGGATAAAAATTTGAGCACCAAATCAAGGCTGACAAAGCTCCTGAAGGATGAACCAACAGAATGTACAGCTGCTATGGTTAAGGGCTGCGTGGCGAAGCTTCCCGATGGGCAGGAATTCTGGCAGCTATTTGCCTTCTTAAATCTTGCACGAATTTGACAAGCGCAGTTACCCGCCGGGAACAGCAAAAGCGTAGCCAATCGAGGACCATTACCGAGGCTGTGATGAACACCGTTGAACCAGCACCACTCTAATGACCAACAAAAGAGGCAACGAATATAACTTGAACGTCGGATGTAGTCGCCACAGCCCCCTCAGCAGTAAATACATCATGGGCCAACCATGACGTCTCCTTGCTTCTACGTTTGAAATTACCCCGCTATTGCAAAGAAGTGCTTCTTCTCACCGGTGAGTGTTCGATTGCATAGACTTGCTTACCGTGTATCTGCATCGGCACAAGAGCGTGGCGTCTGACCGTCCTTTCAACCATTCTCGCTAAAAATATACAAAGTTCTACTTAGTTTTAATTACATTTTTGGCGGTTATGCAGCGATTATGTTTTTCAGTAAAACAGGACGAAATTCATCTCTGCGACATATTAAGTTTCACTTTGAGTCTTTAGTGGACAGTACAATAGACTATTTCGTCGCGAGTACACTCTATAAACAAAGAGAGTTCCGGGAACTCTCTTTGAGGGAGTATCTGCTTGTCCCATATTTCACTCCCTTTTCAGGAGTAAAACGCCTCCATCTCAGAGAGAGTACAGCAACTCCCCCAGACAGAGTATTGGTACTCCTCCTCAGCAGAGTGCTAGAACTCCTTCCAGAGTACAAATACTCCACCCCACAAGAGTATTAGTACTCCCTCGAACCGAGTGCTTCTACTCCCTCGAACCGAGTGCTTCTACTCCCCCAAACAGAGTGCTTCTACTCCCCCAAACAGAGTGCTTGTACTCCTCCTAATAGAGTGTTTGTACTCCTTCAGACAGAGTGCTGGTAATCCTCCCAGTTGTGTGAAAGCACTCGCTATGCAGTGTCATGGTCACATCAGAGGCGATTCACAACACTTACATGTCGGGGATAGTTGATTACTTCATAAGGAGCTCGTGCACTCATGCTTGGTGAATTGGATTTGATGTTTAGTCGCCGAGTCACTCGAATGAAACATTTTTCTTAAAAGGTCAACCTTTTTATTCATCAAACAGTCACAAGGCAAACTGAGTAACATTTCGAAAAACATTCAGGTACACATAAAATCAGATTACACGGATTTTCATGAACTTTACAACACATCTTGCAATAATACATAAACATTTTCTTTAACATCTCATCGCTAATGCAGTGAGAAATATTTTTATTTTCAGTTGGCAATATTTAAAAAATGAAAGTATACAATGTAAATGCAAACAAGCAACAAACATGCGCAAACTCGGGGTATTGGCACAACGATTGCAGAGAAAGATGCACCAAATTACTGGTCAGAAAACGCATTTCAAGCAATTAACTCGTGTACTTATATACCGTAGATCATCAGATGAGCTCCTAAGCATGAGGCTGGTAAAGTAATTTGCGCAGGAAAAGTTTTTTCATGCGCAAATTACTTCCAAGACAGCAGCTCATTTGATAACATCCTATGTAGCGTATGGATGCTCCTGACTGAGAGTATACAGTATATTTAGAAATGAGTTGTATATTTTCGTGTAAAGCCGCACCGTCTAGTTTTGGTTATAATATTTCACATAGTTATTCATGCATGGGCTGTACTCCCTTTTTTCTAAACGCGCATCTTGCCGTGGTTGTCCAACACTGTCTCCGCTCGGTGGCAAGGCAGTACAGTGGCGTATCATAGCTCCCATTCGGTTGAATCCAAAGCGGGTAGTCTTTTGGCAGAAAGCTCGACTTCACTCCTGGCGTCCTCACGCAAGTAATTTCCTGCTGCTGTCGGGATCGTGCCATCGCGCTTTCTCACGCACTGTATTTCGTAGACAGCTATTGCTATAGTGCACTGACGGATTTCACAACTGTTGTGGTATTCTTGTTGTCTTTTGTATAATTTTCTTTCTCGTAAGACATCACCTGATAGTTTGTTCATTTCGTACAGATGCATATTCTAACGATCTGATCAGGGAAGTGCTGATTTTTGCTTGTAAAACAATCCTTTCCATTTCAATACTAATACATGGCACATGTTCGTAGTGAAACACAAACAATGCAAGGAAGCAAAGAAAAGGAAAAGGCCACACCAGCAAAGAACACCACTTCACACATTAATCTTCATTCTAGCAGTGCCATTTTGGTATCAATGATGACAATGGAGGCTGGCTGGTACTATCGCGATGGAAAGAAACGCGAACAGCGGAGCGCGTGGCCGAAGCGTAACTGAAGGTATAGTGCATGCCGTCCAGTCATCACCATTGACATCCGGTTTGACCGCACTGCGCGATGATGCTCCCCCTATATTGCGATATGTTTGTTTATGTTAGTACAGTTTGCGCTCTCATTACTGCGCCGTCACCTTTTCTCATTTTCAAATAAAAGAGAAGTAGAATAGAAACAAAAATATCGCAGTATAGGGGGTGCATCATCGCACAGCGCAATCAAACCGGAAATGCGCGCCTGTCAGTGGTGATGACTGGACGGCTCGCACTATACCTTCAGTTATGCTTCGGCCACGCGCTCCGCTGTTCGGGTTTCTTTCCATCGCGATAGTACATCTTGCTATGCAATTTTTTTTCTGCTGAATGCTTCCATAATTTCGGCTGCTACTTGGTCGTGGTGCAGGCTAAAGCGCATGCACCATCTCCTGCTGCTTCAGTGCACCGTCAAATGCGAGTACATTGCTGCCCTAATAACTCATTGGTGTTCGTTGCGGCACTTTTAAAATACCTTATGGTCTGCCCAATGCAGATGCGAAAGGAATTTGACAAAGTCACATGCGCATGTAAAGAACATTCGAAACTGTCATCCTTGTGTGACATACTGTCTTTTGAAAGTCTTCATGCCATTTAGTTACATGGTACACCCAGTATACCCACATTTTAGTTTTCTCGTCCAAATTGCATGGCAACACATTTTGATGCCTTGGAGTGCGTTTCTCTGCGCCATGTGGAGTCGTGCTGAGTTGGCTGCTTGACACCATTTTCTCCTTGCAGCTGCCTTCTTGAGTTTTATAAAGCGGGTGCCTGAAAAACATTGTGCGCGCAAATGAACACGAGGAAATATTGTGAAACCATCTAAAAACAGTCAAGGAGAAAGGTCATGGCACTAAGAAGCCTTAGCACTAAGTATTTGTACTGTAATGCAAGTGAAACATGTAAATGACTGTAATAGTCAACTTCCAAACCAATTTCAATTTTTTGACTTAAGGAAATAAAAAAGAAAACTGGCCGTTAGGCCTCAGTCCAGCACCAGTGTTACAAAGATTCTGAAAAATAAAATATTGGTCATTGTGGGCACACTTCGTAAACGCATGCCCTCCTTTAGGGGAGAGAGCAGTGGTGGAATTGTCTGCATCTCATTCCTGACGTTATGAACAAATATAGTTCCTGAAGAGAATTTGGGCTCTTCGGCTTATCTAAAACAAACGAAATCAGCCGCCAAAGTAAAGGGAATATAGCTAGTGGAGTTAAGAAAAGTATAAAGACTACACTCGGCATACACAAGTGGCAAACAAGAACGCAAATGTGGTGCTAGAAGAATGACGGGACATGACATGAAAAGGAGGTAAACCACCTTTAAAGAAACCGGTCAAACTTATGAGACCGAATTCTGTACGCTCTGCTTATCCTGCACTTGAAGTTGATTACGATATCTGCAGTCATTTAACTCAACAGTGAAGCATGTAGTTTTTATGTAACCTACCGAAAAGCAAAGAGTGCAAAGCTGTATGACGAATTCAGATGTGTCACAAACACCGCTTGTGACACATCCTAGGCACGTGCCCACTGTGCCCCCCCCCCCTGTGGTTATGACACTGCTCAAGCCATAATTTGAGGATCATATTTGCAGTAGGCATGCCAATATGGTCATCTAGTTCAATGGATATCACTGGGTGTGATTATAAGAAGGGGTAGCAAGGCCTATTATGGCAAGGTTACCCACATTTCAAGAATGACAAGAAACAGTTCACTGCGGCTAGTATCTAAGCTTTCTAAAAGCATGAACATATTTTCATTTATGAGGTACGCAGTGGAGTTCATTTTTGACGGACTCGACTCTTGCTGCAGTTTGAAATCTAGCATTTTCCATTCTTGAAGGCACGTAAAAGCTTCAATTAGATCAACGTTATTAGTTTATTACACCAACTTATAGTTTGTGCATGACAAACGACTGGTAAACTGCAAGGTAACATTTTACTTTCATACTTCATTTCTGCACGAAAAATAACAAGATGGTAAATAGATTTCAATCTGCCCTGCAATAGCAAACTGCACAGCTGACGCTTGGATCCCACCGAGGAAGGTTGATTTAGCCGTTCATACGACAAAAAAGTCTATGTTTGTATATAACCAATTTTCGGTCAACCAAGGTCACTTTGTAGTCCATGGCCAATTGGTTAGGGTGTCGGGCTTTTGGGCTAAGGAAATAGGGTTCGAGACCAACCGCAGAACTAACTTCAGCCATTCATTATGTGGCGATGAGTACATATGTGCTCCTCTTCAACCGGTTCACTTCTGTCCGCCGACAGGGGTCACTGTAGAGGCTGGACTGGATACGGACCACTCTTCAATGAAACTCTCTGACACCGACTTGCAAGACTGGATGTGTTCCAATGGTTCTGTGCTGTTCTTCAATGAATATCTTTAATGCCAACTTGGGACAGTGGGTATGTTCCAGTAGGTGTGCGCCATTCTACAATGATAGAAATATCTGGCGGAACCAATCTCACGATGACTGTTGACTGTAATGCGTGTAGCATTGAATCAATATAGTGAGACAAGGTTTTGCCACCTTCCAAACCAGTTATGTGTGAGGCGTGTACTGTAGCGGGATTTCCATCTCGCGCTTCCTTAAGATCACTCGCCACCATCTAGCGCCGGCCCCGCAAAGCCTACGCATGGCCCCCGAAATGCATCACGTGATGGTGCACGCGAATGATGAGGAACGCGTCATGCGGCAACCGGCATTCTCTCTCGCGCTTCTTTCTGGGCACGCTGCGATATGTAGGGCACTGACGAGAAGTCACCGCGTGGCGTCCGAGACGAGAAGCTCGATGCGCCCCTGCTTGAGAACACTAAAAATTGTCCCGTCGTTTGCCGTACACTCAGTTTCAGATACTCATGTGACCCAAGTGGCCGAGTGGTTCGTCGAAAAGCAGGACATCCCCAGTGAATTTATGATACAGCTCGCTAACATCGTTGCACTTTCTCTCGCACTTCGCGTACTTTGTGCACATCAGAAATTGCTTTCACGATACGGCGCTCGCGCTGCCGTCCCATACACAGCAGCCGCCGGAGTAGAACCCCTCCCAACCCCCCGGTGCCTCGCGCGGGACGGAAGACGACGTCCTTTCTCCCCGCTTTCCTCGCTTGCGCGCGAAAGATTCAGCTACGATCATCGGCCGACCCTCGCAAGCTTTCACTCGCACAAACATCATACGACGCGCAGCGGCGATGTTGTCGTGCTTAGACTTTATACCGAACATCACGGTGTCGGATATGGCAGAAATGCGCTTGGGGTGCTCATATAATTGCTCTCCCAATAAAACGTACGTATAATCCTTAGACAAAACATCATTGCAGATAAAGGGCTTTGTGTCTGCTGCGTATAAACTCGCCCAGACAAAAGTAAAGTTTTATGAAGTAACGCCAACACTGGCAGTAACCTAAGGCAAAAGTTCGCAAGTATAATTCAGTTTAATAGTATTTCACTGGCCAATATATGCAAAGCGACGACGCCTGCGACTACGCATCTTTTCACTTTTCACTGGACTAGTATCCTGGACATCTGTAATGTAAGCTTTAGTTCCGTTTGATTTCACTCTCCTGTTGGTAACGTGCGCTGAGTGCCGCTCAGCCCCACTGTAGAAGCTCTAGGAAAAAACAAGTTGAAACATAATATTTACAATTCCACGGACCCACTATGGGAGGCAGTGTGACATTCGGCAGATGTTTCAAAGCATGAGCCGGGTTTTACCCATTCGCTCTGTTTACGAGTTCATAGTGCTCTTTATCTACACAGGAGAATGACGCTTTACCTCACGTTTTGCTGGATCCATATACACTGATAAACATTTGGCGTGCACACTGCGCTGTCGACAACGATCCCGCACGAAACATTATGTGCGCTTTGCACACATATCGCGGCTCTGCTTAGCTTTCACGTTTCAAAGATGCGATGAGTACGTGACGGGAGATGGTTCCCATCATAATCCTATCGCTCTCCCCGCCATTACGGACAATCGTTGTAATTCACTTCCGTCTCAATAGCGTTCCCATAATAGGAATCCTTTGCGGAGTAACGGAATCGACGTTTCTCTTAGGGGTTTCACGCGTACTGAGAACAATATTCGGGTAATAACGAGCACAGGTAGTATAACATGTATAGGATTGAGCAGTCAAGCCTATCGTTTCTTCTAGACCAGTCCGAACGTTTCCACTAACGCCCCTTCTCTTTTCCTAATAGAAACTTTAATAGAAACTTTATTGTAATGGGAAAGATATTAAGGAGGGGTGGTCGCTCTCAGTCCAGGGCCCCACTGGCCTCTGCCGCCTGCCTGACCTGGCTAATTAAAGACTTTTGTCTTGCCAGGTCGGAGCGGGCGAGCTGTGCCTCCCACTGCTCCATTGTGTCACTGGTATTTGGTCTATGAGGGTGCTGCGTGAACCAAGAAGCGTGGCGTGCCGTCCCAAGTTACGTGAATTAGGGTAGGTATGCCACCGCACCAAGGACAGTTGGCCCTATAACGAGTGGGATACATGGCATTTAGCAATTTTAAATGGGGGAATACCCCAGTCTGTATTTTACGCCAATCGGCGGCCTCTTCCCCGCTATGTTGTGGGTGAGGCGGCGGGTATTTTCTGCGGACTCCACGCTGATGAGCAAGCATGTCTTTGGCATTTAAATTGGTAGGATTTTGTCAGGGATAGTGCGAGTGGTTGGGGTTAGAAGAGGACGCCGTCTCTCGGTTAGTAAACTCTCGAGCTAACGCGTTAGCCTTTTCGTTCCGCTGTACCCCCGCGTGGCCCGGGCACCAGAGTAGGCGATGACGGTGGTTGAAGGATTTTGGGATTATCGCGAGGCTAGCCGCAGTCACGTGCCCCATAAGAAACATGCGACACGTCTCCTGCGAGTCCGTAACAACGACCGAGTCCCTTTGCGAACGCTCCGCATGAGCGAGTGCGATCGCCACTGCTAATATTTCGGCCGAGGGGGGGGGGGGGGGGATCCTGCCGTGGCCGATGCGGTTATTTGCTGCTGGCAGATCACGTTCACGACTGCCAGTGCGTACCTTCTTTGATAGCGCTATCCGGTCGCCTCTGCATACACAGCTGCGTCCGTGTAGTACGTGTTGTACCTATGGTTATTAGAGTACGTTGATTGAATGTGTTGTGCGCGTGCTTTGCGCCTTTCTTAGTTGTACTCGGGATGCATATTCTTCGGAATTGGGGCTACTGTAATTTAGGATCTCACCGAAGGGTGGAGAGGTACAGCCTGTTCGGTGAGATACATGGGGTATGCTAGGATATTGAGTCTAGCCAATATTGCTCTACCAGTTTTTGTGAAGCTGAGGCGTTCCCTCTGTCGCATCAGAGTGGCCTGCCTCAGTTCGTCGAAAGTACTGTGCACTCCCAAAGCTAACATGCGCTCCTAATAGTTAATAAGTTTGCCTTGCAGCAATGTACATATCAGCAAAGTACTCGTCACTCTACATGTTGATCAGCATATGTGAACTGCACAGCGGTCTGCTTGCTCAAAAGGGATGG
This sequence comes from Dermacentor silvarum, assembly GCF_013339745.2. NCBI lineage: Eukaryota > Metazoa > Arthropoda > Arachnida > Ixodida > Ixodidae > Dermacentor > Dermacentor silvarum. The sequence continues at coordinate 103,055,531 of NC_051161.1, read as the reverse complement.
GCAACAGAACGCCCCGAAATATCTGCAGTAATGATCGCTTAGGAGGCCGCAAACGGCATGGCATTGCCGCCCTCACCAACTACACCAAGTGCTCTGACGGTGAAGAATAACAATTCGGCAGAACGCATTTCACCATGACTATTGACGGTAATGTACTTATCATTGAATCAATACAGCGACACAACCTATTCCCACCATCGAAACAAGTTATGTATGAGGCATGTGCTGCAGCGGGATTCCTCTTTAGCGTTTCCCTAAGTAACAGTCGGTGCCATCTACTGCCGCCACCGTGAAGCCTGCGCGTGGCGTCCAAAATGAATGGCGCAGCTGGGCTTTCGAGGGCTGACGAACATGTAAAGCGGCAACCGGGCTCCGCTCTCGCCCTTCTTTCAGCACAATCGGCGCCGTCTAGGGGGCACTGCCGTGAAGTCCGCACTTGTCCTTAGAACCAAGAAGCGTGGCGTGCCGGTGCCTGCGAACACCGAGATTGTTCCCTATCTTTCCCTACACGCAGTTGAACATACGCAGTTACCCAAGTTGGCGAGAGCTTCATTGAATAGCAGCACATACGCACTGCATTCATGGCGCAGCTCGCTAAGGCGTCGGCGTAAAATTTGTAGCGCAGCCTGCTAAAGCGTCGGATTGCTGTCTTTCGAAAACCCGTGTGACATGGGTTTCATTTCACCCAGTCACGGTAGAGCGGATCGACTCGCACATACCGGGGACCCAAGTTGTCTGCAAAGACATTGTTATTGTTGCCTCAGAATATGGCTTTTTCATTGATGACCAGCACACAACAATTGACAAATGCGCAGTGCTCCAAGTCGATGTGGAAGAGTTTCATTAAAGATTGGTACTTTGGCGCTCTTTGGCCTGAACTGGCCCTTGTGATATTAAAACCCATTAATCAATCAGAGAGCGGTTTAAACTCAGTTCCGTCTCGCATTTACAGTGACCCAGGTCGGCGGAAAAAAGGTTCTTTAGAGCTGCACATATTTGCACATTGCTACTTACTCAGTGACCCAAGTTATTTGAACGGTTGATTTCGAGCTCTGTTCTCTCAGCATAGCAGCCACATGTTCTACCCATTAGAAGATGGAATCGCATGCGTCAAGTGCCCTTCGAATGCTCACACATTAAAAACGGCGAATCGTTTGAGTGCATGTTAGCAACTAAGACGGGATGTCTCCCACGGAAATAACCGCCATTCCCACTTTCATAGTATTTATTCCCAACAATATATTATACGGCCGAAGCAAGGCGTGAGCAAGCTGAGCTATATTGCCATGCCTAAAAAAATCCAAATGATGACGACCTTATGAAACTGTTGTTACGTTACAAGTCAGAAGGCATGTGCGATTCGGTATTTCAAATGACATACACGGAGCGCTCAAAATTAGAAATAAAAGGCTTCATTTAGAGATTATATAGCTCCAGTAATACGAATAAAGCTTAGGTTGTTTGAAGCAATCAGTTCAAGAATGTTGACAATTTTCTTAGAATTCACTACCTCAGCATAAAGCAATCCAGTAAAATGCAATTCCTGTTTTCTATGGTATGAAGTATAGGCAGAAGAAAGGTTATTTGATTACCAAATTCTAAAATGGTAGTGAGTAGGCGTCTAACAACTCTGAATGCACAAGTTCAGAACATCTGCTGCTGCTCAGGGAGTGGTGTACACAACGAAGAGCTACTTGTGTTGCATCCTTTGAACATCGCTGGATGTGAACTTCTTGTCAAAATCAGTGTGAAATTTTAATGTTATACTGAGCAAACACCGAGAAAAAGAAAAAAAAAAACTACAGATTTGCTTTTGTATAAAATTGCACCAGATTTGAGAAGGACACGCCAAAGTGCTCGAATGTATTTATGCAATCAATATATTGTGAGCGCTATTTGGGCATGTCGTCGTCATCTGTAGATACGACTCATCATTATCTTTTGGCTCGTGAGGTGCTTCGGCTCTCTATCGGGCGGCTGCTCGGAAATAAAGGCATCGCATCGTTCGACGTCTCACAAGTGATGGAGTGTGCTTCGATTCCCACGTCCTCCTACTACCCCGATTCCCCTGGAGCTCCGCTCCGGTCGTCCGTTTGCTCTCGCCTAACACGGTGATGGCAGAAACCAAGCCATTCACCAGTGCTACTGCCACCTCTGCTCAGCCAGCTGGGCCTACCTGGACTGTGAACACCAAACAACGAGACCCTCCTGTCTTTGCCGGCCTCCACGGCGACGACTTGGAAGATTGGTTCGAGCACTACAACAGAGCAAGCGACATCAACCAATATGGGACGACACACACAAACTGCGGTATGTCACTTTTTATTTCACGAAAGTTGCAAAGACGTGGTTCTTTAACCACCAAAGTGTCTTTTCGGACTGGCCATCATTCACCCAGCAATTTCATGAGATATTCAGCATCTCCTCTGGACGCTCCGAAGTCGCGAAACAGAAGCTGGCAACGCGCATACAAGAACAGGATGAGTCCTATGTACATCCTAGATTAAGGACATCCTCGCACTCTACCTGCCACGCACTGAGTGACATGGCGGAAGCTGACCGCGTTCGCCACATACTGAAGGGCGTCAACACAGTCGCCTTCAATTCTCTCGTCATTCAGAGCCCACACAGCGTTGGTGATAATATCACAGCATGCCAACGTCTAGACACGCTCCAGTCCATTCGTGTGTCACGCGCCTCTTGTGACACTCGTCCTCAACGGTGATGCAGACTTGCGAGCGCTGATACGTACTCTCATTAGGGAAGAACTTCACGGACATCTTTCTGGACCTGCGACGCTTGCATCCGTTCGCCCCGCTCCTGGTCTGCGTGACATCATTAAGGATGAACTGATGTCGATGACAAACGCCGAAATTGACAAGTCTACTCGACCATTTCTTCCACAAAGTTATGCCGAAAATGCCTCCCGGCCTCCCTCGACCGTTCAGTCTCCACCTGCCGAAGATTACCGTGACCCCCTAGATTCGCTGGCAGCGAACACTCCTGCACAGCCGTACTACACTCCGTGGCGGTCGTCGCGCCCTGTTTGTTTCTACTGCGGTATTCGCGGCCACATTTCTCGCTACTGCCGTCGGCGTCAGCAAGATGAAAGGCGGGACTACGCTACCTTTGAGCGAAACAGGGTACCTAGGTTTGACTCCTACGTTCCTGGACGTCAACCAGGTGAAAGGCCAGGCTACCCCAACTTTGAGCGAGACAGTACACTTGGATTAGATTCCTACATTTCCGAACCGTACACAACCTCTTCTAGTCACTCTCCTTCACCTTCCAATGACGTGGCTCGAGCTTCCCGCTCGCCCAGGCGTCGCTCTCCTTCACCTTACTGCCGTTCCTCATCGCCCTTGCGTGCTGCTTCCCATGTTGTGGACACCCGTTCGGAAAAATGGAGGCTGCAGTTCTTGGAGGAGATACTGCATTGTATCGGACTTACCCAATTCCTCCTGGTCGCTCCGCCAATTTACTCTCGGTTTATGTGGAGGGAGAGAGAGAGAATAAACTTTATGTAAAAGATCACGCGAGCGTAGGTAGCTCCTCCGCTCTGCAGTGGGTGGTCCCCTCAGTCCAGCAGCCCAGGGGCCTTAGCTGCCCTTCTCGCTCGGTTGACCAGGTTGAGCTGGTCCATCGAGTCGGAGCTGGACAGCGCTTTATCCCATTGCCATGTGGCGGGGTGTGTTATGGGTGTGAGCTGTGGTGTGTTTGCGCAAGCCCATACATTGTGGTAAGGTGTTTCTGTCGACGCCCTTGTTGATACTGGAGCTGCTATTTTCTATCGTGAACTGTGCTTTCGTATGCGAAAAGTTCAAACGCCGTATGTTGGTCCGGTTCTATGTGGTGCCAATGATGTTCCAATCTATCCTACCGGACAGTGCACAGCTCGCGTTAAGATAGACGGTATTCGTCATCATGTACAACTTGCGGTGCTTTCGACGAGCGCTCATCAAGTGATATTAGAATGGGACTTCCTGCCCGCTGCTTCTGCACTAATTTCGTGCGATCCAAGGATTCACATCAGCGACAGCGAAACTTATCGCGTTTTCGATTTCCCGTGTGCCAACCTCATTGCAGCAACGCATTTTATTATCCCACCAACCGAAGAACGATTTCTTACCGTCGAGTCAAGAGACATTGTCGACGGAGACGCATTGGTTGCACCTTCTCCGCGCTGCATTTCTCGAGGACTCGCGATCGCTTCTTGCTTGGTCCGGTTCTCGAGTGGCTATGCCAGCCTCACAGCCTTTAATACGACTCCTGAGCCACTACTACTGACGAAAGGGTCTACTGTCGCCAAGCTCAGCCGACGCTGCGCCGGTATGTGTCGTCAGTGTTTCGCCTGCCACATCTTCCGCGCATTGTACGCCAGCAGAAGGCCGCACTAGTGCTATTAAGGCCACCTTGAGTGCAGATCTCAATCCGGACCAGACCAATGCACTCCTCACCATTTTAATGAAGCATGAAGCTTGTTTTGATGTTTCTTCGCGAGGCCTGGGTCAGACCACTGTAACTACTCATCAAATTTAAACAGACGGCTCTCGCATCATTCGCCATCGCCCGTGCCGTGTGTCACCTTCAGAGTGAAAAGTTATAGAAGAACAAGTGAACGACATGCTCACACGCAACATTGTAAGGCCTTCAGCAAGCCCTTGGTCTTCTCCTGTTGCTCTTGTTAAAAAAAGGATGGTTCTGTGCACTTTTGCATCGATTATAGGGTGCTAAACAAAATTACGCGTAAGGATGTTTATCCAATGCCTCGTGTCGACGATGCTTTAGGATACCTTACAAGATGCCGATTATTTTCCGAGCCTCGACTTGCGCTCCGGATATTGGCAGATTCGAATGCATGAGCCGGATAACGAAAAGACTGCGTTTGCTACACCTGATGACCTTTTCGAGTTTAACGTGTTGCCTTTTGAACTGTGCGATGCACCAGCTACGTTTGAACGTATGATAGATACAGTACTCCGTGGCTTAAAATGGAAAACCTGCCTTTGTTACTTGGACGACATTGTCATCTTTTCGTCGAGTTATTCCCAGCACCTACAACGTCTAAACCAAGTTCTCGCATGTCTAGCAAAGGCTGGTCTCCAATTGAATACTAGAACGTGGCGCTTTGCAAGCCTAAGCATTACAGTATTGGGCCACGTCGTCAGTATGCATGGCATCCAGCCTGATCCCGATAAAATCGCTGCAGTGCTGCAATTTCCGCCATCAATCACACTTAAAGAACTCCGCAGCTTTCTAGGACTAGCGTCCTACTTCGGCCGCTTTGTCCATGACTTCGCCATCTTCTCCGCTCTTCTACACAAACTTCTTACTTCGAACGCGTCCTTTGTGTGGTCGGACGACTGTGAAGCCGCCTTCCAGGCCCTCAAACGATTTCTCACGTCAGGGCCCGTGCTCCGTCATTTCGATGCAACCGCCCCTACTATTCTACACACTGATGCCAGTGGGCATGAAATGGGCGCTGTCCGCTGTCCCCTTCGAAATTGTGGGCATAGACTTGTATGGACTCCTCCAACTAACGGCCGCTGGTCACCGCTGGATCGTTACCGCAGTGGATCACCTAACGCGCTACGCTGAGACAGCTGCTCTTCACTCTGGTAATGCATCTGAAGTCTCCGAATTTTTCGTGCATGGTATTGTTTTGCGCCCCGCCGCACCTCGTGTCCTCCTGAGTGATCATGGCAAGACGTTGCTATCACACGTGCTTCGTGAAGTCCTCCAGGCCTCTGACACCACCCATGAGACCACATCAGCGTACAATCCGCAAGAAAATTGTCTTACAGAACGTTTTCATCGAACTTTGTCCGACATGACGTCTATGTATGTTCGACCCGATCACACCAACTGGGACACCATTCTACCTTTCGTGCCATTTGCTTACAATACTGCCGTCCAACGCACAACCAATTACAGTCCCTTCTTCTTGTGTACGGTGGTGCGCCGTCTGTCGTCTTGGACACGACACTCCTTTCAGCGCCTGCTGCTGCATCCGCGTCTCTTCCTGAAGATTTTGCTGCTGGCATCGCCCACTACCGTGAAATTGCCTGCGCCAACACCGCGACTATTCAGGACAAAAGAAAAATTCGCTATGATGCGACGCGTCACGTTGCTTCGTTCCACCCAGGTGACGAAGTTCTTTTGTGGACACCTGTTCGCCGCACCGGGGCTCTGTGAAAAATTTCTTCATAGATATCTTAGCCACTATACCGTTTTGCAAAGAACTTCGGCCGTTAACTACGGCGTCACTCCTGTCAGCTCAGCTACTGACCGCCATGGCCACACTACAGAAATCGTTCAAATCTATCGCCTGAAGCCCTACATTAGCCGTGCCTACCCATTCTAGCCTGCGCTTTCCTGAAGGGGGGGGGGGAGTTAGTGTGAGCGCTATTTGGGCATATCATCGTTGTCATCTGTACGTACGACGCATCATCATCTTTGGGCTCGTAGGGTGCTTTGGCTCTGTCTCGGGCGGATGCTCGGAAATAAAGGCATCGCATCGGTCGACGTCTCACAATATACAAAATAAGTCAATAGTATCGCATAAACTGCAATATTATAGAAGACAATTAAAATTTCTCACTGTCCCTGATAGCAATGATTGCCATTTCTATGACCGGCTTACGTGTCTACCAAGTGGCACAAGGCCTACTTACTTTATCGGAGCCTTGAGTGCCCTTGCAGTGAAGTGAATTACAAAAGCTACGTGCCAACGCTCAAGCAGGTGAACAGAACAACAGCTCTTTCTTATCCTATGCGCACAACCTGGTGCACAATGTAAGTAATTGCTGAGTGAAACTTTAAGGTTCTATTTCCAAAACTTATCCGGCGGCGTTTAAAATGTCTAGCCTTTGGTCAGGCATTAAGGACTATGATCTATGAAGCAATGCTGATAAGTATTGCAGCTATATATAGTTCAAGGTTCTCGCTGGCTGTGACATTGCTGCGGGAGGTTACTGCCAGCCGGCGTAAATTCTGCTCCTCTGGCACTCAACGTATGTGGGCGATTATTATTTTAACAGAGAAAGCCATTACCGCTCAGCCTTCAAAATTTATTGTGAAACACGCCGCAGCCCAGGAACGAGTGCTTTTACTAGAGGATATGTAAGCGTATCCAGCATGGATCTTGTGTCCACTCAGCGAAATTGCATGCCATCAACTTTATACCTGTCACACTCAAGCTCACTTTTTCTGACACAGTCCAAGAATACTTCAAAGAGGACAACGCTGCTCTACAAAGCTTGAACGCCTCAAAGTAGTAATAAAACTCAAAATAAATAGCGGGAAATAAATGCATCTAGGTTGTATTCATATTTGCAGAGTCAATCTTAAATCTCTGCAGCACAGAAATGACACTTCGAGTGATTACAACAACAGCAACAACAATAGTTAAAGCCACACCAATGACAACGACAACAAAAATTAAGCATTCAGGGGGTTGCAGAGTTATAAGCACAGGAATATAAACCATCAATAGAATGACAATTTTGGAAAGCACGGGAGTGATTGCTGTAATGTGTAAATGAAGCACTACAATCAGTGTTCATGTACGATTAGGAGTATCTATGGTGAAATTGATGTTTTACTACAAGCTTTAACTCCAATCAAAATTTAGCACCTACAACAGTTTCTAGAATTTCTCTATAAAATGTACCAATTTACCTCATCACCGTCATTTACATGAAATAAAGAACAACATTTCTCAGTTATTTTAAATTCGATAGCAGCTTATTACAGCCTGTAACAAAGGATAATATTGCTATTTATTAAGATATAAAAGTTAGTGTGAGCCAAAACCCAATAAGAGACCGAATTCGTTAATGTTCATTCAAATTCCACTTCGCTGATTAGTGCTATCATGTTAAGTATACAGTGGGGGATGCTAGATTCAAGGTTTTCCTCCTAGCCAACGTGAAGAAATCCCAGCTGGTATAATAACGAGCTACGAAGTTTAGTTTAGAGCAGGCAGCGCACTTTACAAGACCAGCGAAAGTCTGAAATCGAGAACCTCAAAGCTCAGCCATGCGTATTTGTTGACTAAATCCTCCGCGGGCCCTCAGGCATCGTTAGCGTTACCGAAGTGTGTTTGACAGGGCTGCCTGTGACTTCTGTTAAGCGCCCGCGGGACAAAAGAGCTGCACTGTTTAATACGATTATTTACCCTCTATAAATCCAGCAAACTATCTTAAAATACGAACTGGAAGGGACACTGTCGTTGAGAGCATCAACTTCAGCTTGTCGGCGAAAAAAATGAGGGAGGACTCGCGCTAGACATATTGGTTAATTACTCAGCGACTCGTTTGAAATCCGCTTGTCAAACGAAAAAGCGGGAGAGAGAAGGCAAATATTAGAAAACTTAATATACACCGTAATCAGCCAACAGACCTACCGAGGTAAAGACACGTGCATTGATTTTGCTGAGATTTAGCAGATTGAGCATTTATAGATGGCTGTGAACTGCAACATTTCAGGAGGCTGTAAGTGCACGATTGAAGCGGCTCTGGACGGATGCAATCACTCACGCATAGTTGACTAGTGGCTTCTTGTGTGTCTTTCTTCTCCTGTTATCACCACAGGATGTGTTCTACGTATTACGCACGGGTAGTATTACTTTAATGAACACAGCTGTTCATTTGGAGGTCTTTAACTAAGCACCAATTCACAAAGTATATAGTGCAAGCCTAGTCTTTTCGCACTATTGTGTGGATGAATTGCAACTTCAACAATAGCTTCCCAATCCGCGATGCGAGTTTCTCGCTTCTGTATAACGCCTCAATCGTTTCTGCCATGAAAATCGCTCAGAGCGTTGCTCTGGTTACCATTACTCTCTCAAAAATATCCGTCCTTTCCATCAATTCATCACTCGACGTCACGCACAATGAATGCCGCTTGTAGGTGTTTACATTCTTTTGCTTGCGAGACCGTAAATGCACACATCATGTACATACAGGGTGTTTATTTTTAGGTTTTAGGGAATCTTCGGAAATCGCCTGTGGCAGGTAGCATAATTCTTATCATTGAGCTGGGTTATTCGATGAGGCGGACATTAGTAGCACGAGAAATGTAAACACATTTTCAACTAATTAACAAAAATTTACTAATTATCTTCTTAGTTAATTACTTTACGACACATATTTGCAATTTCCAAATTGTAGCCGGTGAGCTTTTCAGGCGCATCCACTTGGAATGAATTTCCAGAATGACACCAGTTTGGAGATATGCGCCATCAAACTCGTCGTAAAAATGCACTGTTGTTCCACTTACTTTTTTACCAAAATGCTGTTTTATACACTGAAGCACAAAAGTAACTGGAACGCCCATGTATTTCGTCCCACGCTTTGGGAAATAATAGTGTGTCATCCTAAAATTCATTTCAAGTGGATGCGTCTTGCAAACTCACCGGCTACGAATCGTAAATTTAAATGTGTGTCGTAAAGTAATTAACTAAGAATCTCATTGTCAATTTCTGTTAATTACTTTAAAATGTGTTTCGCTTTCTCGCGCTGCGGATGTCCGCCTCTTTGAATAACCCAGCTCAAAGATAAGAAATGTGCTACCTTGTGCCACAATGTACAAATATACCCAAACAAGTAAGAAAGTTGAGTGCACTTCGCAAACCTAATTAGAGAGCAAAATTGGCCCGAGCCCACTAACCATATAAGGGAGAACTTTACCAGTATTACTCGAATTGACGAAAGTGGAAACGAAAGGACGCATTCTAGTTAGCTCTAACACGTTCGCGTTACAATTGCCCCAGATTGTTGAAATTCATTCTCCAGAATTCAGTGTTGCACATTTTATTGAAAGAAGGTTGTTCACTATGGATGTACTCTAACTATGCCCCGTAGAACTGGAAAATAATCCTGCACACTCGCCGCAGCTGGTGTCTTGGACCCCCGCTCTATCTTCTCAACTTTCTTGACATCCCCTCCAGCATACATTTTTACGGCCTTAAGGTATGAGGCCAAGTGCTGGGAAAAAAATTTAAAAACGATAAACAATGCAAAATATTGGTCTACATCAAAAAGCACACTTTTTAGGCCCACGTGAGCCTTTTAAAGTATGTATTAATTTTTTCCAATATTTTTTTATTGAAACACTTCATCAAATGTGGCCCTCATGCCAACACTCATAACTCTAATTTAACTCGATAAAAAACACAACTTTTGGTAGCGGTAAAGGGGAGGCTTTGGTCTGTGCAATGAACCAAAATTAGTGAGCTCAGATGAATCCTCGAATCCTGATGTAATAAACAAAAAAAAATGGACGCTTCCAATGGGTATGCCTTGGTGTAAAAGGCAGCCATATCAAAACTTGTGGCAATACTTGTGTTCAGATTCATTGCACAAAAAATAATGTGAGAAAAACTTGTGCCAAGTTTCATTAAAAATTATTATAAGAAAAAAGTTATGAATGTTTGCGTTTGAAGAAATTGAAAAAAAAATGGGTTTTGAGAAAATCAACAAAAAAGACTTCAAAGTGCAGCGCTTACATAAGATGATCAGCAGAGCTAAAATCCCCTATACTTGTAGCCAGTTCCGTCTTGGGTCTTGCTCTTGCCTGATTTTGCTCGTGTGGCGCCTCGGCCTTCTTTAGGGGCGAAGCTCCTTATAGCGGCACCCGTTCGTCCCCGTCGTCGTAGTAGTAGTGTGTAACCAGTAGTGTGTAACCAGTCTGAGAAAAATGAGAAAATAATTCCGAAGTTGTGTCCGTATCGCGGAATCGAACCAGGGACCCCTCGCTTCCGAGCGCGCGGCGTTAGCCCACTACGCCACGAAGCGGACATGGACACACGCACCACGATGGCAATAAATACCCAACATTAACGAAAGGCCGCGTTTCTAGCGCGTTTCTAACGCGTTTGTGCTAGCGCGTTACGGCCCGTGTAAGAAGCTGGTGTAAGACGCTGTGGCCTCTGCGCCTTACCTTCAACGCGTTTCGAACGCGCTGCCCAAAGCGGTGGCAAGTCAAGTTCAAGTCGAGGAGCGTTTATGAATACGGGGGGTATACTCTCTCAGCAGACATGTGATGGCGTCGGCAAACGCGGTGCACGTTCCGGCATGTGTAAATGGCTGTTTAAGACGCTGTGGCCGCTCCCCCTTACTAGAGAGTACTGCACGTTTCTAACGCGTTTGTGCTAGCGTTCCCTTAAGCGGGAGATCCGATGATTCCCTCCGGAGCTTCGCCCACTCATTATCATTCACCCCGTGGATATGCTGTGATCTTTTTTATAGCTTGCTTTGCAGAATTAGAGGTACGGTATTACAGGTATTTGCAGTACGTCTCCAGGTCCGTCGCGCACTCTGACTTACTTATATAATAGTAATTTTATCAGCTGTTTAAACATGGACATGCAGTAGCACAAGCCACGCTCAGAACTGTTGTTGACGCCGTCGGCGTTTTGCCCGCGTTCGCACCGAACACGCGCGGCGTTGGTGACTGTTGCTGCTGCCCCTGGGGGGAGGGGTGGGGGCTCTGAGGTTTTCGACGAGATGAGAATGGGACACTCGTCGAGCAGCGTCGGAAATCTTACCCAGCTTCTCGCCTCGCAACGTTTTATTGCGATAGCAATTATATCGACACTACAAAGCAGATTTCTGCCGTCGGCGTGGCCGCCACCGTTGCCGTCGCCGTCGCCGTGAGGTTCCGTATGACGTCAAAGGCGATGAAATTGTCGCCGCGCGCCAAACGCTGTATGTGCGAGTGAAAGGGCGCGTGGGACGCGCGCTTTCACGGGGAGTGAACGCACGGCGGAGAACAGACGCACGTTCTGCGCCGTGCTCCCTTAAGGGCTGCAGAATTAAGCGTCTCTTTCCTCCTTTACAATCACCATATACGTAGAGCTAACGCGACTTCTTCAGACACGCGAAAGGCCGTTGGTGGTGGTGGGGGGGGGGGGGGGGGGGAAGGGAGGCGACGTTTAGCTGCGGCACAAAATGGCTATTTATATAAAAAAAATGTGGTTGATCCCTCTTATATAGGAATCGGTATAGAACACGAAAGTGAAACGTGTCTTCACAGAAGTAGTGTAATGTTTATTGCACATTGATATATAATGTCTATTGGTGTTTTGTGGCTAAAGCGCCCTTAGGCGTTGATGCACCCACGCTGACGCCTGGTGGCACGTCTCCTCCATCACGACTACCAACGTCGATGACCATGAGCAACCGTCGTGCATATGGAAGCTGCACTACGCTGCACACGCTAGCACAACGCGAAAGACGAAGCACGTAACTGACACACTAATACAACGCGCAAGACAAAGCACGTAACTGAATCGTCACCGAGTCAAATCAGCGCGTACAGCGCGTCGTAATTGCAGCCTCCGCGATCAACTTCAGAAACATTTTCAGAGCTAATTGCGGAGGCCACGCTCCGCTGTGCTGAGTACGGTGAACGCCACCTAGGTGGCGTTGGTAGTGCTTCTTGATGCCAGCGTCCCTTCGAATGCTGGCATCGAGGCGTCGTAGTGCTGAGACCACCGAAGCGTTCACTGTCGGTGCGCGTTAGTGTCATAATGCAGTACTTCTCTTTTCTGCTCGTAGGCGGCGGCACCGCCCCGAGCAAGAGCGCGGGTACACGGAGGAGTGTTAGATATATAAGGCGCGTCTGTGTAGCTCTCTGCAAATGCGTTTGTGGCGCAATGGGTTAAACGCTCGGCGATCTATCGTCGCGGACCGAGAGGTCGTGGGTTCGATTTCCAAATTTTGCATGTTTGTGGAACTTTTTCTTCTGGTTTCTTTCTTTGTATTATGTTAGGTTTATCTTGAAGTGAAGTCTTGGTGGACCCCGGCATAAAACACTTTCGTGTTAAAACAGACTTCCGACGCTGCTCGACGAGTGTCCCGTTCTGATCTCGTCGAAAACCTCTGAGCAGCCCCCAGAGGCTCCGGCAACAGTCACCAACGCCGCGCTCGTTTTGTGAGATCGCGGGCAAAACCCCGAAGGCGTCGACAACAGTTCTGTGTGTTGCCGGGGCTGCTGCATGTCCAAGTTTGTACAGCTGATAAAACTATTTTCCTTACTCCATATAGCTCTCTACAAATTTGTTATCGCAATTGATGCTTCGCCTTCCGGGTGAAACTGCGACAACTTTTTTATACAAAAAGTTGTCGCAGTTTCACCTGCAAGGCGAAGCAGCAATTGCGATAGCAAATTTGTAGAGAGCTATACGGAGTAATGATAGTAGCGTTATCAGCTGTATAAGCTTGGACATGCAGCAGCACTGGCAACACGCAGAACTGATGTCGACGCCATCGACGTTTTGCCCGCGTTCGCACAAAATGCATGCGGCGTTGGTGACTGTTGCCGGAGCCTCTGATATAAATAGGCACTTGGTTCCGCAGCTAAACGTCGCTTCCCTTCTCCCCCCTGCCCCCCCCCCCCCCCCAAGGCCTTTGGCGCGTCAGAAGAAGACGCATTTGCTCTACATATATGGTGATTGTAAAGGAGGAAAGAGACGCCTACTTCTGCAGCCCTTAAGGGAGCACGGCGCAGAACGCGCTTTTGTTCTCCGCCGTGCGTTCACTCCCCGTGAAAGCGCGCGTCCCTCGCGCCCTTTCACTCGCACATACAGCGTTCTGCGCGCGGCGTCGATTTCATCACCATTGACGTCATACGGAACCTCACGGCGACGGCGACGACGACGGCGACGCCGACGGCAGAAATCTGCTTTGGAGTGTCCATATAATTGATATCGCAATAAAAGTTGATTAGCCGCTATTTTGGCCCATACAAAGTGCTGCGCCGCATTAGTGACGTGAACTACGAAGTCGTTCCGGACGGTGCGGCTCCAACACGGCGTCGACAACAACCTCGCCCTGGCATACTTGTGCGCATGAAACCATATGTTGCGCGTTCGTGATTACAATTTTTTTATTCATCTTTCTACTTACGCTACTGTTTGCAACCTCTCTGTTTCTCGAGACTGTGCCCGTCGCGCTTCACCGCTGCTGTGCTTTTGTTTTTCCTGTAGCTGTCATTGTGTCCTTTGCACGAGCACCTGCCTTGACCATGCTTTTTCCCCCTCCTTTTCTTACACCGCTTCTTGAGCATCGAGCCGATGCTCTTTCCGAGGAACGAGGGAAATGCCACCAGCAGTAGTGGGTACAGTGCTAAGAGGCAGGCACGGACAAGAAGAAAGAAGTGCGCGTGCTTCTCCGCCCGCTCGATAGCCAGCCCCCAGCGCCGTGCTTTTCAGGAGCCGCTACCCTCAATAAACGTCGCGTCGCCCGTTCTCTCACAAGGCACGTGACAATATCACTTTAGTACGGCTCACCGAACCGTTTTCCACCATAAGACGCCACGTTATACTAAACGGACAGCACGAGCGCGAAAAGATCAAACCACCAGAAACTTCCACCGAGCTTATACCTGGCATACAACGCGGAGCGTTCGCCCAAGCCATTATGCCAATGGCTCATAGATGGCGCCACGGCGTTCTAATATGTCGGTGTCCATCTAAAAAAGGGCCATAGTTGAGAGGAGACATGGACGACGACTTAAGAAATACAAATCACACTGTTTGCAGATGGTGATCATAATTCCCTCTTACATCAAAAGGGTCATGGGTAAGCTGCATGTTTGCGACAAGTAAAAGCAGGAATTATATTTTTAAAATCGTTACTCAATTAAAGTTGTCGCAGTTTCACCTGAAAGGCGAAGCATCAATTGCGATAGCAAATTTGTAGAGAGCTATACGGAGTAATGATAGTAGCGTTATCAGCTGGATAAACTTGGACATGCAGCAGCACCGGCAACACGCAGAACTGTTGTCGACGCCATCGGCGTTTTGCCCGCGTTCGCACAAAATGCGTGCGGCGTTGGTGACTGTTGCCGGAGCCTCTGATATAAATAGGCACTTGGTGCCGCAGCTAAACATCCCCTCCCTTCCCTCCCCCTCCCCCCTTCCACGGCCTTTCGTGCGTCAGAAGAAGGCGCGTTTGCTCTACATATATGGTGATTGTAAAGGAGGAAACAGACGCCTACTTCTGCAGCCCTTAAGGGAGCACGGCACAGAACGCGCGTTTGTTCTCCGCCGTGCGTTCATTCCCCGTGAAAGCGCGCGTCCCTCGCGCCCTTTCACTCGCACATACAGCGTTCGGCGGCGCGCGGCGATGATTTCATCTCCATTGACGTCATACGGAACCTCACGGCGACGGCGACGGCGACGCCGACGGCAGAAATGTGCTTTGGAGTGTCCATATAATTGCTATCGCAATAATACGCATTTGGTGCCACAGCTAAACGTCACCTCCTCTCCCTCCCTCCCCCCCCCCCGGCTTTTCGCGCGACAGAAGATGTCGCGTTTGCTCAATATATATGGTGATCGTAAAGGAGGAAAGAGACGCTTAATTGTGAAGCCCTTCCGGGAGCATGGCGCAGAATGCGCGTTTGCTCTCCGACCTGCGTTCCCTCCCCGTGAGAGCGCGCATCCCTCGCGCTCTTTCACTCGCGCATACAGCGTCCGGATCGTGGCGACGATTTCATCGCCGTTGACGTCATACGGAACCTCACGGCGACGGCAGAAATCCGGTTTGGAGTGTCCATTTATTGCTATCGCAATAAAAAGCATCTCGCAACATTTGAGGTTGAAAAATCAGTGTATGGTCGAAGAGATGAAATCCATACAGAAGAGGCAACGAAACGGTTTCCCATTTGCTCTCACATGTTTGCTGTCTCAAAATTTGTACCGTAAAGCAAAAAGTTAGTACCACCAAAACTAAACAACGTTAGAAAAAATAGGACAGTCATTGACAAAGACAATGCGCTACAGAAACAACTGACAGCTTTCTGCAACTTCTGCAATAAAAAGTAAGCATTTCTTAAGCGGTAGAGGAAGAAGAAGGCGCCGAGTAGTACGGCCGTGCCCACATCGGCTCCAGATTTTTCGATATTTTCGTTGAGAAAGTCTTCTCGATCTCGATGATTTCTGCACCAACGGATGCATAGGGACAAGAGGAACCCACGGATACCAATTTTTCAACGGTGGGTGGCCTTTTCGTCGGTTTTTCGAACTGCTTCTCTTCCGTGACGCCGCGCTCCCTTCGGTCAGACAGCGAGGCCTAACCAGCGTTCGCCGGGCAGGGCGCCCCGCCGGCCTCGTCATGACAGAGCGAATGGTTGTAGTAATGGAAGGAGACGATTTTCCTCCGGAAGAATTTGGTGCGGAGCACGGCTGGCGCTCCGCCGCTGTCAAGAAAAACGCCCTGCGCGTCTCTCGTCGCGACAGCACCCGTGAACCCGCGAGCAGCGAGATGCACCGCGAGCATCTCAATGGCAGCAGGAAGCCCTTTAGCCTAAAGAACAAGATCATCAGGTCATCACGAATGCCCCAGCTCCCGAAGGAGCACTGGAAGATTATCGCCCGCCCAGGGGGGGGGGTCTTGATGTTCAGAAGACGGGCTCCGCTCGGCTTGGTCGGGCCGTCGCCGCCGCGGCAGGACTCACGTCTGAGCAAGCTAGCCACGACATCGTCTGCCCCAACGCAACACAAAACATCATCGTCCTCAGCACCGCGTCTCGCAATAACGCAGATGCTTATCTAAAAATGAATTGCATCACCCTGGGAATGAACCAGTACGAACTCAGCACTTACGAAGCCGCGCCGCACGCCACGTGCAAGGGTGTCATACGGCAAATTGATCTGGAGAGAAGCATTCTAAACGAGAGAAATCTCTTAGCCCTGGGAGCCAAGCGAATCAAGAATAGCGAAACGGTAGTCATCGTTTTCGACGGCTACAGGGTCCCCAGCTTCGTTTTCTACGGCTCGGCGCTAGTCAAGTGCTCCTTGTACCTCAGGCAGCACGACTGCTGCTATGCCTGCGGTAGACTAGGCCACAGAGCCGACGTCTGCCCAACGCCGGAGAACAAACTATGCAGGAAATGTGGGGCCAACAACCCCGACGAACACCACACCTGCTCGCCTACTTGCGGCCTCTGCGGGGGCCCCCACGCCACAGCGGACAAGATTTGCAAGCAAAGATTCCAACTACCGTACATCGTTCGACGGAGGAGAAGGGAAAGAAATGCGGAATCCAGGAATCGAGACCCGTCAACAGCACAAACAAGCGCCGGCAGCGAACCGGCTAGACCTTCGAGCAGGCGCTCCCGCTCGAGAAGCCGCTCGAGGTCCAGGACCCGTTCCAGGTCCAGATCCCGAGGCCGCTCCAGATCGGGCGGCCGCTCCCGCGGCCCACAGAACAGGGTCCGGTTCGAGGAGCCAGCCGGTCCTGGGAAACAAGGCGCCACCTGGGCGGACAGAGTGCGGAGCGGAGGGAGCCCTGCCGAAAAGGTAACGGGGGGCGCGGCGCCAGAGCATGGTTCGTCTGAAATAGCTCAGCTTAGGAAAGAAAATGCCGAGATGCGCAGCATAATCGAGTCAATGCGAGCCGAAATAGCAGAGCTCAGAAAGGCTAAACAACCTCACTCCGTTCCAGTCCCTATTTCAACCCCCTCGGGGACCCCCTCTCCCCAACCCGCAGAAGTTCCCATGGCCAATCAACCTCACTCCGTTCCAGACCCTAGTTCAACCCCCTCGGGGACCCCGTCTCCCCAACTTGCAGACGTTCCCATGGTCGTGGAGGCGAGCCACCCGGGAAACCCAGCCAAAAGAAAGGCCGTTCCCAGCATGCCCGAAAATGTACAGGCTAAAGCCAAGTCGGAAATCAGAGAAATGTTGAATTCCATCTGCTTCGAGATCCAGAAGATTAACGAACGACTCTCTGCAGTGGATCAGCGACTTTTGGTAGTGGATAAGAAGACAGACGCGCAAAACGTCAAAATTCGATGCTTGGAAAACAGAATGCCAGAAATAGTGCCCAAGGTGCAGGAAATGGACATCAGGTCGTCGACCCGCGTACGTCCCGTTTTCATGCCGGATGGCGCGTCGGTACCTACGCCGCCACCACTGCACGTCCCCGGACCTCCCTCCTTCGAGACCCTAGTAGCAACGCCGGAAGGCGCTCTATACAGCAAGGATGGGGCCACACACTCAATTTAGGATTTGGCAGTGGAACTGCAGGGGACTCCACCATAAAAGATGCACCCTGCAGCAGTTTGTTCGCACTCACAAGGAAAAGCCACATGTTATATTATTGCAAGAAACGATGACTGATCAAGTTTCACTACAGGGATACAAAGTTCTTGCTCTCCGTGGGGACGGCAGAGGAATCTGTACATTAGTCAGCAGCAAGTTCACTTTCGTCGCACACGATCTAGGGGTGCGGCCTAGCAAGACGGAGACATCCCTAGTCGAAGTCATCCCAAGTCAATCCAACATCTCCAGCATTTTTATACTTAACGTATACAGGAGCCCGAGCGATCACAGACAACGTTTCAAAACCATCATCACTAGGGCAACGAAACTCGCCGGAAACTCTCCACTGGTTGTGGCGGGCGATTTCAACGCACCCTTTCACGCTTGAAACTACCCGCACGATACAGTCAAGGGCAGAAGCCTGTGGCAGGAGGCGGGAGATGCAGGACTTTTTCTAATGACGGACCCAGCCTTTCCCACCAGACGCGGCACCTCCTCGACCAGGGACTCTGTCCCGGATCTCGCCTTTGTTAAAAACGCTGGTTCAGCCGTGTGGTCGAATCTGCTCATAGACCTCGGTAGCGATCATTACATCACGGCCACCAGCCTACAAGTGGAGCAGAAAAGAAAAAAGGCCTTCTCGGTCCCTGACTGGGACAAATTCCGTGAGGTTCGCAAGGCCCGCGCCGCCCGTGGAGAAAAGCCCGAGAGCCTCGCCCAGTGGTCCGAACTAATGCTGCAAGACGTCTGCTCCACCACTAAAATCATAGAAACGGATCTGCAGACAGACAAAATGAATAGCAGGCTAGCACACCTACTCGAGGCCAAGCAATCAATCCTCGAGAGGTGGAAAAGCCAACGCTTGAATCGCAAGCTCAGGAAAAAGATAGCCGAGATCAACAAACAGATACAGGAGCACTGCCAAGCCTTGTCTAGGCAGCAATGGGACGAAATTTGCAATTCAATCGAGGGGCAGATGCGCACGGGAGGGAAGTGGAATCTTCTGAAACATTTGCTCGACGACTCGGGCACCAAATCAAACCAGAGAAGTGTCCTCGCTAAAGCGCTACATGAAGCCAAGAAGTCGTCTTCGGAAGCAGAAGTGCTGAAGACGCTAGCTAAGAAGTACCTGCCACTCAAAACTGTGGCCGATGAGGCGCCATACCCAGTATACAAAGGGAAGCCGAACTCCGTGCTGGACGAGCCTTTCCAAGTCAGTGAAATCCGCCGCGCCCTACATGACCTCAATGGTAGGTCGGCACCCGGCCCTGATCACATTAACAACAAGGCTCTCAGAAACCTAGAGGACGAATCAGTCGAGTTTCTCACAAATGAGATAAATCGCATTTGGGAGGAGGGAATTGTACCGGAACAATGGAAAGTGGCGAAGGTCATACTCATCCCAAAGCCCGGTAAACCGCCGAGCTTGGACAACCTCCGCCCCATCTCACTGACATCATGTGTAGGGAAGATGGCCGAACACGCCATCCATAACAGAATTGCCGAGTATATCAAGACCAACGACCTTTTCCCTCACAACATGATAGGTTTCAGGCCAGGCCTCTCCACCCAGGACGCCATGAAGCTTATCAAGGTCCAAATCCTGGAACGCTGCACTCGGGACACGAGAGCAATCCTTGGTTTGGACCTGGAGAAGGCCTTTGATAACATCCGTCACGAGTTCCTTCTCGACGCCATCTCCAAACTCGACCTGGGCTCTTCCTTCCATGCCTTCGTCAAGTCTTTCTTGAGCAAACGATGCGCCATCCTCAAGGCTGGAGATTTGGAATCAGAGAAAATGGAGCTGAGTGGAAGAGGCACCCCCCAGGGGTCAGTCATCTCACCGCTCCTCTTCAACATCGCAATGGTCGACCTCTCGAGATACATAGGCAAGATCCAGGGCATCGGTCACACGATCTACGCGGACGACATCACTGTCTGGTGCGCGGGAGGCAGTGACGGACAAGTCGAAGCCGCTCTCCAGGAAGCTGTCGACACTACAGAGCGCTTTCTAACAGACACGGGACTCCGGTGCTCCCCAAAGAAATCGGAACTCCTTCTCTACAGCCCCACTAGAAAGGGCCGCAAGCCACACAACTGGAAACCCCCCACCGAAATTGACATTAATCTCTACAGCAAGTGCGGAGATCCGATTCCCAAAGTCGCGTCCATTAGAATCTTGGGAATGACACTCGAAGGGGCGGGCACAAATAGCATCACCATTCACAAACTAGCAAAGAAGACGGATAGCGTCATCGGTCTAATCAAGCGGGTAGCTAACAGAAGGAGAGGCCTGAGTGAAGAGAATCTGATAAGGCTAGTCCACGCTTTCTTGTTATGCCATTTCACGTACGTAGCGGCCATGCACGTCTGGAAGAGGGCCGAGCGAGACAAACTAAATGCCATGATAAGGAGGGGGATCAAGAGCGCGCTCGGACTACCAAACTACACACGCACCGACCGACTTCTGCAGTTGGGTATTCATAATACACTAGAAGAAATTGCAGAAGCACAAGAAAGGGCACAGATTCTCAGACTATCCGGCACCACGGCGGGCAGCCGACTCCTAACAGAGATGGGCGTCCCCCCGGCTAAAGTCAAAGACTCCTACCAGGGCCTTCCGAAAGAGCAGAAAGACCACATAATCATATCCCCCGCCCCACGCAATATGCATCCCCAGCGCAACGTGGAAAGATGAAGGCCAGGGCCGTGGCGCTCCAACGCCGGGCGACAGAACTCCCTGGCGGCAGCTGCTTCGTTGACGCGGCCCAATATGGCAACAGCAAAAATTTCGCAGTAGTGTCCATCAACCACAAGGGTTCGACCGTTAACGCAGCTTCGGTACGAGGCACGTCGTCATGTGCGGCCAAGCAAGTGGCCATTGCCTTGGCCCTCCTGGACGAGAAACATGCCAACATCTTCAGCGACTCCAGGGCAGCCATCCGCGCCTTCAGCGTTGGCGCCGTGTGTAAAGAAGCCTGTCGCATCCTCGACGGTAAAAGCATTGCCACCCACACTCTCACGTGGTTCCCCGCTCACATGGGATCCATCATGGGAGGCCCCACAAACCTCAACGAGCTGGCCCACTCCAAGGCGCGAGGTCTCGCTTTCCGCGACCATGGAGAACTCCCCGGCCAGCCAGGAGTGGTGGAGAACAGAGATCAACCGACAACATACAATGAAATTACGCAGTACTTTTATCTCGGCAGGAGAGACTTTCCCCTTCCTCACAAGAAGTTAAATAGAGCGCAGGCATTGACCCTCAGATTATTGCAAACAGGCTCGTATCCCAGCCCGGCTTTATTACACAAGCTTTATCCCGACACTTATGCCAGTAGTTCTTGCAGGCACTGCAATGGCTTCGCTAGCTTAGACCATATGCTCTGGCGTTGCCCCTCGTTACGAGGCACGGAACAAATAAATGAGGACAAGTGGCTCTCCGCTATCAAGAGCCCCGATGCCGGGGCGCAACTATGGGCTGTCCAGAGGGTCCACGATGCGGCGGTCGGGCATGGCCTGACTGTCCCAACGTGGGAGCGGCCCGCTGCGCGCTGAGTCGCGTACCTCAGGACGTTCATTAAAGTTTTCCATCCATCCACCCATTTGTTACACGTTTGCAAAACGTGAAGGCGAAAGCCTGCCAGCTGTGGAAGAAGACGACGACGAATGCGCGAGGAGGGACACGAGCGCGAGGGCAGTATGCGAACGCTACCATGATCAGTGGCATCGGCGCCAGCTGTGGAACAAGACGACGACGATGAACGCACGAGCAGTGGCACAAGTGCGTCTCTGTGACAACGTGACGTGTCCAAGCACTAGGCACACCTTTAGTAAGCCGCAGCCGTGCAACAGCAGTGGCTTCAATTGTGCATAGTCACAGGATGGCGGGCACAATGATTCACACACAGAAAAACAGAAGAGGCACTGTTCCGCTTTAAAAGGTGGTAAGGCTAACCCCCGTATTCCTAAACACGCCTTCACTCAACGCTTCTGCTCGACTCAGCCAAGTCGAGGCGACGAGCGTTCCTTCACTCAAGGCGCCGTTGCGTTTCATGAACACAACTTCACTTTTCCTCCGCTAAGGAACGCCTTGAAAATGCGCCCTTGACTCGAGTGAAGTGCACCGACCGAGTAAAGCGTCTGATATCGAGGCTATCCTTAAATGCGCTTAGCAAAAGCCCAATTATTTAAGACATATATGTGTTTCCGTTAATTTGGCTTTATTATCAAATGACAACATGGCGCAATGCACAAATGTAGCTCGGCAGCGCTGCCACTGTTAGCGTTCGACTGTTAGATCAAGCGGGAGCTGTGTTTGAGGTCTGACAACGATC
Organism: Dermacentor silvarum; assembly: GCF_013339745.2. Taxonomy (NCBI): domain Eukaryota; kingdom Metazoa; phylum Arthropoda; class Arachnida; order Ixodida; family Ixodidae; genus Dermacentor; species Dermacentor silvarum. Next base: position 103,033,142 of record NC_051161.1, on the reverse strand, counting down.
ACACCCCAGCCAACGGAGGCGTTGCCCCAGCAGCTGAGCATGGCGCATGACTGAGAAATAAGAAAATTTGCGCCCGCATTTGTCTGCTGCTCACTGTTTCCTTGTGCTTAATTTGCAGTTGACGTTGCAGTTGTTAATCGTGGTTATTATGGATGATATTCTCCCTGTGTGTACTGTGATCCAGCCGGATTGACTTCGAAGGAGGCAACGCATGGAACGGCCGATGGGCAGCTTCGTTTAACTTCAAGACCATGTGCTGCTGAAAGCTTTCTGAAAGCAACAGGACAAAAAATAATGGTGAGTGAGCAGTTTATGCATGGAATCACATTATGCTGTTGCGGTTCTCGTGAAGCTTCCGCCGCGGTATCAATAAAACTTGTCCGGTGTATCCAAGCATGACTGGCTCGAGTTGCTCATGCTGCGGGCATTAGCAGCCGAAGCGTACTATTCGAGGCAGCATAAGATTGCGCGAGACGTTCCTTTTCTTCTTTTTTTGCATTGGAGCTTGTGGGAGATTCGGTGTGGCAATCTGTTATCGGTTCAGTTGTTTAAACATAAATGCACAAAGCACCACTTCGCGACTGTGTCTGATGATCATTCCACTATCAAGTAAGAAATCTTTCAGTAGAGAAGGAGCAGTTCTGGGAGAATGCATATGGTTAAGTGCGTAGCTCCGGCAGTTTTAAAGAAACAAACGTTTTTCGGTCATGTACTTTATTTTAGAAGCCGTGGTGGTTAGTCGGTTTCTTCAAAATGTAGCACATATCGTCAGTTAACCAGCACTGGTGCCTGCATTTCCAGTGCTGCTTCACTTCACATATATATATACGCTGCGCAATTTTTTTTTCTTCCGAGAATTCACTTCTTAGTAGTTCATTACCAGCATTAGTGTTTTTTGGTCTTATCTTTTTCAATGTGCTATGTCGTAGCATCTCCTGCGTGTTCCATAAACTGTGCTTTCAAGTTCCCGCAACGCCCACATTTTTTTTTTAGTTGTGCGATGTCTTTTCATTTCAGTTGCTTAGCTGCACTGAACTTAGCGTGCACTTATCGTGCACTGAACTCATCATTTTTGGCATTCTGCTGCAGGATGTGGGCCTTGGAAAGATCAGCTGATGGGAAAAAATCAACGTCTGTGTTGCACGGTAAAGCATGTGACTGACGTGAAAGCATCAAAAGATACGCTGTCTGCCGGTTGGAAATGCACCATCTCGTTTCCCTGAAAGAACTTAGGTGCTGCGGAAGTACTTGACTGATCAGCCCGGTAGTTAGTCTGTGCTCATTATTCATACTTATCAATAATAATATTGATGTTATGTCTGGCCACATTGACAAAATGGTGAAATGCACTTCGTGTTGTTTAAAACCGCAAACATGAAACGGCTATTCCGTAATGAAATCAAACTCATATTTCATTCCTCTTCAACAGTCATATAGTATTGCTAGAAGACACGGACAAGAACGAGAGAACAAGACGTTAAGACGTGTCTTCTAGCGCTATGACCACCTCTGATGTATCTAACGAACTGTCCCAAATGCCATACTTGTAGATATATTATTGTTTTGAAGAGCATAGTCATGATTATGATGTGCGAAGTCATGACTTGCCCATAATGTCTAACGGTTGAGACGTTAGCTTTTTTACTGCCCACAATTTCTAATGCAGCACTTTAGTATTTAGTGGAATTTTGAAGGTACTTTTGCATGAGCAAGTGTACATCAAGAAATATAACATAATTTTAATGGTTGATCTCAGCTTTGCTGAACTCATGGTAGTAATGCGCTCTATAGTGTATTTTTCAGCAACGCCATTGTGATAGTCTGCATCACCATTTGGCCTGTTGTGGTATCCCACAAGACACGCTCTGTTCCTCGGCCAATTACTGAAGTTCTGCAAGCCCCATGGAAGCCAACTGTGATCCGCATCGAATGGAACAAATTCATTGTTCCGGCCTTCATAATTAATCTTAAGCTGAAGTTAGAAACGGAGCTGAAACAGTGTATATTCTGTAAGGATTTACCACTGCATACCGTGGGGTGGCCACACCCGACTGTATGCTACTGTCTAGAACACTGCTAGTCTACTGTCTAGAACACGGATGGTGTTTTATTCAAGAATAGCTTTGTCAGTAGTACTACGGCTTGTGTTTGTAGGATCAGAGTCCACGCTCTTTTTGCAATCCTATCAGAACACAAAAAGACGAGGATAATTTTAATTTATTGTTTCAGAGATTGACACGTGGATTGACAAGAAATAATTCAGTAATGCAGACTGCTTTATTAAATATGGCTTAAGAAAAGAAACCTGGATCAAAAATAGAGACTTAAGCTGCAAGGTGCCTGTGAAGGCAGATGTATGCAAAATGCCTTTAGTGGTGATGGTTGAGCTGTAAGGATGTCAGAAAGGAGATAGAGGTTTTAGCCAAAATAGTGCGACAACGACTGCAGTGCAGCAGGACACATCAACCGGAGCTACACTCTTCTCCGCTTGCGCGCCAACGCAAGCTCAGCACCTTTGAACAGGCAGTTGTTCTGCGTGGTTGCGTTGGCAGCCTGGTTCTTGCTTAAGAGAAGGGGTTGGTCATAAACATACAATGATGTTAACGCACATAAAAACTAGCTTAGGTACAGTATTCGTTTTCATCAGTTTACTTTTCGAAGTAAATACATTCGTTAAAGATTTTCATTGTGTTCAGGAAGCCGATTTTTTACATTGATAAGCTCGGACTGTTTTCATTCATATTTGCAAAGATACAGTTTTAAGCTGGTCTGGCGTTTGCACAGCCTGACCGACATAAAGCAATCTAACACTTACATAATGCACTCACTAATAGCTGGAATGTGTGCAACAAATATATGTGACATATATCTGCTACCACTTGCTAGCATTTTTCTGTATTAGGAGCTGGGTCAACTGCTACAGCATTTTTTTATTACAATAAAGATAATGTGATGTACAAAATATATCCTCTCTTGTATTGTTTCTTAAGTGTTTTGCATTGGAATAAAACATTACATTCCCTCTGTATACGTGCAGGTATAATTATGAAACCATTTCATGGTTGCTCACTTCCTCGTAGGGCTTGGATGTTCATAAGAATAAGCTAATTAAACTGAATATTTTGAAGCAAGGCTCACGTAATTACTGCTAACGACTGTAAATAGCAGTAGCTGCCACACGTGCCACGCAAAATTACAGTATACTTTTTGTTTTCCCTAGAGCAACTAACTGCATGAAATTATAGAGAAACAGAAAAGTGAACACACCTGGTCGTTTATAGAGAAGCTCGCCTTGCTGTGGTGCGCTTCGCCGTCCTTGGAATAGAGTAGTAAGTGATGCACCTGAGTACACACCACTCAGGAGGAGCGAATTCCGGCGCTCGCGCAGCCAGACCCGCATCCAGCAATCGAGCACACAGGCAATACACCCACTAACAACAGGAATCTTCGCAGTTGTTTTGTTTTCATAGGTTCGAAGTCCGCCGCAGTTAGTGCCGCGTTTCAAATGATGCTGCTTTGTATGATCACTCGCGAGAAACACTGCACTGCCGCTGATAGTAGTTTCGGAGCACTCGCACGAAGAATACACGTATGCAGGTCATCAACTGGCTCGTGCACGGAATAAGACGACAGGTCACTGCACTAGCTGGCAGTCTTCTTGACAGGACGGCCGGTCTTTCTCGGTGCCACAATAGAATTACTCCGTTGCCGAAGCACTCCAGAGGATTGCACCGGTCCGTAAAACGATTCCCTAGAAGATGCGCAGCATAATTAACGAAAAAAAAGGCTGCGTAGACAACTGGCGTCCATCTGAAAAAGCCGACGAGGCGAGTGACATATCATAACGCAGCCATGTTTGCGCACTAACTTCACTCAAGGAGCTATTCAAGGTAGCTGCGGGGCTACCTTGAGATTCTCGAGTAAAACGCTCGAGCTTTCCTTCACTCAAGGCGCGTTCCGACTGGAGGGCGATTTCTGAAACAAAAAGTCGCCCTCAAGGAGCATTTCGAGTGGAGGGTCGAGTCGAGGTGCGTTTGTGAATACGGGGGTAAGCACCTCACCAAAATGGGGTACCAGTCCAGTTGAAAATCAAGTCATTCATAAATATGTTTTAGATGCACAGTCATCTGGATGAAATGCACCGTTGTGGGTACAACTGGTTCGGCGTTGCGGTCCCTCATTCGCGCCTTCCACAAACTGTGCATTCCGATGAGAAAAAACATGTCGAAAGGCACATTGTCCTCAGACATCGGCAGCAGGTGTCGCACTGTATGGGGGTTGATTTCAAAGTCTTTCTTTAGAGTCCGTTGGAGGATATCTCAAAACAGAATGACATCTTTGCAGCCAATAAAACAGTGTTTTATTGGATTACATGTTAAAGTAATAAATACCTTGAAAGAAAAACAAAATACAGCAGTGGCTTCAAGGAAGCGTGCTCGTTTAGCACTACGGAGACCCGGGTTCAATTCCCACCCAGACCAAATTTAGCAAATTTCTTTTTCAAAGCCACCAATTTAGTTTCTTTACAGGAACCTCCCTGAGAAAATTGACGTGAGTCCCAGCATTTTTAGACGGGCTTTTACTATTTGCGGCGTCGGCCATTTTTCGCCACAGCACAGTTTCGCCAAGGTCACGGACAGCTTACGCCAAGGTCACCGCCAACATAGCCACCTAAAGCTTTCGCCTTAATAATAATAGGCAGTGTTGCTGAAAGTATAGAAGCAGCTGGCGGCAAACGACTTGATGGGTATGTGAGCAAAGTCACCTTGCCTGACAAGAACGAATAAAATGTGTGCGTGGATGCAGCATCACCGATTATGCCATGTGTGGCATAATTGTTTGAGAGCGCAACTAGTTGGAATGATAGCGATTGTGATTTCCGTAATTTGTGCGGCGTAATCGCTGGAGCCAAGAATCGTGAATTCTTTGTTGTATAAGTAGTGTCGCTTTGCTAAATGAAACAAACTGATGAAGTCAGTGTTACTGGTTTTAATTGCGAGACAGTAAGAACAGGATAAACGGAATGCGTATATAAATTCAACTTTTTGTAGAATAAATGCATTAAAATAAGAAGATGTATCAGTAGCATAAGAAGCGTTGGCATTTGCACGAACAGCGCGCTTTTCACTTATACATAATTTTAATGTTGTCTGTTGATGTATTGCCCCATACAAAGTGGCATTTATTTAGTGTTGCTAAAAATAATCGATTGTAAACCAAACGTTTAGAATTTATTGGTTATATTGACGGTTTTTATTAATCAGTCCAGTGATGCAATTTAACTTGTTGCAGATATCTTACACTTGCATGTTCCATGCTAGTATCTCTGAGAAGGTAACTCTCAGCGCCTTAATCTCGTTAGCGATGTTATAATATTATTAGCAAGAAATAATATTTCTGCCAATCCAAGAAGTATGTGCTTAGTGCTAAAAATCCTTGCCTGTGGTATTTTTATTTGGTTCATTTTCAACCAATTTCCTCTTGACAAAATTAATACCTGTGCAAGCGCATTGTTTGCTGTAGACACCAACCGGTCTGGCATTATACCCCTGAAAAAACGGCTGTATTGTGGACATAGCCAACTTAATTTGTAACAGAGCACAAAATGTCGTTTATATAGGCAATGAACAATAAGAGCGACCCGAGTATGCTACCTTGAGGGACTCCAATGTCAATAATTTTAGACTATGAGTTGAAATTACAATTTGCGACAAACTGACTTCGGTGCTATTGATATGAACGCAGAAGGTGGTTCGACTTCCCACGCACGCCATATTGTTCTAGTTTACCAGATACTAGATTATGTTGCACGCAGTAAAAATTTTTCGAGCAGTCAATGCGTACAAATAACACAATGTTTTTATCTTCAAAGGCATCAATTACAAAATATTTTTGAGCAAGGGCTTGTTTTGTATATCTGTCTTTCAAAAAGTTCCCAGTTGTTATGATCTCTGTTCTTGATAAAATCTCAATAAACGTTGTTTTTTAGTTTTATTTGGCTGCGAAGATGACTGGTTGGCCATGGCTGTCGTGACTTCTTACTTCTAAAGCATACAACATACGGAAAATGTTTTTACAGTGTTAATAGTTCAGCTATGAAATTATCGTATATGAAATTTGGGTCAGATTTTGCAAGAACATGGTGCCAATCATGAGCTTTGACATTATTCCGAAAAGTATCTCAGGAAGCACTGTTTATAGCTTGGAAACTTCGCGATGGCTCAAAAGTTTTCTTTGTTGGCGTTTCATTTGCGATAAAGCAAAGATGGGGAATGTGGTCACTCATGCCGCTTGCAATTGAACCACTACAGAGAACCTTTCTTTTTTTCAGGGTTCGTGATAAAAAGATCAATAAGGGTATTTGATGAATATGTAATGCGAGTAGAATTCATAAGAGTGTTTACTAAACCATTTGAGTGCAGTAACGATGACAAATCATTCTGTGCCCTTGAAATATTTAGCATGTCAATGTTAAGGTCACCAAAAAAGAAGAGAATGTATTTGTTGACCTCAATGAAGCAAAAAAATTCTTCAAGAAAAGGCAAAAATGAGGAAAATTGCCATCGGGTGGGTGGTAGACAAAGGAAAAAAAACATATTGGACTTACTACGCACACTCAAAACCTCCAAGTCAGCATTCTAAACAGAAAATTTGTCAACAATGCTCTCATTTATTCCATTCTTAGTCAACAGTACACCACCTCCCCTTACGTTTGGAGAGGTTTAACACACAATTTTGTAGCCCGCTAGAGTAAAGAGAGCGAAATTGTTGTGTACGAAGTTTCATACCAAATTAACATCAAACAATACGCCCAGGTTAGCAATAAACAATTCAATCTCATCATGCTTTGATTATAAAGATCGCGCATTTAAATGAAGAAACGACTGTTGGCAATTACCGGCCAGGTATTTTAGGGAAGACGGTAGTAATGGATAAGGTAAATATTGAATCTACGACGCATCAACTGACCGCGTCATCTTTTCCAACTCGTTTAAGAATCTCAGACGGAAAGCGGGCGAGGTTTCCTCTCGGTGTGCGAAAATGTTTCAGTCCTTTGTTCAGACATATCAACAGCCTGCCTCCCTATTTCTAGCAACAGCAGCCTAAAGCAGCTGCTTATTCTGACGCGTCAGGTACTCATTTACAAACACATGCTTTGTAGAATTGTGGCCAAGTGATGAACTCTTTAGACGCATCTTCCTAGCCTTGACCAAAAAAGAATTTCGCTTCTCTCGACGAACAAAACGCGCTAATTGTTTGGCTCGCTGTGTATGATTGTAAAGACGCGATGACAGATATCGATATCGTCTTTTGATTCCAGTTCACCAATGATTTCGCCGAGCTTCAAGACCACATCGCTCTTATGTGGTTCGACGGCAACGGCCCTGATTTCTACATTATTTGAGCGAGAATACTACTCCTATTCATCAACTCGCTGTGCGAACTTCCTGTTTTCTTCTCTTAGTGTTTCATTGCTTAATTTAAGCTCCTTGATTTCCTTAATTAACTCTTTTACATTTTTGTTCAGCTAAGTAACCTCGTCAGAAGAATTATTGTACTACTGGGTACTCTTCTTCAGTGCCCGAAACTCTGAGAGCACTTTCTTTCTAAAGTTATCGATTTCCAGTTGCACCGCCGTACATTCATTACATTTGTGATTTAAATCAACAGGGGCAGTGAATGCAAAATGCAATAACAAAAGGCAAGTGAAACAAAAAACTCCGCTCACCAGCAATGAAAAAAAGAACTATAAGGTTAATAACAGAAGTCCTTGTTATTGCCTGCAAGATGCAATCATCTAGATTAGTGCATCCACCATTTGAACACTGCTGCTGAAAAAAGTCGTCGGTCGATGTGACTGCGCTTTAAATAGGTGCAGTAGATGTCACCTACACCTGCGCATGTGGCCTTCTCGACTAGTTTATTATCGCAGTCGTTGATAACGTACTTCACGGAAGTCGATCCGATGGCTCAGCCACGAGGCAGTCCGATGCGATGTACTAAACATTTCAGTTCGCTTTCTCATCACGGGGGCTCAAGAAAGTGCAAACATTTGCGCGCTTTTTTTATTGCGATAGCAATTAATGGGCACTCCAGGCACATTTCTACCGTCGCCGTGATGTTGCGTGTAAATTCAAGGGCGATAACATCGTCGCTGCGTGCCGTATTCTGTATGTTTGAGTGAAATCGTGTGAGGATGAGCCGACGATGGCAGATCAATCTCACGCGCGCCAGACCAAATCGGGGAGGATGCGCGCCTTCTGCCGTCGCGAGCAAGGCACCGGGAAGGGTGGAGGGAATGGTCGGGGCGTACTACTCCAGCGACTGCTGCATATGGCCCGGCCACGCGCGGTCGTGCACCTATCTTGAAAGCGATCTGCGATAAGTACATAGTGGAGGTGCGCCGAGGGTTCATAGCTTCGTGTACGCTGTGTCTTCGCCGCTTAGTTCGGTTCGCGTTGAAGCGAGAGAGAGCCCTAAGGTGAATTTGCTGGCTGCTGCCGGCGCGCTTCCTCACTCCAGCCTTTTGACAGCGATTTTCCGCGGTCAACGGGTGAGATGTGTTCACGTTAGCTTGTGCGTGCGTGACACCATGCTCGTTAATTTAGTTCGTAAGCCAACGTTTACAAGTATATACGGCTGATGAAACTACTATCCCTACTTCGTATAGCTGTCTCCTAATTTGCTATCGAAATCGATGCTTCGCCTTGCGGGCGAAACTGCGACTTTTTCATTACCTGAGAGAGTGAAATTGCGAACCGCTTATTACCCTGAAAGTGGTTTCCAACTACGGCTTCACACCATACCACGCGCCACGTCCTGAGAGAGAGCCTACCGTGTGTACGAATACCCCTGGGAGAGACTAAGCGGGCTGCCCTCGTAATTACTTCTCGAGCACGAAGTGGACGAAGCAAAGATCTTGGAAGCGAGAAACCGTGGTACGCAATTTGCACCCTAGAGTCCCTTTCGCCTAAACTGAAATACGTTCGCACGGTTGCTAAATAGGGGCTGTGACCTCAAACTTCGTGAAAAGTCTAAAGAGAAGTGCACTAGTAGCGTACTTTCTGTACAGCAGAACTAGCGTACAGCAGCGTGTAGACTCGTGTTCGTTATTTATCTGTGCAGTATACGTGCTGCTGAGCGATGTACGGGAAAATTTGTGGGCAGCCATGCATTATTTACTAACAGAATCTGTAGCTTTCATCGACGTAGCTAACATAGAACGTGTTACACAAGTGCTTTGTTTTATTTTTACACACGCAAAGGAAAGCTCGCGACACTGGCCAATACTGTCCATATTGCAGCATAATTGATTGACGTATATTTACGGGGTTTGCATGCAAGAGCAGTACTGTGGCTATGAGTGACGGTATATATAGAAACACTGCAGATCCGTTTTGACCAGCTGATGTTTTTGAATGGGAACTCAACCTCGTGTTGGCCTGAACTCGTCTTTCGATCGCTCATCTCTCGCGTCTGCCTGTGGACACTGTGTGTCTTCGGGCTGCGTCCCCGTTAACTCCTAGCACATAAACACTGGCACATACACAGTTGCCAAAGTTGGGGTCAAAAAGTATCTAGCGAAGTCCAGCCCATGACCAGAGGCACACTTCACTATCTTCACTATCACAACTTCACTATCACAAACTTCGCTCTTTGTGGCGGGATAGCTAGATAGTTTGATAGCCAGAAAGAAAGCTGGTCTGAATGTGAAGAATGCTATTCGCATTTTAAAAAACGACTCGCCATCACGTACCTGCGAAAGCAGATGTCCCGCGAAGCAGTTCAAATCCACTACAGCTGCTGAGGAGGGTATGTAATGTTTTATTGCATTAGATTAACGGTAGTAATGGATATTTGTTGTAATGGTAGTAATGTAAGTAATGGTATTGTTGACAACACAACGCCGTGGGTCGTATTGCCGTTTCTATTTTAATTTGCCACCCCTCGTTTTCACTCTGCTCCTTGGTTTTTATTTATATATTTATTTATTTGTTTCAAGCGGGCAGGCTTTATTGGGGACGCAGTAGCAGTGGAGCACGTAACACGCCTTGTGCTTGGTTGGTGTATCAATTGTGCTAGTGGCTGTATCGGCAGTATTACACAGAAATGATGTAACCAAACACACAACTCGTTGATGGAAACTGATTTGAACTGTGCTGTAGCCAACTACCAGTGCCCATGGTACTCGGGCGCGCGCGTAATCTCCTCTCGCTGTGGTCCCACACTCAGGTTGTTGCGTGCTCGCTCGATACTCTTGGTGCATGCTGATGGTCTGGTATCATCGTCTACCTACACTGCAGTTGTAGACACGCCTATAATGGTGGTGCTAATAACTGCACTGTGCAGCTCAAGCCAGCCGCACTCGTAGATGGTTTGGGCACCTGCACTTGCCGCAATCTCCTACGCTTCCTCTCCCTATGGAGACGGACACGTGTCCTTGCGATCAAAGGGAGTAGATGAAGATTGGAATCCCTCTGTCATTCGCCCCGATTCTCGTGACACTGTTTCTGAACCCTGCGTGTCGATCGCGGGGGCGTCATCACCGAGCAAAGTGAAATTTCTATAAGAATTACACTTTAAGCCTGTATTTGTTGGTGAGCACCTGTTTCAGTTCAATAGATCGTACTATACTACGGCAGAGTGAGCAATTTTAAACGCGACCACTGACGCTCGGATCAGTTTGCGCACTACCGAGCTATAGTCTCTGTGAACGCCGGGCACAAGGCAAAATTTATCACCAATGGCGTCAGGCGTGATGCGAAAGCCATCTGCACCCATGACACATGCGTCCCCGAGTAATGGCACCATTCTTATACACAACGACAGCTCACCAAAGAACGCGGCTGGTTTATTTTATTTATTTTATTTTATTCAAAATACCTTACAGGCCCATTGAAGGGCATTGAGTAAGGGGGGCAACAGTAATTACGCGTCAGGTACTCATTTACAAACACATGCTTTGTAGAGTTGTGGCCAAGCGATGAACCCATTAGACGCATCTTCCTAGCCTTGACCAAAAAAGAATTTCGCTTCTCTCGACGAACAAAACGCGCTAATTGTTTGGCTCGCTGTGGGTGATTGTAAAGACGCGATGACAGATATCGATATCGTCTTTTGATTCCAGTTCACCAATGAATTCGCCGAGCTTCAAGACCATCAGTTCGCAAATATATGTGACATCATTGTTACGAGTTTTCGTTACGTGTGGGTTTAGCAATATACGCCCTTAAAGAGATGAATAATTTTTGACTAATTTCTGCAGTCTCACGTGCCCAAACTACAATATGATTATGAGGCACGCCATAGTTGAGTAGTCCCGATTAATTTTGTCCGCCCGGGGTTCTTTAACGTGCATCTAATGCACGCTACGTGGCTGTTATTGCATTTCACCCCTATTGAAATGCGGCCGCCGTGACCAGGATTGGATCCCGTGACCTCAGGTTTAGCAGCGCAAGGCCAAAGCCACCATGACACCAGGACGGGTTCGTGACCAAGGTGAATAACGTTTCACCTCAAAAGAACGTTTCAAAATTGTTATTGAGGAGATTGTCATATAAAGTGACAACTCACTATTTGAGGCTATTTTGGTGCTCTAAAGACCTAAATATACCTCATATTTTCAATTTCACAACTTAATAAATTACTTTTAACGACCCATACCGGACCTTTGCTTCTGCCACAAGAAATAGCGAGCCTGTGTGAGCCTGGGTGCAGGTCGTACACCTTTTGCGTCGTGCAGAACGCTGTTGCTCACTTGAATGCGGTGGTTTTGTCAGTGATTTCTTTTTCCTTTTTGCATGTTGGTTTAGGGCGCAGCGTGCGCTTCACCTCAAGTTTCACCCCAGCGCACAGCCTTTGTGGGCAAGGAAAAGCTTCACTGGAGACTTCGTCATCGTGTACCTGGACGTTGCGGCATCCGATGTGCAGTGTGCCGCCGTTCCATTTGCACCTTAAGCATGGCATGCCTAACATATTACCAAGTTTAAAACCAAGTGAGCTTATGCACCGCGTCACCCTTGTCATTGGCGAGATGATTATAGCCCAAGTACGCACACTGAGTCCGTCTAAGCACAAGCGTGCAACGGCACAGTTGTGTGGCGTAACCACAGTGATGGCTTTCTCCGCTCAAAAAGTTTTTTTTTTCTTGGAAGTATTAGGCGCATTTTGTACCATTTGTGTGCTTGCTGAAAAATGACGGTGTTAGCAATGTGTCATGTGCACATTTTGTTAGAATTTTTGTAACCTCTAGCGGTATAGTCTGGTTCCTTGAAAAAGTAATAACAGGCCTAACAATGACTGGAGCAATTTTTTCTTTATAAATTTTGCATATCAGTGAGCGGTGAGAAATTGGCAGACCTCTGCCATACAACAGCTCCATCTCTCAGCACAGACCACGGTTGAAAACTTACGTGAAGCTTGGCTTCCTACAAATCCACGTATATTTTCAACCATAGCCCCCCTAAATATGTTTCCCCTTTGGAACTACGACACCTTGCAAGTCACCTCCGCAATGTGGTACCAGTGTTTCCTTGTTCTCGGCGCGATGCCAGATATCAGAAGGCAGGAATCATCCGATGTGTGGTCTTCTTAGTTGTTGCCTTGTGTTTAATTCTGCTCTCCGATTCGTGCTTTTCTTTCTAGCCATAGCTTATCGTACTGGCTGTCAGAAGTTAGGCTGAGGCGTGGGTGTTAATGTTCATGAGACGACCCTCTTGTGGGATCGAGTGAACGGCCACTGGTGATCCTATACCCCTTAGAATAAGGCGGCGACCGGCAGCTTAATTCGGCAATCCCTTTATCAGAGCCGAGAAGGAAAAGAAAAATGGCCCAGTTTGCGGTGGGAGCAAAGAGCGCCACTGAAACAATGAACATCCAAAACATCACAAGAAACAAGTTCCAAACAGAGGCAAGACTACGTCAGACCTGCGCTAGACGCGAAGGAGCGTAACAGCGGTCGACAAGCCGCGGCAGAGCGGAACGCCACTGAGGCGAGAAGAGCAGCTCGGCGGTTGGGGCTGCTTCGCTGGCTAGGTCAATGAATCCCATCAAGGGCTCCCACTCACCCCAAGGCTGCCATTGATCGATTGCGCTAGAAATGCGAAAGAGGAGTTGGGCTGCTCAGGAAACGGCCAGAGTGCAAAGAAGGGGAAAAGGATATGAGTTTGTGCAGGGCTCAATAGAGAAACAAGGAGACGGTACTGGAAGGAGAAATTACTGCAGGTGCGAAAAGAAACGACGAGTGAGAACGAGAGGGGCGTAGTATGGTAATAATTATATATCATGCTTTGATACGCACTTTTGGTAGCCAGAACTGATGGAGGATAGAATGGGGTTTGGAAGGATAGACGACATCGTGGGAACTTCACGGCAAAGTTTTAGGGGTAGGGGTAATGTTGATTACCTGAGCGGAAGTTTTACCACTGTTTGGAGCATACCAATCAGACCCTTTTCTTACATGAGCCGAAGCAACTCCATGAATTCAACTTGGAAGGAAATTAACCACTTACCTAAGGAATGTGTGTGTGTGTGTGTAGCACCGCTTATGGTTTAATGCGGGCTACACACGTCGCTTTTGGCACCGTGTTAGAAATTCAGCATCCAGCTAAGCTACTGGGACACTCCAGGGGCTTTTATAGAAGTTTTCATTTGGGAGAGCGAGCACCAGCTCTCACAACTGTGGCGCGGGATAACAAAGGCACACGCGGCAGCAGCTGCAATGCTTTTGCATGGAGGTTTACGCTTAATTACCACAGGCCACATATTACTATGTCGACGTTCAGGGCGCTCTAGTTCCAAATGTCTAAACAGTACATTCTAACGATCCGTCCCCAATTTACTCTCCATGGAGTTCGCTTTCGCGATGAACTGAGCCCCTTGAATAAACATAAATCTCATGTAACCGAAACACTTGGATCATGCTCACGTCCCGCTAAGCAGATGTTATTTGAAGAACCTCAAATATTTCCTGGAGGACGGCAACCTAGTTATGGTGCTTTGATTTGCAAATTGTTTGAAATCATACATTTTCTTTTTATTCTGACAGATATGGTTGTATTCCGGTTGTCTTCTAGACTTCTTGCGCATCCTGCGTCTTTAGTAAATCCACTGAGGGAAGAACAAATCTAGTGTACTATCTGAAGTATACCAGGACGAAGTTATTGGGTACATTATTATTTTAGAATGTCTTTTGCCAATATATGTAGCTTCAAAAGCAATGGTGGCCACTAACGTCATATACACTGGTCAACATGTTGCCGCAACAATTTACAGATAGGACTTGTAAAAGAAAGAAAGGTGGATCCCCCTTTCTGTCATGAGTCGGACGTCGGCGGTATACGAAAAAGAAGACGACGAAGATCGCGGAGCGTTCCGAACGGTGCGAGCGCTCGAAGCACGCGAGCCGAGGTGTAATCCGCGAGGGAGAAGCATCGAAGCGCTATTATCGACGTGGCTCTTGAGCTGGAAGGTTGTCTCGTCAGCCATGCTCTGACGACGGGAGAACGGAGGACCCGGCTATGAAGTCGTGACGCTAGCAAGGCCCAGGCGTAGCTGTAGTCCTCGGAGACGTCCGGACGACGCTCCTGGGACCGGCTGCTGCTGCTCACGTTGGTTCCGGTCTTCTTCTCGAGAATCCCTCTTCCTCGGCCAAGCCCGTTCAACTGATAATCACCGTGCTACCTGGTCGCCATGCCGAACGACGTAAGGCGAAGAACGCTTCGCGAGGCCTAACTCGGCGAGTGACACGTCAGCGGCGGCTACCGGGGCACCAGCCACGTTCTCGACCAGGTCGACGGAACCGCAAGGCGTCGGCAACTACGGCACCCGCAACGCTTCGGACGAGATCGAATTGGACTCTACAAGTACTTCAAAACGACGTAAGAATCCGCACTTCGCTGATTGCGACGCAGTTAGGCCGAATCCAGGGTGGCCAGACTCTGACGTGTCAGCGCTAGGACTGACTGAGAGATTTTAAGGCGGAGCTAGTTCTGTTTAAGTAGTTTGTAGTTAATCTGAGTTTGTTGTTTGAGTTCGAGTGAAGACTTTTGTTGAATTATAATTTTAGTTTTGTGTGCCGCGTGTTTTTATCGTCCTTGTACATAATAAATCCTTTATTGCTGTGCTGCCAGTCGTCTCTCCTCCATCGAGAATAGCGCATGTACGCAACTCTCCGGCTCCCAAGCGAGTAACAGGTGACACTTTCGGAGTAATGGTCATAGCACGGAAGTGAAACTTGCATTCTAAGACGAACTGGCATCTTCGTTGCATAGTCATAAATACAAGTCCATAAATGCGCACAGGCTTTTATTAAATTCAGTTTTGCAAGGGCGTAGCAGTGGTAGGGATGGCAAGCATGCGAGGCCTGTGCTGTTGCACCACGTAAGCAGAACTCTTGAATCTAGCAGGCTTTGTAGGTATATTCGACGCGACGGTGAGTGCGTATGTGACGTAATTGCGTCGTCAGACCTCCGGGGCCATGGCGGGCGAGCGCGATGGCGGCGAAGCTCTAACGGTGCAGGTGAGCAGAGGCGCCAAAGGTGAGCGGACACGCGAGGCCGTCAGAAACTTGGGCATCTTAGTATACACGCGAAAGGTGAGCTGATGGTCTGCAGACATGCGAAAATAGCGTGGGCATCCACAGTACCACAGTGCCGGGATGGAGATCACTTAACTACTTTATTCTTTGCTCAGACTCACTGCACAGCTTTGCACAGAGGCGTGGCAAGCACTATGACGCAAATTCGACACTGATTCTCGGTTATACGTGATCAGCAAGAAGGTAAACAAATTCCTAATCTTCGCTTTCTCTGCAAACGACATAGCTACAAAACTGTAAATTTGCAATATGTGCCCGCGCCTGAAGACCAGCTTCTCAGATCACGACCGTCTGAAGTGGTGAGATTAGACGTTGCAGTCCCACTATTTGTAAAGTAACATAGGCCAGATGAGATTACCTCTAAAGCTTGCATTTTGCTGTCTACCTGTGCGACTACGACAGCGTTTCACCTCGAAATTGCGAGTGGGACCTCAACAGGCACCTCCTTGTTGGCTTTCCATAGGTTTCTGTCTCTAGAGGAGGGCCCTTCACACTGCCATCTGTTAACACCCTTACATTTAAGAGAGCATGGCCACACGTATGAGATATTTCGCAGAGATTTTGCCATGAGGGGTTTTCCATTTAAAGCCCTTCTTCCAACGCATCGCATGGAGTACGATTTCATCAGGCCAGGAGAACCTTGGTGGGGATTCTATATGTGAGCTTTATCTGTTCAGTCAATTCATCTCTACGCAAAGGGTTTGGAAAGAGCAAGCTCAACAGCGAACAGACTGAGACTGCGCTGCTCGAGGTAGCAACGCCCATCATTTCACGACCTCTAACCTACACGTGTACTAACGCCAAGAAGCCCTCTACAATATGTCCTGCTCATTTTCTGGTCGAACGTTTACTGCTAGCGTCTCCAGAGGGAATCAGCAGCCACTACGAATATCGAAGTGCTCAGTCTATTTAACGTGGCCTAAACAAGAAGTCGCCATATCAGCAGAAGCTTGTCGACTACCTGTGGATTTGGTGGCAGAAAGAGTACTCCCTCGAGCAGCGTGCGCTTCACCTCGTAGGAACCTGCAAGCAGATAATGTGGCTATCATCGAAGTGACTAACATCTCCACAGGTAGTTCACCACTGGGGCGACCCGTTGAAGTCTTCCCCAGTCAAGACGGAGTAACGCGAGACTGTAGTGTGAAAAGTCAAAATGGCGATTCTATAAAACAAGCAGTGAAGAATGTGTACAAGGTCGAGTTTGACAACAACCCTACTGAGGGGCGATAGTATGCAGATAAAACAATAGACTTGCTCACACAAAATCTTTGAGAAAAATCAAAATGAACTGGAAACGAGGAGTAGATAACTCTAGGTCGGGTTTTTCGGGTCAGCCTAAAGTTTCTACGTGACTTAAGAAGGCGTAATGTGGAGTCTTAATATGCGGGGGTATTATCGCCATCGTCAATGGTCTGTGTCATAAGAATTTGTGCGGTTACCCAATGCGTCTTCCCAAAAAACCGCTCACAACCATAATACGTGTACGTTTACATTAACATAGGAGTACGGTCTCTTAATTTTTAATATTATTTCAAACGTACAAAAACTTGGCTTTTTGAGCCAGAACTTCCGGAGACGGATGATATGTGCACGATAAATCGCTCAGTTCGTTACCTAATTAGCGAAGTCTCAACAATAGTTATTGAACTTATTAGACAATTTGAGATGATAGGATCGAATCTGGCGATAATAAATGTCTGTCATGTTTGCAAAATTCACATCTTTGCGCCACTTTCGAGATACCCGTGTACAAAATGTATCGCAAAATCTTTAGTGTTTCCGTTAATTTTAAACCTTGTTGGGCACAAGAGATGCTTTAAAAAGATAATAAGCATAAGTATACAATGAATCAGGCAGCACATCTGCAAGGATGGCTTTTTTTTAATCGCCGTTGCTAATGTCCTGTTAGATGAAGACTTCTTTATATCTATTCATTTCTGCGATTGCGATACGTTCCCTAAGTGATTATTATGGAGGTAATCAGCAAAAGTTAATCCCTTCCCTGAACATCGATAATGGGATTACAAACATTGTATAACTGCCGTATGCGGGGACCATAATTTACAGCGTAAGCTGTTATGGGCTCCTTCCAATAGCCGTTTCGGTTCGCGATGGTGCCCGCCGCCGCCTTCGCCGCCGATATCTGGTGTCCGTAACCGCTATCGCTGGAAATGTGAAAAAACAATTCCCGGTTCCCGCCGGGATCAAATCCGGGCCTGCTGCGCGGGAGTCAGGTACACTACCAATGAGCCACGCAAGCGCTTGCTATTAGGCAGCAGAAAAATGCCCTATAAACGCGCCCTAGAGCGCAATCAACGCGATCACGAGCCTCCGCCAGTATGTTGGTGCCATCTAGTTAAGGTGCCTGCAAACGCAGCGTGCCCGACAGGTAAGTTGCATATTGACCCTTTTCAGGCAATCCCGTGGGCGCTGCGATGTTTGATCACATGGTGACGCGTCCATTGCTTGCCTCAGCTGCCTCCGTTGCCTCCGTTAGGTGTCACGAAAGGGTCGGTTGTGCGCAGAACCGCTGATGCTCGAGCAACGTAACCATTCGCTTTCGTCGTTGATATATGGTTGCTGGATGTCATTGCTGCGCGTTTGTTTAGTTCCCGCATGGTAGTAATATATAGATTGCGTATAGTAATACGCAATCTCAGAAAACCGCGTATTATTACACCCTACATAGAAACGCTGTAAAATGGTGATGCTAAGTGAATTCGCGCTGCTGAAGCGTTGGGCTGAGAACACACGCTGCTGATCCGTGCTACTAAGCATTGGGCTGAGAACGACATTCATTCTACAAACAATTTTTTTTTCACATGACGGCAATAGCTTTACTGATCGCTCCATTTAGGACATTCATTTCATTTCTGTGGCAAAAATATTATTGCACGGATTGCTTCCTCATTTTTTATGCGAGTAGGGGCTGTACCAGTGGAACATTGAGAAGCGCGAAGTAAAAATCACATAGGGGAAAATAAAATAAAAGGTATTTGTCGATACCCGCAGATGCGGCATCGTGGCTACAACTTGATACGGCTGAGCACGAGCTTGTGGGTTTGACTGCCAGCTGCCGTGCCTGAAGTTCAATGGGGGGCTGAATATGAAAATGCTTGTGTACTTACAGTTTTACTTCGCGTAAAAGAACACCAGACGGTCTAACTTATTCCAGAACGCCCCCCTTCCGCTTACACTTTTTTGTACGACGGTTCTCATAGCCAATACATTATTTTGGGACCTAATACGCCATTATTTGAGTTGATTTTGGGTGTTGATCAGGAAAAGAAGTACGACCTTTCATTCCTCGGAGAGGCTCCACCTAACAGCTTAAGGTGTGGCTAGGAGAGGACTGAACACTGGTTTCGTATATTATGGCCGATCAAAATATCATCTTTAAGGCTGTGAATGCAGCAAGCTTGTAGGAGTATTGTTGATGCTGCTACCGTAGAACTGAGCGCCTCTTCTACATGAAACAGGAGCAGGAATGACAGGAATACCTATATGTTGTTATATGCCCATGCAATGTCCTGTTGTGAGGCGGCCTCCTCTCATAATAATATGAACATAGCAATTAATTGTCGGCATCAGTTACTATAACGGAAGGCGTAATTGGTGGGAATGCGCCAGAGTAGGAACAGAACTTGAACGTCCGCCCTGTTGAGGGTAAAAGAGTGAACTGCGCCTTCTTTCGATTTGACGGGGAATCGATTATTTTGTTGTCTACAGCATTGCACATTTTTCGTCGCATCAGCAGTGTTCAATTTGAAAAGTAGCGCTTTTTGACGCGTAGGAATTTGTTAGCCATGGTAGATGGAGCACATCGTAGAATAACCCGAAGAAGAGAAAAAAGGCAAACATTTTCATTTCCTCTGGAGATTTATGTGTTATTCCGTAATGAAACTTACTGATGAAAAACTGATAAGGGACCTGTATGTTCTCCCACCAAGTCTTACTTTTTAAATTCGAGGCTTGTAGCTCGGTGAAGCTCGGTGAAGACATTGATAAAGTACGTGCTTTAATAAATGTGAAATATCCAAACTGAACATGAATATTGCGGTGAAACCCGACTTCGTGAGAACACCCCAGCCAGCGCAGAAATAAATGGGAACCCTCAGAAGCAAACAAATAGCTAGTGCGATCTATATGAACATTTTTAATTTAACGCTGCTGTTTTTCTTGCAGCCACGGCCATCAGAGTGACCTAAATTTTTGTGCTTGAGGCAACGTAATTGTGCCAGGCCAATTAAAAAGTACCTGCTGTGTGAGAGCGGAGCGAAAGAATAAACGAGGGCTTCAAGTTATCCTTGAAGCCCTCGTTCCGAGGCTGTTTTCTGCAATTTAAATGCATTAGCGCGACCCTATTACTTCCTTTTAATATTTGAAGCCAGTCATTTTCATTTGGCTTGCAGGCTGCTTCAAAAAGCAGTGTGCTCAGGGATTATGTTTGTATGAAACATATATCAGAAGTAATTTCGGTTATATGTTATTTATTCGGCAGAAACTCTTGAGCGTATTTCTTTATTAACCAAAAGGTTTGTGCCTCTCTTTAGCGCGATAGCGTTCAGGGTCCCATGTCACAGAAAATCCGGCGTTGGCAACCGGCGTCAGCGTGCGATGTCGGCGGGTGGCGGAGAAAATCATCCCCAACCACCCCGACCGCGCTGGCCCTCCACGTGGTGCAAGGTTTTGGTGAACAACAAATGAATTTCTCACAGTGAAATCCGACAGAAAAATCGTAAAGTACGACTGCACTATTCGGCGTCGTATTCGCCGTCAGATTGTTTACCAATAGGCGTCAGATTGTAATTTGAATGTACGAGAAAACCTAATTCTGCTACGCGGAAACTCAAACACAAACCCCTTTTCCAGCATTTCTACCAGACCTACTGCCACGCGTTCGGGTACTTTACTTGCGAAAATGATATCCAGATGGCACTCACATCCAAGGCTGGTTAAATATTGACTTCGCCTGCTAATTCGTTTACTTCTGCGTAAACAGATGTTTAGTTGGTTATTGCAATTTCAAATTTCTCTATGAAAACAGCCAAAATACATAAAATATTCTCGTTTGAAAGAAACACTTAACACGCTAAAATTTTGCCGCACCACAGAGAACTTACGGTTTATACTCGTACATTCGGCTGCGTTATTTCAGTAGTTCTAGTATTTTTCTCTTCATTATGTTGTCGAGAGATCAATTTACCACAGATACTGCAGTTCGATTATCGCAAACATGAAGCACACTCCCGTAACGACCATCGTGTGCAGACTGAAGAACAATGGGTTGCGATGGTATAAATTAACCAGGAGTCTCTACTGCGGCCAATCCAACTACCGGAAAATGTTTTCAGAAAAATTAGGTGGTTGCAGATACATTATGTATACATTATATCGAATTGCGCGTGCCCGTCACATCACGGCCGACTTCAACGAGTGGTGTTATGTAACGGCGTGCCATTAGGGCTAGAAACATTAGTTGGCGCTCTTTACGGATACCTGAACCTGGTGGTATACTATCACATTATGTATGTATGATAGACATTGTGCTCCCGCCTTGGCTTATAAAATGTCATAAATTATTCCACGTTGCATGAGACATTGCCCTTGACAGATCAAATACACAGCATTCCTTTCAATACACGTTACTCCGTTATCTAAAACCAAATAGCGGAGGACTGCTATGAAACACTTGAAACCACAACCAAATCAAGCTATAGTCGAATCTCTGTGCTTTCATACGTATGGTGTCGCCATTGCGTCGATGGTGCATTTAATGAAACATTAGGCACTGGCTCCTGTGTTTTCTATTTCAGAAGTGTTTCATGAGCTCATTATTTATTTATTTATTTTTACATACTGAAGCCCTGTTAGGGCCATGGCAGGAGTGGGGAATTATACAGTTGTAGAGCGTACACAAATTGGAAATAGAAGCAGCACGAAGCAAGAACAAACAACACAAAAGATAAATCAATAACAGTCAAGCTTGAGCAAGAAATCGTCCATAGGAAGGGAGCGAATGGCACCAGGCAGAGAGTTCCAATAATCAATGGTTAAAGGAAAGAAAGCTATATTTAAACGCATCTGTTCGTGACCGATAAGGTACAATATTAAGATGGTGATATCTCCTAGATGAGGAAGTTCCACAAATTTTATGTATTTGCTAAGGCAGGAATTGTTCGATGAGTTAATTAGTGAATGCAATAGCTTTAGGGATTCTATGTTGCGACGGGTGCTGAGAGTTGTTAGATATAACTCTGAAAGTTTAGAAGACGGAGAAAAGTTGCTGTCATAACGACGGTAGATAAACCGGATAGCTTTTTTCTGGACCATTTCCAATTTCATGGTGTCTGATTTCTTATGCGGATTCCATACCACACAAGCATACTCCATAAGTGGCCGGATAACAGATTTGTAAGCGACTACTTTAGTATTTAAAGGAGCTGTGCGCAAAGTACGCCGTAAGTAGCCCAGCGTCTTAAGTGCTTTGTTGCAAATATAATTTATATGTTGAGACCAAGACATGTTATTAGTAAAATAAAGACCCAGGTATTTATATTCGGACACTCTTTCCAGTGCGCAACCGTTAAATGCTTAAGAAAATGTGGATGGAAACAAACGCCTACAGAATGACATGTACACGGATTTCTTCAAATTTATAGTCATTTGCCAGGTTTTACACCATTGGCAGAAATAGTCAAAAGAATCATTAAGAAGAATATGATCTTTAGGTGAGTTTATAGTTTGATAAATCACGCAGTCGTCCGCGTATAAGCGTATGTTGACAGGTATGCTGGAAGGTAAATCATTAATATACAGCAAAAAGAGTAAGCGTCCCAGGACAGAACCCTGCGGCACACCGGAAGTTACGTCAACAGCGGCAGAGTTTGTGTTCCTGAAACGAACGCTTTGTGAGCGGTCACTGAGAAAACTAGTGATCCAGTTAACAAGAGAGGAATTGTTAAATATCGAGTCAAGCTTGCATAAAAGTTTGGAGTGGGTAACTGTATCAAAAGCTTTTGAGAGGTCGA
Organism: Dermacentor silvarum; assembly: GCF_013339745.2. Taxonomy (NCBI): domain Eukaryota; kingdom Metazoa; phylum Arthropoda; class Arachnida; order Ixodida; family Ixodidae; genus Dermacentor; species Dermacentor silvarum. The sequence goes on along the minus strand of NC_051161.1, from coordinate 103,010,513 downwards.
TAAAGATAGAATCAATTTGGTAACCTAAATCAAGTGTACTGACAATGTCGTGACTAAATTCTATCAACTGAGTAATAGTACTGTAACCACGCCGAAAACCGTGTTGAAAGTTAGATAAAATATTGTTATTAGCAAGGTAGTCAGAAATGTGCCTGTGTAGTATGTGCTCCAACATTTTGCAGGAGTACGATGTTAGAGAGATCGGCCTGTAATTTGACAGACACTGTTTGTCGCCAGATTTATATAACGGAATAACTATTGCTGTTTTCCACGACGAAGGAACTGTGCTAGTTGATAGTGATTTCTTGAATATAAGCGTTAGGTAGCGACAACACCAAAGAGAATAACGACGCAGAAAAGTATTGGGAATCCCATCTGGGCCGCAGCTCTTTTTCATGTCAAGGTTCAAGATCATGTTAAGAACACCTTCCTCAGAGACAAAGGCATCTTCAATAGGAGGATACACATCACTGCTGTAAGGAGGAATTTCGAGGTTGTCTATCGCGAAAACAGATTGAAAATGCGCGTTAAATGCGGTGGCGATTACCTTAGGATCACTAGAGGACACATTGTTAACCATAAAAGTATTGCTAGAACTTACGTTAGGAAAAATTGCGGTCCAGAATTTTCTAGGGTTACTGTGCAATAAGTTAGTTAAGGTAACATTATAGTAAAAATCGCTGGCTTTCTTTGCCTTGGTGCGATATTCATCCTTAAGAAGAAGAAACTGTGCTGTAGCATGGATGTCACCCGCACGCTTTAGGCGTCTCAGTCTGGAAATGCGGCGGGACATGTGAAGTAATTCTCTAGTCATCCAAGGGACCGTTGGGTTTTGTTTCTTAGTTTTCAGAGGAACAAAGCTTCGGATGCACCTGAGGACAATGTCTTGAAAAAACGAGACTAATGCATTAACATCGCAGGACGCGTTAAGTTGTTCGAACTGCTCGAAAGAATTACATAACACATCAGTAATTGAGTCATCATCAGCCCGATTGAAATCGTGAAAAGTAGTATAAATATAATTAGACGCAGGGACACTTAAAGAAATTGACACTAGTACAGCTTTGTGATCCGACAGACCATCTACTACTTCACACTCATACTGGTCATCAGGAAAACACGCACTGACGAACACAAGGTCCAAAACGGCTGCCCCTCGGGTACTGCAATCAACGATCTGCTTTATACCAAATGAAAGTGAAAGGTCGACTAGCTCTTTGCACAATAGGACATCGTGACCGGATACGGATAAGCTTGGCCATGTTATACCAGGAGCATTGAAGTCGCGCATTAATATATCATTAGCAGAAGAAGCATTATGTGCGTTCATGAAATTGCTTAACGTATGAAGATCTGTAGCGGCTGATCCAGGAGGGCGATAGAAAACACCAATTAAAAGGAGTTTTCTTATGAAGGATAACCTTACACCAAACTGTCTCAAGCTCACGAGGCCCCTCAAGCACAGAGAAGTTGAGGTCAGATCTCAAAAACAATGCGACACCACCGCCTCTTCTTCCACCTTTACGATCGCTCCTAACTACATTAAAACCGGGTGGAGATATTTCCGAGTCACAGATTTCGTCATGTAGCCACGTTTCAGTGACTCCGACAATATGAGGCGAGTAAGTAGTTGTTAAGGATACGAAATCAGAAAACTTATTTATTAAACTTCTGGCATCACTATTCAAAAGCCGAAGGTTGTCGTGAGAATCTTGGAAAAGTCAGTGTGAACCAGCTCGTTTAACAGTTGAGTGACTCTTTGAAGAAGTAGTAGAAGTATTTATCAAGGTTTTTGTACTGTCGTCCCAGGTGTATTTCACATTGTCAATGAAGGCATGATCATAGCGCAAACGGACTATGTGACCATTATTCCTGTAGGAAGTGGTAGCTTCCCACAGACTTTTTCTGATAGAACGTACGCGAGCCGAGTAATCTTCAGCTATGTGAATGTCAGTGCCTTTCAGTCTAAATGCATTCTTAAGAACAACCAATTTGGTGCGGTAGTCCAGAAGCTTAATGATGATGGGGCGCGGTCGATCGCCATTCCTTTTACCTATCCTATGACAGCGCTCGATTGGGGGGCATTCAATTTTAAGCAGTCCTGTAAATAATTGTGAGACCTGACTTAGCAAAGCTTCGTTAGTTTCTTCTGCCAGTTGAGAAACTCAATGCAAAATAAGATTATTTCTACGTGACCGGTTATCGAGATCATCGTTCCAAGACAAAAGTTTGTTTACTGTATCATTCAATGATTGGATTTCAACACGGGTAGCATTATCACTCGATGTACTAATTTGAGAAGCGGAAGACAAGGACTCAAGATCGCATACATGTTTTTCAAGTGCATCAAAGCGAGAGTTAACTGTATGTTGAAACTGCTTAATGTCGCTTATATCTTGTGCCATTCTATTTTGTCCTTCAAGCAGCTTAGCAAGCATATTGGCTATGTTAGGATCTACACCTACAGAAGCCATATCGTCAGATTTGCCGTCTGAAGATCCAGAGTATGTTATGTCTGCAGTACAAGTACCTCTAGAACGAGTGGCCTTTTCGGAGGTATCTTTACAAGGTTTAGGAGGGCCTGGATTCAACTCAACGTCACCGCTCAGAAGCAGTGTGCTGAAGCAATCAATGACATAAGAGTGCAAAGAAATAAGCGAAAAACCATGACCATGTGGGCGAGGAAACAACAGCAGACAACGATCATCTGAGCGAACAGTGGTAGCTCCTTCAAGATAACATACCTGCGCAAAAAGCAGAGTGCGGATGAGAATACTGTCGTCACTGCTGTTGCCTCGCCCACTGAACCCAGAAGCGGATGGTGCGGGTTTTATATCCTGGCTCGAAGATGTCACGGGACCATGCTGACCGGTATCAGAAACATCCAGAACAATGTCATCGATGACGTAGGCATACGGATCGCTTGGAGCGAAAGTAGACAAGCCATGACTATCGTCCACCAGGGAGATAGGGCTGTCCAGGCGCAAGCAGAAGCTGTCCACGTGCTAAACGCGTTTCCGTGAAGCTTGTAGGCCAGATTGTAGGTCCACATCCAGCGCAGCGCAGTAGATGGCTCGATCAGCAAGGCAGAGGAAAGACTGCGCAAAAAGCAGAGTGCGGATGAGCATACTGTCGTCACTGCTGTTGCCTCGCCCACTATCGCAGCATTCTTTATTACTTGAAGTGTATTAAGTACGCAATAATATAATAAACCCTAGAACTTTAAAAGTCGTGCATTTATATTAAGGCCCCACATGTATGGCGAACCACGTGAGTTTCATCATCTGTGATGAGTGATAGTCTTCTGATGAACGTAGATGCAACCTGTATACGTTGATGTAATAGCCTGGACGTTTTCGCTTCTATGCTACGCAGAAGACAGTATTGATAGCGGCCATGAAATTGATTCTATAGCCGTTTTCTCTACTATGTATAACTCCAGCGCATTTTATTCCTTACTTTTGCGCTTCTGACTGTAATCCCATCCATCACCCCCTCACCCCCATCGTCTCCCTACATAGAACATTCGTGGTAGTTTCTGCAGACTTGCAAGAAAAGCAGAAACCTATCTCCTTAGGAAGTTCCTGCATTCGGGTTAGCTTAGAATATCCGCTCACAATCTAGATTGGTTGCCGAATAATTTCAGCGCATCTGTGGCAAAGGGCCTGAAGCCCGGCTTTTTATGCTAGTTAGAATCAGGCTGGCGGGACATTGGTCCTGATTCGGCAAGCAGGAAACGACATGCTCCAGCCGTTCAGGGTCACATTGCTGCGGTGTCCTGAATTCGTTACCATTGCGGCTATGAGACGTCACGGAGGAAATGAGCATGCGATAGAAGCAGTTATGCTTACAGACTACCAAATCAACAAAGCCAAAGTGTACCTTCGGACAAGCTGCCATGGTTAAATGTAGTCTTCTGCTCTTAAATTTTTTTTCCTTCAGAACGAAAGGACATTTCGCTAATGCACGCTGATCGGATTCAATTGAGTTTACTTTTCACAGATACGCTGATGCTGGTTGAGCGTATTCTGCCTTGGTGGCAGTTGGCAATTAGTAACGATAGCTTCTATGCTGAAAACAACGGTAATGTTGCAAGCATCACTTTTAGATTGTACACAGGAAGTAGAACAATGGCTTCTGACCACATATATGGCTCGACCGATAATTTCTGTCAATAGGCGCAATCAAACGAAATCTGCCACTACAAAATGTAAGAGGAGTGTATTTTTGTAGCAAATCAGCCGAATGACTGTGAATGGGGTTTTCCAGAGTGAAAAGCACGCAGATTTACGTTCTAGCGGGCAATGAAAAAATGAAAAATAGCAAGCGTGCGCATTTACCTTCCTAATTCCGAACATTCTGTTCTCAAATTAAGTTGCTGTATTCAGTTTTAGCGGGCTTGTTTGTGAAGTCAGTCTGGTTTATTCTGAGTAACACGATGTAAAGTTCTCGTCGAAAATGAAGACACTTATTTCCATGCCGCCGAGAGGGGCTCCGGCCAAGTTCCGAAATCCCCGTGGCCTACAGACACAGGGCCTGCAGTATAGTGATGGGAGTCGTAATTTAGAAGTTCATAAAAGCTAACTTCTTTTTTCAGTATTTTTTCACCACACGGAGGTTTGAAGTCAAATAGATTCTTCATTCAATTAATAGCGTCAATGCAATAATGGTAGTTTTGCAACTAGCTACGGTCGCTATGCGAATATCCCGCGTGCAGCTTTTATGAGCCTCTATTCCTAGATGTACATTCAGAACTGCGTTCCTAATGAACAAGCACATAATTAATATTAATGTTTTTAAAACAGCATTCTTTTCTGCGAACAAACTTCAAATATGCTGAATTGTATCTTTTCCACCGTACGAATGTTATTGTGTTTGCAAAGTCGCTTGCAATACTCCTCCCACGTTCAGTATGGCCCCTGCAACCAAGTAGAGAAGATTATTTTTGCCTGCAGGTGCCCTGAGAAGTCAAAGCCCGAAAGTACACTTGTGCGGTACATTTGTATCTTAGCTCAGCTGTAGAATATTTATGCTAGAAATCTACCTTCTCACTACCAATGACAGTAGATTGCAGGGTGATGACAGCAACTAACCGTAGAAACAATTCGACGATTAAATAAAACCGAAATTACCTTAGCCCCTGTTCACAATTTCTCATTTACATCGGCCAAGAAGGTTGTTTCTATAGGCTGTAATGTTAAAAATAACATACACACAAAAGATATATCTTTCAGATTTACGTATAATTACAAAGGTACCCAAGCGTTACAAAACCGTTGCGTTCACAGTAACTTACCTTGTAATTTTCATATAACACACTATATTACCCCAGAAGCATCCTGAAATCTGCAATATTTTCCACACAATTCAAGCGGCATAGTGGAGATTCTGATGCTTTATTTAGCAAAGTGTGACACGTTAAAAAACCAGGCCAGGAGCACAGACAGGGACCAACGTCCCGTACCGGCTCCAAGTTTCATCAGATTTCGTGCATCAATAGCTCACTCTCGCTAACCTATTTCGCAAGCTTCACAGACTAGGCGTAAGCTTGTAGGGCAGGAATAGGTTTCACAATGCGAAAAAGGAGCATGGGATGGGGCAACAAATTTTTTTTCTGCTCGCTCACTCCGCGTTTAAGGCGCTGTCTGCCAAATGACGAAAATAACAATAAAAAACAAAACTAGCGATTCCTCACTGTCTCATACGAGCTGTTCTGTATGATGCAAGAGATCGCCTCTTCCGTGACACTCCGTAAAAATGACGGCGTAAGAAGAATATCCCTGAGGCATTTCGAAGAAGCCTAGCCTATTTCGTAATAAGTGCGCGGGTTGACGTGAGCGTACAGGAAGTGTGAAGCACAACGATGCCATGCCCGATAATTCTGGAATGATCTCTGCACACTTCCCTTTCGGAGCCGTCTTTTTTTTTGTTAGTCACATTCTTTTATCCCCGGCTTAATGTGAACTTTTGAAATCCCGCATGTTGTGAGCATGATGCTTTAGTTCTGTCACCTACTTTCTTCAAGTTTGTACTTAAGTTCCTTTATTTTATTGCGATAGCAGTTATATGGACACTCCAAGCGGATTTCTGCCTTCGTTGTTGTCGTCGCCGTCGCCGTGAGGTTCCGTTTAAAGTCCAAGGGCGATAAAATCGTCGCCGAGCGCTGCATGCTGTTTGTGCGAGTGAAAGCGCGTGAGGGACGCGCGCTTTCACGGATAGCGAACGCACGGCGGAGAGCAAACGCGACATCTTTCGTTGCGCGAAAGGCCGTGGGGGGATGAGAGGGAGGGGGGGGGGCGACGTACTGTGGCACCAACTGCGTATCTTTCGACCGGGCGCAATGGTCAATGGCGATTGAATCTTGCACGCGAAAGGAGAAAATTGAAAAGGCAGCGTAGGAGGGAGGTGGTGCGGCTTCGACTCTGTCAGCAACTGCGTACTTCTAGTTTGCGCGGCTGCGGCGGTCGCACGCTCCATATCTTGAAAGCGATCTGCACACGACTCCTACCGCTGCATGCGCTGGGCTTTCGCCGCTCAATTTTCGTTAAAGCGGTAGACTGCACGAACCTTCGCTCGCTGCTGCCGGCGCGCTTGCTCAACCCCACGTTTTGACAGCGGTTGTCCGCGGTCATCGAGTGTGATTTATACATGTTTGCTTGTGCGCGCTGACACCATTTTTCTTAATACAGTTAGTAAGCGAATGAGTCCAAGTTTCTGCAGGCGATAAGAGTACTATCCATACTCCGTATAGCTCTACTAATTTTCTATCGCAATTTATGCTTCGCCTGTCGGGATAAACTGCGACATTTTTTTTGTCACCGAGCAGTCTCTTGTGTCTTAGCATTTTTTTTGCTTTCTCGCGTATTCAAAACCGTGCAAACCTATGCCCGAAAGTTAGGGCTGGTTTTAAAGCGAAACATTTTTAGCGAAGGCTCCCGAAGTTGTGGATCGTGGTACTGCTGCTGTGGTTCCTGTCCTAACGAAATGGTCAACACAGGAGAGCGCACGTATAGCGAGTCGGCCTACACGTATATAAACACACGTAAGTAGCACACGGACACGTATAGTCATCTGTACTGCCCCAAGAGATGTTCCAGTGACAGATTTGATTTCTACAAAATTATGCAAAGAAAAAAAGAATGCTACATCTCAATATTCTCGCTGCGCCCCTTGAGGCGCATCATTCCTTTATTAAAGCGAATAGCTTTTATTTCCTTTTTATACTGCATTCCTGGTGGCATGAGTATGAGGACTCAACCTCACGCATACTGCTAACGGCAACTAGCTATTTGACGTGCACGAGCTCTCGTGCTTCGTGGCTTCTCCAGGTTTAGATGCCGTAGTCGGTACTTGTTCTTCTTTCTGGCAGCACCTAGTTGTGTTGCTATTTATTTTAGCTATTCCTCTTGATATGGACCGACGAATTCGTCCGTCCATATCCTTTCTGGAATTTATATATTGGAAGGTAGTTGGACCTCCGCTACTCTATTCCATTCCTATTTTGTAACTACATTCATGTTTCTCTCGATAAATAATTTAGAACACTCGCAAAGGCATCAGATTAAACAGCGCTAAATGACAATTGATGTGGCATTTCGTACTTATGTGTGCGTAGTCATGCATTTACTCAACCTTTGTGAACGCCTTGTTACAACAAAAATAGGAACCCAAGGTACACGGGCTGCCCCTAAAAAAAAAAAAAAAGCATATTGAGAAGGCGACACAAGAAGGGTTCATACAAACATCTCCTTTCAGCAATACTTAGGTAGTGTCAAGTAACATTTCTCTCGAACAAACATCACACCAATGCATAAGTTGAAGCATAACTGCAAGTTGAAAACGCAATTTCTTAAAAAACGTCGATGTTGTGCATTTTGTCTTATTAAATGTGCAATTGAATGAAAAAAATTATTTCGTAGGGCTACGTTATAAATGCGTCCATATTTTCTGTTCGGGGAATATGACGCTCATTCTGCTCCTCGGATGTAACACTTGCTGTCAGTGGGCCCACTCTCTTCGAACTATTACGCCTGTATAAGCCCTGCCGGCTCTAGTAAGAAGATAAAGATGTTTTAAGCTCACTGATCGCGTATGCGACAGAAACGGCACTCCTGAACTGACTCTAACCATGCGCCCTAAATCGCCTCCCCATTTTTCCTTTTCCCCAATAGTCGGTGAACCGTCTCTTCAACAAACATTTATTCGATCAATCAATTAAAAGACATACTTATCTTAGGCTTTTTATCGTATTTTTTATTCTTATACTTTTTAGTTATTTCATCCTTACGATCGCAAGATTCTGCAAATCTGTTTAGAACAGATTTGTCTCTACCCTATGTGGCAGCCAAAATTGTTTCGTGATGTTGAAGAAAGATTAAGTTGTACGTGGGGACATGAGTGCCACTTTTGTTACCTTTTTTTAGCAGAATGTATCTTCATTTTTAGCGCAATATATAACACGTCGATCCGCCTGGAGAAGTTAGTTTTGTAAATGAGACTATTGGTATTGTTCTTGCTCCTTCTCCAAATATCTTTTTTCCAAAGATGGCGTCATACGCTAAACAAAGCGTTCCCTCACACGCCTCGTGAAGGCATAATTAGAGTGAGCATAGAACGACATAGACATTTACATTTACATTTATAGCAAGTTCACCAGCAAGTTATAGTGTGCAGGAGTTAGTTCTCTCTGCAACCGCGAACTCTGGCAGTTCCTGTGCACTGAGACAGGGCTGATCTACAATGTTCTTTAGGTGGTAAATAAATTGATATTTGAAAAATTATCGACTTCCGCAGAAAGATCTATTGAGCAGGGAGACCAATCAATATTCGGTGAGATGGCGACAACTAGGTTCGTTCTGCCTGTCGCAAAAAGTTCTGTTTTGAAATCGTTCATAGGAAACCATTGCGTCAGCTATTCATTGCTATTGAATCGCAAAAATATGTACACTGTTACTCGGTCGAAATCAACAAAAATGTGTAAATTCGGAAATGTAAGAACAATGATGGCAGAAACGACAAACGTACAGAAGAAAGCAATCGCTTAGTAGTAAACAAGCGCTCAACGAGTTTGAAAAGTCACGGTAATATTGGTGAGTGTCCAGCCGTGTAGTCTAACTGAGGGCAGTGACAACCAATCTTGAGCACCAATTTTTTTACTGCACTGATTCGTCCACAGACTCATCATGTTTATAATTATCACGCAAGTAAGCTTTGAGAAGTTCGAAAAACGCTATGTATATCTATATAGAATTGTCAGCTTCACTTAATGCATATTTCACTTCGGGCTGTAGCACAAAACTTTGATAGTGACATTATAAAGAATTCAGTCAATATTATACTATATACTGTAGGCCCGGACATTGGATTAAGATGCGGATATAGAGCAGATACATATTTTATCCCTTTGCTTCAGCTCCTACCAATGACTCAGCTTGTTTACTGAGCCCGCATTATTACTCAGTCTTCAAACTTCAACGTCCTAATTAATTTGACCCATTTGGTTCAAACTGGTTATGGCAAGGATTGTCACTAGTATAATCTGACCTATTTTAAAAAGAAGAAAACAACTTCATAAAAGCATCAGCACTGATCGAATAATTAAACGTAGGAGCCTTTACTCTTTCCATTAAGCATGTAGCGATAAAGTGTTCTCAACTCAGGAAACTCTATATATACAGGTCTTGTCCTGTATATTGGCCAAATTGTAATGAGATCACCAAATTGTAAGAAAAAGCTGGGAGCCAACATATGCAAATGAATCAGGAAAATGTTGTTCCCATGAGGGACCAAATTATAAAAGCTCAAAACGACTGATTTCAGCGTTCACGGCATTTATTATAAATCCTCCATGCAGCCGCAGTCTTTGGAGCAGTGGGCACGGCTGTCTCAAAGAGCTAGCGAAGAACGCAATTCCTTTAAGAGGATTTTAAGTGCAGGCGTTGCAGAATAATAGAGCAAAGAATCCGATGATACGGCGCACTAATTAAAGCGCGAACCTAAGTAATTCCGGAGTTTTCGAAAGGTGAGTTAACACAGGTGCTTCGTTCTCACGGCTCGCTTTATATCTGAATAGCTTATGCGGAACGCATTTCTGCTAAAACCAGCTATTTATTCAGTGAGCGCGCCGAGAGACTCATATATTTGTTCATGCATAAGGACAAGAGACGTTACCAGGGAATGGGGAAATCTGGAAAGCACTGTGACTCTAATAATAATAAAGTGAAAGTTTACTAACGGGAGGGCGTTTTAGAAATAATGTACCCCGGCAGCATTGGGTACGCAAAAACCCCAACTCCACTGTAGGTCATTGGAGTTATTTTATAGGGAAGGCGGTTGGCGTCGCCCAACTTTGTGTGTGCAAACTAATAAAATCCCTAAAGTGTCGCACCAGAAAAGAAAACAACCCACTAAGGTACAAATATTTGGATTGAGTCCGAACCGCAAAGCAATACGAGTTCCCCATTGCTTACGAGCCGGCAGCCTTCGTTAAACGAAGAGCGCAAAGCTTAACTCTGAGACTCAGGTCAAGGGTAGCCAATATCGCAATTTCTTGAATTTCTGCAAGAGTACATCACAAGAAGTGATCCGGAATTTCGGAAAGATTAACCTCTGCAATGGTTATGCAGAGCACAGCACTGTTCAGAAGCTATGCCAGAATGCAAACATCCAATCAGGCGAATGCAAAGTGTGAGACGCCGACTTGGCGATGTCATGAGAACAAAGGCGAAGTCCAACGCTTGTCCAGAAAACAACAGTGATGAGAGGAGCCGGCGAGTACAACGCATACATCATCACATTGAATCAGTAAGTACCCCACGTTTCACAGTGGCTAGTGTCCATTGTGGAGGATTATGCCGGATGCACGTAATAGTGAGATCAGCTTATAGCATACAATAGTGAAGCTGGAAATAAATAAAAAGGGAAGCTCCAACATTCTTCATGAGTCCCTGCAGAATTAACGAAGATAAGCTGTGGAATGGCAATAGAATCAGCCTAAGGATGAGAGCTGACAAGCGTGTGCTCCTATCTCTATTTCCTCCCATTATTTCTGCCTTTGCTCTTTCCACCTGCGTTCCTCTCGCCACGGTATTGACTACCACGGATTCATCAACGTGAACATAAACCTATATGCAGACGAAAGGTTATGCATTTCGCCCACATCCGAATGCAGCAGCCACGGAAGCAAATCGAGCCTATGAACTTGTCTTCAGCAGCACAATGTCCTAGCCACTCAGGTGCCGCGGATGGTAGCCAACGTGTTTCTTTCCCTCAACGATTACTGATATGGTTAACATTTGCCTCATATCGATAAACGTTTAATCCCCACGAGCATTTTTAATAAACATGTTATTCAATACACTCGATCCACAGGGATGCCGCACTCATTTGAAATTTCGCTTATAATTGTCATTAAAATGCTCGAAAGCGCCGAACGTAGGCAAAGATTTGAGGATGTTGTTTGGCCGCAACCACCAGACACTGGAGATCGCAGAAAGGCCGATGTCCCGAGTTTAAAAAAAATGTTGCGGATTTTATCAGGACACTCGGAGAAGCAGCAATGTTCGCAATCCCAGCGGTCATACAGGCGAATACGAAGGAGGTCGCAAACGTTCGAGGCGTCGCTCTCAACAATTTAAGATGCCTGTCTACTTTGACACGCATACCTTCGACACGTCTACTTCTCCCCTTTACGTAACGAACTGCGTCCCGGCAAGATAGAATAGAATTCCGGCCGATCTGATAATGAGAGGATTCCGAAAGTGCAAAATGTGGAGGATTCCGCTTGTCCTTTTAGTTCTTCAGTGGTTTTTAGCGTTCCATTTACATTTGAGGAAATAAGTTTTTCTGGCCTTTTGAACTTCGGCAGTGAGCGTACAATCCAGCGGCGTTTTCGTCTGATGCAACCGCGATGATATCGGCGGGTGGATTGATAAAGAGATACGAACATATTTAAACCAAGGCAGTTAGACGAATTCCGCCCTATGTCAATCGAGGAAGCATGCCGAAAAGAGTACCGATGGATGTGCGGAGAAATATAACTGAGCTCTGGTCACAATGTATACCTCAACGCGAGATATGCCACTTCACCGAAAAGTTTATAAGTGCGGTCAACCGAATAATCCAAGCGTACAGGGATGAAGACGGCCGACTCAAAGATGCATCACGATCCGGACGACACCAATGCACGTCGGAAGAGTCCGATCTTCTCATTGTTGCTGCAGCCGTTTCCGATCCTTTTCAGAGCTCCCGCCCCATCAAAACAGCCCTCAACCTGCAAGTCAGTGAGGAAACAAATAGAAGGCATATGCGAAAGGCTGGTCTTCGTGGATTTGTCGCGGCACAAAAGCCACACCTTACGGAGCGCCAAAACGCCGGCGCCTTGAGTTTTCCCGGGCACATGAGCGCTGGACGACTGAAGAATGGAAGGAAGTCATATTCTCAGATGAATCAACATATTCATCTAGATGCGATCAATAGCGCCGCGTATGGACACCATACAACTGCAGGTATTTTCCTTTTTTTTCAGACCTTCCAAGCACAACTTATTCGGACGCGCAAAGATACGAGCCTGGGTATGTTTCCGAGATCAACAGCAGCGGCCGCTGTGCGGTCAACGTTTGGGGAGCAATTAGCAAAGAGCGCCTCGGCCCGCTAATCCGACTTTCCCCATCGTTCACAGCTGAAGCTTATTGCGAAGTTCTGCACTACCACCTGTTGCCATACGCTCTGGACGGGCCATTTAAAAATGGCTGCTACTTCTTCCAACAAGACCTGAGCTCCGTGCACACCACCAGAGCTGTGAAAAAACTTGAAGAGCATGGTGTTCACGTTCTTGAATGGCCTCCAAAAGGTGCAGACTTCAATGTTATGGATAACGTGTGGGGCACGATGAAGGAAAGTTTGTCCAAGCTGAGTCTGGGAGGTGCCAGTGCCATAACACGCGACTGGAAGCGCCTTGGCGCGAGGAGGGACTTCGTAGATGCCCTCTACGAGTAAGTTCCACGCCGGCTACAAGCTGAGCTTCGCGTGGATGGCGCATTCGCGAGATATTGATAGCGGGACATGCCAACCGCTTTAGACGAAACACGGTTACGTTTCGATTCTTTTGTTTTCTGTGGAAAAAATAAACCCACTGTTATTCCTGTTATTTAGATTTAGCATGTTACCCATACTATATTTTTTGCATTCGGCTCACACATCCTACCCACGATTATCATTGTATATTACCTCTGAGCAAAAGAAGATTAGTATCTACGCCAACAAACGCCGACACGCGATCAAAATGTAAAGATACTCGCTACCAATGGTCCAGATTCCGTGATTGATTCTAGGACAATATATGCGAACCACGTAACGTGGTGCGCAAATAAATGACTGGAGTCGCGAAGAGTTTATTTGAGTACCCTTTGCATGAAGTCACTTCCTCTGCATGAAATTGGCCTTGATGAACGTGCCGCCTTATTTCATTATGCAAACTGTTTTATTGCCACTATCGCAGACACACCTGTTAAGGGAGCGGTCATGTAATAGCCGAAATTGTCCTCGTATTACGAAGCTAGTAGTAACACGGATTGGGAGATAATCTAACAAGAACTACTACTTCGCAGGACAGGCTATCACGGTTGAATAATAAGGCAGCGATGCAGTTCTAGCCAAGCCGCCTCACTTGCACATAATTACGCAAAGCATTGCTATCTCCCAGACGAGATGCTGATCATGGCGAGAATATGCTGCAAGGAATCCACAAGCCTTTATTTATAGATTGTGGTGCATACTGTGCTACAGACATTCATGCGCCCAGCCCCCATTGCACAATGCTAAAGGGCACCTAGCGCTACCCTTTTGGAGCAAGACAACGCCACCAAAACAACGTACTAGGGAGCGAAACTTGCTCACCAGGGAGACTGCGCATGCGCCGATCTTGCCTGTATTTATCCGCCGGCGCGCTCCGCCGACCAGTAGCTGCCAGTCCGGCGTTCTCAATTATTCTGGGAGCACCTGTACGTCATGCATAGGAACCGTCGTTGCGCACTCCAAAACAAATTTAAACTTCAAAGCCGTTTTAAATTACAATACACTCGTAATATTTGGTCCCAAAAAAGAGAGGTCAATTATCTTATAACGCGCACGTCTTTTTCATTACATTACAGGAATTATGCGGCGTGTGCGACAAAACCTGGCAGCAAGGAACCGTGGGCGTCGCATCAGTCGCATTGTTTAAATCGCAATCATGTTAATTGAGCCCTCGAAAAAATCGCATTGCGACGCGTGCAACCGCACCGATTTTTTTCGCTCCAGTCGCAGCATGTGAAACAGCCATTACTGTAGACGCTGCGTCATTTACTCGTTCGCGCAAAGTATCTCCGAATTTGAAGGATCTTTTTCTTTATGGTAGTGCGGCACATACCTTCTGGTACATATCTAGTTACCCAAGATAAGGTCCAAGAGGTTCATTGAAGAGCGGCACTGAAGACGTGGCACATGCTCAGTGCTCAAACTAGGCGTCAAAGAGGTCAATTGCAGAGCCGTGCATCTCCAGCGTCATATGCTATGTGCCGCATCAACGGTGGCCCATATCGAGGTCAAAAAGGTTCATTGAAGATTGACACATAGGTACCCAGTGCCACATACCCACGGGCTCAAGCTGGCCCAACGGTTGGCTTCGAACCCTGTTCCTTTAGAAGAGCAGCTCGATCGCCTTTCTCCAATGACTATGCACAACCTTATGTCCCAAATTGGTGGGAGAATGATAAGATGTATAGGTAGATAGATGGACAGATAGTGGATGGATGAATGGATGGATAGATAGATAGATAGATAGATAGATAGATAGATAGATAGATAGATAGATAGATAGATAGATAGATAGATAGATAGATAGATAGATAGATAGATAGATAGGCTCAGAACGGCTGAAGTAGGCAAAGGATGCTATTCGCATTAAAGAACACATGGCTAGGGGCCCACGCGCTGCTAGCGCAGCGTTGACAGTACTTCCAAACGAGCTAAGTGGGAAAGTTGTCACCTTGCCACTATCACCTTTAAGCTGATATTGAAGCTAACGCGTTAAGTGGCGGCGCGCTTCGATGACATGTGATTGCATAATCGGAGGCACGTACGACCGCGGCCATGGTCATGGAGGCTGGGGCACAGCGATAAAATGCGTGAGGTGCCGACTAGAAAAGATCGGGTGGCTTCTTTCATTGTCAGTTTTGATAGGAGATGCAAGGCACCTCCTTCTGTGTATATTCTTGTTACTGATTTATAAGTATTTCGAGAGAAAAATAACCTTCTTTTTCTTCTTCACAATGAGGTCTCGGGGCAAAGGTGGAAACATTACTGCCCATGAGTTTCAATTTATCTTTAGCAAAGAGAGGTGCTCGAATGATGTCGACAGCAGAACCTCACTATAAGCAAAAACCAACCTCTCCATTTTGTCAGGTCAAATCAGTTTCTTTCCTTACAGACCACTTTCCAAAATATTACACACCCGGAAGTGTTTTCTTAATAGACTGCAGAATATATAACTAAGTGCAAGGAACGAACACAAAGCCCGCTACGCTCAAATCGTAGTACCCATTCCTGAAATATCTGTCATTGCGATACACCTGGCTTAAACCTGGTTAGTGGCTTGAAGCAGGAATGTTACAAAGGGTGCAATTCTTCAAGGTAATTTATGAGGCAGCGCATAATTAATGAAACTGGCGTATCGTTTCCCTCTGTCGTTTTGCGAGTTTTCACACTTCCAGGCAAGGAGGCTTTGCATAATCAGGCAATTTCTTTTCGTGTTATTCGCCACCTCTGTTCTCCGCTCGTAAAAATTTAGATTATTTTTTCATTTACCGCATGTCTTAGAATATCAAAGGGTAAGAAAAGAGGGTCATCCGCACGTGCGATCTCATGAAAAATGCATGCACGGCAGAAGAATTGTTCGCGTACTGCGCTAAATTTGGAAGCAGAAGACTGTAAAGTAGCCTATTTGCCTAGAAATATAGGCTGGTCATGCACAACAAAGTGGCCGTATGAAAGTTCTTGCTTATTCCCTCCATTCGTTGTAACGAGGTTCCTGTTCTAGCAGACATGGAAAATTGCCTGATGTATTCTGCAAGGCGGTGTGGCACAAGGTGAGCTTATTTTCTTCGTGTGCTACGACTTGTCTTGTAATACGCAAAACAGCTAACACGCAACAAATCACCCGCAGTAGGGGATGAGTGGCTATGGCAATCTGCTGCTAAGCATGCTGCCATGGGTTCGATTCCCAGCCGTGGTATCGGCCTGGTATCCTGATTGTGAATACTTGAGAACGCTAGGCGATTCTGAACGCTAGCTAACGCTTGTAAACAAGTATTAGGTACATGTGATCAAGCTCTGCTCTATCGAAGGTCATGCGGTGCCGCACGGCACTCCGGGCATCCCATAAGATGCTTTCGATCGCTAATGATTCAATGAATGAATCAACCAATGAATAAATTCAGGACGGCCAAATTGGCAAAGGGTTATAATGTTGCTCTAAAATGTTGTATGGGCCAAGTTCTGACGCTAGGCGTCGCGGGAGGCGAGAAGTGCATCATAATACTGAGTTGAATCACGCTGGGTTGTATGGCTACACAAATGTGCACAGGGGAAGATTTCACAAATTTTCTATGCGTATTGCAACGTCTGTGTGTTTGTGTTTGTGTGTGTGCGTGTGTGCGTGCGTGCGTGCGTGAACGTTGGAATCAAAGCCTTCTCTGGACCACCGAGATGCCGCAGCTTGCTAATCAGAATAATGAATCAGTAGCCGCCACCACCTCATGGTGGTGGGCTGATGATAGTGGCAAATAAGTCACAGGACCACCCGTGACTTTTCTGGAGCAAAGGTACCCAAGGTATCATAAGCAATCGGCAACAGGGATCAATCAGCATGGCGATTACTACGGGTCGTTGGCCGCAAGCGCTCGTGCGGGAGGCGTGCCTCTGCCGGGGCCAAGATTAGTCGGCCAGCAGTCAACGATTGCAGGGAGGCTGCACTAGTTTGTTTATTTCATTAGTGCTCATTTGTTGGAATTAAAGTTGGTGATAAATTTGTTTCGATTCACAGTCAATTGCTGCTGCTTTTTTATGGTGAGTGCGACTTTGGACCGTGCCACCTATATCACAATGTTGGCATAAACGATTTAGAAAGCTAATGAGGTCTGCTTCGTTGTCTCCGTGGCTATGGCGCTGAACACGAGGTCGCGAGTTCAATTTCTAACCGCGGTACAATTTAAACCTCCGGACGTATCAAGGCTCTAACACGAGAGCACGAGCTAGAGTTTTGGCTTTCGGTGGTTGGGCTTTAGGCTAACAATGCTCCACGCAAACCTACTCTTCTGCAATCTGCTCTCTCCCATCTGTAGGCCTTATCGTTATGCAGGCGTTGGCACGGGCCAATCGGCGAACGCTTCGTGGGCGAGTCAGCGGGTGCTCTCTCCTAGTCAACCATCCGCGCTCGTTGGCTTCCGTTCCCCCCAGCGAGATGCCTAATCGCCGGAGCACACCCCGGCAAAACGGTATCCAAACAAATCTTTTCAGTTTAAAATTTCATAAGGCATGGTGAAGAGAAACCTTAACGGAAGTCATACGAGCGGCATATATGTTCTTTAGTGGCGCCAACATTCATCTCACAGGTAAACGTGCTCTTCGACACAAACAAAAGTCATCAATAAAGTGTTGACTGCAATCATTGCAACATATATCGTTATTCCGCAAACATAAGCCGTGTCGCCCTTCTGTTCTGGTGGATTTCAAGTGCGTGCAATGTCTTCCTTTATGTTGGGTTATATACAAATTCATAGTTGTGTGAAAGAAGATCGATGATCATTCTCACAGGCATAGAGAATGACTAGGAGTTACAGATCTTCAATTTCTCGTGATTCAACATAGTGCCAATAAATCTGAAATTTTAATATTTATTTGTGAACGGTATTATATTAGAAAGTTTACATTGCGCATCGCTTCCACATAACCATTAAAGACATGCGCTGCGACATTGCTGGTAAATGGGAATACAATACAAATATATGCTTCCAGTGGATTCATTCATAAGCTTCGAAAAGAGTAGCGTGAAAGTTTATTTCGCGCTTTGATAGAAGCCTAGCCAAGCAATGTATGAGATGCGGCCCGGTATTTGCGTCAGCTGAGCCGCGCACACGGGAGTTGCGCCTTCTGGGACAGCTGTTAATGTTTGTCACCACTACTGAGGCATTGCCTTGGGCTTAGCATTTTTCCGAGGCACGCGCTTGCATACAAACGAGCTTATTACCGTGCAGCTCGTCAGGGCAATAATTTTTGCAGCCACTTTCGTGGAAATCTATATGTCCCGACAAATAGGCCTATAGCTTCGCCGGGAGGTTAGCGACAAGCAGCATACTGAGAGAAGATCCTGGGCGAGTGTCGTTACATATATAGACCATATATCGCACCATATTAAAGAAGTTGGCCGAATATATCGGGCGATGAATTTGGTTTCCTGAACCCAACAATCTGGGTCTAGCATGTAAGCGCGTAATAGCCGTTGGGCACAAGACGACTGTGTGTGCCTTAAGGCACACAAATCTCTTCACGAAGTGTTCGATCAACGTGGTCTTGAGAATTCCCGCTTTTAAGTAAAAAAGACCTATTGTTCATGTGGGTTGCTGTCTTAAGTGCCGCCTTAAAGCGAAGAAGCAATGCAACCCTTCACTGCAGTGCACGCAGTTGTGGTCCAGACTTCGCGAAGTACAAAGTGATAGGACGTTATCGCAGAATATGAGTAGAATGATGAAGATGATAGAACGACGATGGCATGACGACATGGAATGATGAATGCTGGATCACGGTGATGGCATGATGACGACTGCATCAAGAAGACAGTATGACGACGAAGCGAGATTACGATGGTATCGATGACGATGGTATCAACAACCGATCCCAACAACCGAAGACAGAAGACGAAGAAACAGCCGAAGAAGAGAAGACAGAAGAGGAAAAGGAAGAACTGTGAAAGACCACACTACCTTTCCCAGGGATGGATGACCAGCGAACAGTTGGTGGACTGACACAGGGCAGCAGCGAGTGTCCACGGATTCCTGGAAAAGGAAGCCGCCCACCTGAGGTCGAAGAGAAAAGATCTCCCTATCTCTCGTTCGATTTTAAGTTAGTAAATAAACGTTTATTTCTTTTTCTATTAAGTTTTGAAACTGTATTTTTAGCAGCCGTTAAGGCGATTGGTGCTGCTCTTGACGATGACGCATTAGCCTCAGAGAGTGCTTCCGATGAACCAATTGCCGAAGACGTGCGATAGCTCACGGAAATGGTGGGGACATCCAATGGCGAAAAGTACCACCAAACAAATAAGCCTACAACTATGCCTCCCCCCCCCCCCCTCCCAGTGGAGATAGGCTCGACCAACGGCCACATAAAGATCTTGTCGAACTTCAAATGTACGATTCTTTGATTTGGACTACTTAAATTTCCTTTACTCACCGACTCCTCCCAGTAACGGTTCTGCACATAATTGTTTGTTATAATGTTTTTTTTTCTTGTGCTCATTCTTCAGTTTTTTTTATCAGAGCATTTAGGGAATATTTTATTTAAAATAAATTTAAATATAGTGCGCGCATTTTTTTCAACGAAAGTGCTTGTTGTATCTGGTTTCGACTGTACTTGTGGTTTCTAGATGATTGCTGTCTTCACATTCACATTAGGTGAATGTGAAGACAGCACTCCTTTCTTCCGTAGTTTGCTAACCAGCTGTACAATCAGAAACCTGTGCGCTTAGCAAACAGGTGAAATTTATGTGACGTTACAATTCTACATTTACCAAAGAAGAAAGACTAACAAAGAAATAAATTAGACGAAGCAATCGCCTCGTAGATGTGTTCCCATGTGGGCAATTGGCTGGATACTTATCACTGCAAAGATTTTAATAATTTTCTAGGCTGTCCTTACGTCAGCAACTGACGTAAGGATGGAACGAGTTAGCTGCTAACGCCGCAAGCTTTTATGGAGAAAACTGAATTATCCATTTAGTATTGCGGTGTGACCGCATCTTTTCGTGGGCTTGGAACACCTCCAGATGGATTCGAAACTTTCTACCAGGAAAATTTGCCACTTAACTGCTCTGGCAATGTTGCACATGATTCGTAAAGTAAAACAAAGACTCTTTCATGGAGTTCAACTTCGCAGTGGTCACGGGTATAACATGCCAAGAGAAATGTCAAGGCGGTCTAATTTGCTTTCATTTTAACGGTAGTCTTTGTATGAAACGGGCCTGAATGCGTATATTTAATTTGATGCTTAAGGTATGTTGCGTGGCAACCCCAAGTGTGTAAAAGAAATAGAAAGGTAACAGCAGATGAGGGCATTTGGGAATATGAAAGACGATACGAAGGGAAAGAAAAATTGCATAAGACTTAGTTTTTTTTTCTTTTTGCTGAAGACGTTTGTTCCTGCAACAAATCTAGTTGAGGACAGTGATTTATTTCTGTCCAATTTTGTTTGTTTTTGCTAAATGGCGAGGGGTTGATGTACCACTACCATCACTAAAGTCATGCGTAGCAGACTGATAATGCCGGTTCTGCGCTTACCTATACGAACGGCTTGAGCATTCCTTTCTTTTCCACAGTATCCCAATTCGTCATAACTAACATCAAAGTACAAGTTTATTTCGATATTGCTTTGCTCCTACATCTCCAACAACGAAAAAGAGATGGAACAGTGATCAGCCGATAGGGTAAGGAATTGCCACAGGTGTGGGAGATGATCATCAAAGTGCAGAGAGCAAAAGCAAGAACGTAAGACAAGCTTTGGGGATAGATGGACAAAGAGATCGATTTCTCGTGCAAGCGACGTGTTCCGAGACCATCAATCAATGCCTTCTTTTTCGTGCATGTTGCGCTTCCGTCTTCACGCATGTTATTGAAGTTTCGTTTCTAGCATTGTACCATCCCTAAGATGACTCAACACCTTAAAAATGTTTAATAAACAAACAATCTTCTGCGACTTCTTTGGCTATCAACTTATTTAACGAGAAAGTAGCAGGTACACACTGCGGATACCGCCAAATCCTCAAGAACTTCTTCGCGATGCATAAGATGCCGTCTTCATCCGGTACAGTACTGAATGTCATGGCCACTGATGTTCATGCCCAGACAACCAGCGTCGGCGGCCCCCCCCCCCCCCTCACTAAATTTCACTCAACTTACTCAGCAGTGCCACGCCAAAGCTAGTATGCCATCAGGGTGGGTAACTCGTGCTTAGTTATGGAGATGTTGACGTGATTGTGGACATTGTGGACCGGTGAAGCAGTGGCCCAGCATGCTGCTGCGATGACGGTGGTTAAAAAGAAACAGGGGCTGAATTCACAAAGCTTTTCTTTCGTAAGCTTGCTTTCCCATTGGCTAGCCACGTTCGCTAAGGATATATCTGGCAGACGGATTGGCTAAAATTCTTTCTTAAGAAAAATTCTAGCGTAAGAAGTTTTTTGTGAATTCGGGCCCAGAAATCTGGAAAGCTACTAAGAGCGCCAACCAGTATTTAAATTGATACCGGGGCAATGCCATATTTCAGGCAACACCGCAGCCGACAGCGTATAGCACAAGAAGCACATCAAAGGGATGATAGGACTTCCATCCCGCTAATATAGTTTAAACTGTGGTTTATTATAAATGCAACAACATTCAAAATATCCAGAAACACGTGCTTTATTTAAAGAACTCAGATATTTTTTTTCATTGATCTGCTCAATGAATTCAACATTCTTTTCCCTTTAGATAGAAACATAGAAAACTTTATTCATAGGTTACGGCTGAGTGCCGTCTACACAAAACATTTTTAATACAGAATTGGCTGCGCTTAGATTGCGCGGTGTGATTGCGGCTTTGTTGAGGAAGACGCATATCACCTCATTCTATAGAATATTCGCATCATGATACATCTTTAAATAATCGTTTATGACATGCGACCGTAGACCATTCACTTTTAAAAAATGATTGGGCTTGGTGCAAGCAAGATCCCTGCAAAAGTGCGTTTTAATAGCATTGACAAAAATTTTGAAAACAGTCAGATAGTTAGACGTTAATATTGCATGTTAATAAGCTTACTTTATACGAGCGTATTTTTATTTCTACTGCGGCTGTGTATGATATGTGAATTAGTAGGTTTCGCACTGGTACTTGAATATGTATTTCCAATGTCTCTATGTTACGTGATATTGTTTTTATTTTCATTATTTCTTTGGGGGTATCTTTGGAATGTCATGGGGTTATTTTGACTTGTATGTGATAGCGTCGTTCTGTGTTCATTATCCGGTATTCTGCTCTTTCTCCTACAAACCTATGTGAAATCACTTCATTTAACTCATCAGTGCCTCGCGCTATTGCACATCGGAACAGCCTTCCAGACCACATCGCATCCATGTCAAACTGCGAAACAATTCACGATGACCTGAACACGCTCTTTGATAATACTGTATAATGATGTTACACTGTACTTTTTCTAACCTTTGTTTCATTACCTTTTTTACGCTAAAATTTTTTTGTTCAGTTGAAACTGTTACCCCCCTTACTCAATGTCCATGATTGGGCATGTAAGGTATTATTAATAAATAAATAAATGCACGGAGACCTATACATGTAACTATACCACCTCGTCAAGAGCTAAGGAGTAGCCGGAGCCATATTCGTGCGCAAACATCTGCTTCTCGCATGTAATAAAACAAAAAGTATCGCCTGCAATCACCGAGAAGTTCTCCCACCAAGGAGGCTTGAAAAGAAACCCCCTGTGATGACTCAGGGGCTTCTGAGAACTTCTGGGAACAAGGTCACGGGTTTGGTTCGCGTACCGATGGGGGAGGAACGCAAAAACACTTGTGTACCCTGCTTTTGGTGAATGATAAAATATGCAAGCTGGCTGAAATTAAATCGAAGCGCTCCACTACAGCGTGCCTCATTAGACATTTTTCACTTTAGGGGACATTAAACCCTCTAATTTTTAAAGGAAGCCGCCGGCACTGGAAACATTATCCGAAAAGTTTTTCAAATGCATCTTCTTAGCCATAAATATGAAGTGGCATGAAGGTGCTTCAATGACACAGCCTGGTTGTTAGACTTCTGACGACTTTGTTTCTCTCCTGCCGTAGCACTTACCATCGTTATAGTTTCCCTTCCCTTTTTAGACAATACCGCCGGACTCCTTGAAGGTTGTTTGAAATTAGCTGTTATTACACAAACGGCGTTTTTCTATAAAATGCAGGTTCACCTATATACTGATTTATCGATATCTACAAAATGGTATGCACCGTGTGTGTTTTAAGTTACTTTTCTTGCGTTCCTGTCATAAATGTTTCCTTAGTTGTTTATGTGCAGAAAAATAGTGATCAAACCGCCCTTTTATTAAGTTCTTTTTCGTTCCTAAATAATATCGATTTTCAGCCGGGTAATTAGGATAATTTGAATGCAATGCTCTCTTGGTTGATAATTTACTAGGTATCATAAATATGTAAGATCAATAAATGGGGCAATTAGGAAAAAAGATATGCATGGCCGGCCTGAAATTATGTACGTGTTGAAATTCATTGATTAGGCTTACGCATATAATTATTCCGTAAAATGGTAAAGATGGAGCAACCCTTCTCTGATTCCAATATACCATGTCAATATCGCTCCCAATCAGCTTTCGCACGCAAAGCTATGAGAACGCAGGCTCTCTTTCTGTTACGAGTTGGAGTGTGGTGTTCTCTTCGTTAGCTTTATGACCTCTGAACCCTGCCTGTTACAAGAAATTATACACATGCTGCTACCGATGGAAGCTCTGCTTTGAAGATCAGGGGGCCCGTGTCGCTCGTTTTATACTTCATTGGGAAAAAAATTTAATCTCAACTGCAACTGATGCGAAGCAATATGGTTTGTCGCTTTTTTTGCAATTCACTTGCTCTCACTCCCACACAGCAGCCACCATATTAATGCGGATGTTTTTTTTTTACATTCTGAAATAGGTAACATTTTGTGTGCTATCCATGCATCTTCAATGTTTCCTTCCTCATTTCCGTGACTGAAACGTTTTCTTTATTTCACTTTCGTTTTCCGTCTGATTTCTCAAAGCTCTCACGCTGACAGACAAGAAGTAGCAACGACTTATCTTACGTACGGTTCCCTTTGCTGAGAAACAAAGTTGCAACCCACTTTACCAACATGCTAACCTCTTTCCTGCTATGTTTCGTGAGCGTTTCTCGTTCCGTTCAACATGCCTTACCTATTTAACTTGCCAGCTTTTCCTTACTTACAGGTGACCAGTTTAGGATCCTAGAACAGTAAAAATGCATGAGGAAATGTTTCCTACCAATACTTTTAAAACATTCTTCCTACTTAAGCTGTTTGCAGTGCACTTGACGCCTAGCGCAGCACTTCCACAATTGCATCGTGCCTGACAAGTGTACTTCTGTGCTTCAAGATAGCCGGCAGAGCAGCTTGTTCACCAATAATTAGTCAAACGCTTGTCGAAGATGCTGGTAACTGCGAGACAATATTGTGGCAATTTGTATTATAGTGGGTAAATTTAACGATCTCTGTATATATACGTAGAGGAACTCCACCACCGAAAACTTTTGTCCATGGGCTCACCTTGACGCAGGCGACGAACTTGATTTGTCATTATCGTGGTCACTAGATTGACAAGAAATTTCGAACAGAATATCCAACTTGCCACGAAACCTCAGCAGCAGTGGCGCTCCGCAGCTGAGCACAACATTGCAGATTCAACATATGCATAGAGGCGTGGCGCAAAAGACGACAGATTACATATATACAGGTGCACGTTAAAGAAGCCCATGTGGTCCGAAGTATTCCACTGTATGGCGTGTGTGATTATCCGTGTGTTTCTTTGGGACGTTCGCACCATTAATAATTTTCAACTAATGCCCATAAAATTGATTCGCAACAGAACAGCATTGACATTACAATGACAGAAATCAAATCGAGACCCAATGCTTTCTAAGAAAACACAACTTTGATGCACGCACACTTTTGACCAATGAAGTGCAGTGAAATGTAATGTAGACCCGATTTTAGAAATTAGCCATGTTTCACTACAAGTGATGTAAGAACCATTAACTCCTCAAGGTTTGTTTAATTTAGGATTATTTACGCTTGCCCCTACAAATATAGATTGTGAATAAGTCTGTTATAATTTAATTTCTTCACATATGTTTAAGCCTCGGTTGGAATTCTCACGTTTTTCAGCAGGTTTTCTGCCCCTGTAGGCCGCGCACTTTGAGTTCCTTATAACAACATTCGCCGTGAAGCACGGAGTATATCCGCCCTGATCAGAACCCACATTTGCTGTGTCATGACTGCTTATGGCCTGGCACCAATAAATAAAGCAAACGATTGATTGCCAAGCAAATCGAACCAGGAAATTCTGTGTGGCCAAGACGCGGTCTACATTATTTATATGGCTTGTGGCATGTACTACGTACGGCAACCAGAGCGTTATTCGAATGTATGGTTACGAGATCATACGAGCACTTAGAGAGGTCCTCCATGCTTTCAACTCGTTTGGTATTGTAGGAAGCGCGGACGAAAACCGCGTTTCTATGTCACCACGCTTTTATTTTGACATCGCGACTTGCCTAAGCAGAGATAATAGAGATTGCAGATTGTAGAGATAATTTTTATTCGCTAATCACCAGACAGATTAAAGCATAGATGATATCACCTTTGATTTTTTTATCTTTAGTTTCCCATTTATTTTTATATGTTTATTTTTGTATATATCGTATGGTGTACTAAATGCCGGCGCGTATGCTCCTGGTTTTATTCGAGCTCGGGTGTCCCAATCACCATTGAATTGTAAGTGTAGTTTTCGTCTGATTCTCCAGTCTGCTGCTTGTGCTCGGTAATTTTCACGCTACACTTCAATGTAACCACAGAAACCTATAAATCATGAATTCGTCATGATTAGCTTGATTAGCCTATTAATAAGTCTGTGTTTTGTACTTTACTACATTAGTGCAGACAAAGTCACATAATTAATGCATAAAGAAGTAGTTGAGTTGTGCAGGGTATGGGCTCCGTGAAACCGATACTTCGCAGCTCGTTAGAGCAAAATGAAGTATACCAAAAAAAAGAAACTCTACATCATGCGAGAATGTGCGACAACGCGAAGATATAGAAAATTCGCAGGAGCACATTTTGTGTCGTTGAAGCAATACTATAGATTGGGATAAAAGGGTGCGCCCTCTAAGGTCCTGCGCATTTAAAATTGCCTTATGGCGATGACGACGAACGTCGTTTTTGTTTTTCGAGCTTTCCACAAAGCTCAATGTCTTGTATCGCGTGAAATTCCAGCACATTTCCTGCCGCATTTTAAACGTACGCTAGTAGTTATGGTTTCATTTTTATTTCGCACCACCGCTTAACGAACTGCGATGCCTTCAGGAGAAATTTAACAGACATCTACGTTTTGAATACAAGTCCAATGAATTTAATCATACCGGAGATAAACCAAAATAAAACAAATACGAGATAACTCATATCACTATGAATGTCAATGGTAATGCCATTAGCATTCGAGCCTTCGTATGGCGCCATCACACGATGACGATTCGATTAGATGCATAAAGTGACGATATTTAAAACATTAGGATGGTATAGGAATGATGGAATGACGAAGAAAGAATGGCGTCGACAGACCCACGAAGCCAGTATGGCGACAATCGAGGGAAGACAATAGGTTGGCGTTGCTGAAGTGATGACGATGGTAAAATCATAGCGTGACAACGACGAAATAAAAATAGTGGGACTCTTGGTTTTATCCGTCTCTGACAGTCCAAGACTGTCCAAGAAGCTGCACATGCAACGTTCATTGACTGAAAGCACTGCTGCGGGCAGTCCGCGACTGTCACGGACGGATAATCGAAGAGGCCCAGTGTGACAACTATTGTGTGAAAACGATGGCGTGTGGACGCCCGCATGACGAGAGTCAGGTGTCAAACTTGGAATAACGACGATGCAACGATCGTGATGGCATCACGACGCTGGTATGACAACGAATGCATGATGACTGTATGAGGACGATGCAATGACAACGGTGCCATGACAACGGTAGGAGGAAAATGGCGCGATGACTGTATTAGAGCACTGCACGGGCTCGGGCTTACCCGAAAGCCCTGGCCCGGCCCGGCCTTCAGACCGGGCCGGGCCGGGTAGAGCAGTTTTTTCACGGGCGCGGGCCGGGCTCCGGCACGGCGTGTGCTTTTTGACCCGGGCCCGGGCCGGGCTCAGGTTTTTTGAAGCGGGCCCGGGCCGGGCTCGGGCTTTCTGCGAGTTAATCTCGGGCTTCTCAACTCTGAAAAACACGTATTTTTCGGTCTTGGGCCGGGTTCGGGCCAGTTTCGAGTCGGGCTCGGGCCGGGCTCGGGCTTAAGATAAAGGGGTGGCGGGCTGGGCCGGGCGGGTAACGTAGATTATTTCCGGGCCCGGGCCGGGCCCGGCTCTCGCCATAGAAGTTTTGATCGGGCTCGGGCGGGCCGCCCAATCTAAAAACGGGCCCGGGCCGGGCCCGGGCCGCAAAAATCGGTCCGTGCAGTGCTCTAGAGTGTATCAAGAAGCCTGTATGACGAGGATGGCGTGAAGGAGATGACATAACGATGACGGCATGACGGGAGCCAAATAACGAAGTTACAATGAAGACGATGACACGACCGCGACGTCATCACGACGATGGTAGGACAACGAATGCTCGACGACAACTATATGACGACGACACAATTACGACGATGTCATGACAAAAGTATGAAAACAATTGGGTGACGACGAGTGTATAACGAGAATGACGTAACAACTGTATCACGAATCATGTATGATGACAATTAGATGACAATGATGGGGTCAAGCCTTCGTCATTACGAAGGCTTGACGAGAGGGGCTGACTGAGCTGGAATAAAGACGAGGCAATAACAACGGCATCACCACCAAGCGCACATACCTAGTGACTTAAGCTATTACACAACTCGGACCACTAGCTCGGCGTAGAAGGTGCGAGGAGATGACATGAAGAAAGTCAGATGACGAAGCTGGATTGACGACGATAGACTGACTATGACGGCATCACGATCACGAGCACAGGCCTAGTGGCCCAAGCTAGTAGACAACTTGGGCCACTAGGTCGGCGTAATAGGCTAAATAGACAGTAGATAGATAAATAGATAGGCAAATAGACACACACACACACATACATATATATATATATATATATATATATATATATATATATATATATATATATATATGTATATATATACAAAACAGAATATACAAAACACTATGTATATATATATATATATATATATATATATAAATATACATAGTGTTTTGTATATTCGCTGAATGATAAAATATACAACGCGGTAATGTGCTGCAGCGTTTCACGCGTTTGCAGCGGTGGCCCCGCATGGCCTCAACTCCTTCTCAACGCACTTGGTTTGATCCAAGCTGCCGTCACATAATTTTCATGTCACCATAAGCATTCTTTCAGCATGCGTTCATAAAACTTTTAAATGCGTAAGCATTTCAACGCGTACCCTACAAGGAAACCTGTCCGTCCGTCGCGTAAGACGAGTGAAATAGTTCAAACACACTAAAAATGGCTCATACCCCCGTAACCAAGCAAAAAATGGAATAGATCTATACCCGCGTTAGACATAGGCTGCCAGCGCTCAGCAAAGTGAAGCTAGCAGTGCATGCATTCATTGAACTCACCCATACAGCATACGTTTAAATAAAGCACAAGCTCAAACAAGTTTCCGAACCATCAATAAAGCATTGCATACCCACCTCAGCAATTGTAGTGGTTGTTTTGCAGCAGCTTCGCGGGACATCCTGGTTGATAAGGAACGATAAGAGTTGGTAAGGGTCGAATCATCATGTTCTATAAGTTTGATAACCACCTACGACGGTTGATAGGGGTTTAGACTGGTCGGATGATGTTTCATACCACTGATAATGACACCTGGCTTCGTGGAGATGAGCAAGTGGCAAAATGCTTACGCGTACTTGGCAACTCCCAGAGGAGTTCCCCCGTGAAGTACTTTTATTGCGATCAAATATATGGACACTACAGGCGCATTTACGTCGTCACCGTCAGCGTCGCCGTGATGCTCTGTATAAAGGACCAAGTTCGATATTATCGTGGCCGGCAGCGTATGTTGTGGATGCGTGTGAAATCGTGCGAAGGTGAGCAGAGGATCATGGCTCGATCTCGCGCATGCAAGTTAGGAAGGCTAGGAAGAGTACGCTGTCTTCCATCGCGTGTAAGACACCGGTTGAGGGTGTTGTAGTCCGGCGGTGGCTGCGTGTGGCGCACGGCCATGCGAGCCCTATCTTGAAAGCGATTTGCGATGGGTGCACGGTCTAGACACACCGATGGCTGATACCTTCGTGTGCACTGTGTCCTCGCCGCTTAGTTCGCGTAGAAGCGAGAGCAGCACGAAGGTGAATTCTGCGCGGCTGCTGCCATTATTCATCAGGCCAGCATTTTGGCAGCGAGTGTCTGCAGTCATGGAGGGAGAAGTGTTCATGCTTCCCTCTGCGCGCGTGGCACCAAGATTGGTAATTTAGTTTATTTAGTTAGTAAAACGAATGTTTACAAGTTTATACGTCCGATAGAACTGCTATCCTTACTTCGTATATCTGTCTAATAATTTGCTACCGCAATCGCTGCTCCGCCTCGCAATCGTTGCTCCGGCTATCAAGCGAAATGCGACGTTTTTTTCTTTTGTCTACAGATAAGTCGAAAAATAGTCATGTTAAAACAATGATTGTAAGGCATTGCCTAATCATTTCGCCAAGTTTTCTTCTTTTGCCGGAAGCCAAAAAAAGCTTTTTTCTGGCATTTGCATATTTCACGGTCTTTGTTTCTTTATATGATTGCCTTGGCATGTATTTAGTGCAAATACAAACTTCTACAATGAAACGCCAAAAAAAAAACACGACTGGTTTTTGTTTGCTGCTTCTAATGTCCTTCGTAGTGATCGTAACTTTTTTTTCGCATTAACTGGCAGGCAGCCCTTCGTAAAGTTTACTTTTACGTACTTCTTTAGAGTGGCAAGAAATTGCACAATGTGCAACTTTAGGGTTCATTCCTCGTTCAAGAACGTTCTTGTGTTCTCTGCAACCTATTTCATCAAACTTCGGTATCTGCATCTTCGTGTTCAGAATAATGACTTGTGTTCTATTTGTTGATCTTTTTTTGAGAAATAGGCGGCACCAAGTGCTCTATATTCAGAGGATGTCCTCGGCGTATTGCAGTTGCAAAAGAAGCCACCACTGCGAAAGCACTTCAATAGTTTTAGCTACCGGCCACAAAGATACGGATTTCATAACTCCATATCCTACTTGAGAAATTTAAGTAGTGGCACAATAATGCAGCTCTGCTCTTCTTTGAGCATCAGATGAATATCAAACAGCCACTTGTTTTTGCCGCCAGATTGCAATAGAGCCTGATTCAATACGTGATGAATGAGCTTGCGCACACTTCAGTGTGTGGTTTGATGATTTTTTATTCGCGCACTCCTTTCTCTTTCAAACTTTCAATGAAAGTCGATTTAGGTAAGTGCTTGTCGTAGTTCTTTCTTCGATAATGATTACGTAATGGCTCTACAGCAGCGTTAAAGGTAAACACATGTGTTCAAAGGAAAATGGGGGTGGAATATTTGGGGCTGATGTTTATAGCAGTCTTCATATAAGTGACTCAGAAATCTCTTTATCACCTCTACCGCACCGCTCTCTATTGGCCACGATATCGAGTGGAGTTGCCGCCTGGCGCTCAGTGGTTGAACCTGACAGAGTGCGGAGGGCACCTCGTATCGTGTACAGCTACGTGCTCACCTGTATGCGTACGGCGCCGCATGTTCTATAAAACTATTTTCTGCATGCTTGCAGTATATCTGTAAGTGCTTGTATGCCCGTATTCAGGATTTGCAGAAGCATTTGACCTTAGGTTGTAGCGCTTGATATGCGATCGTCACGCCATCGGCTCACCACACTCAATTTAATTATTTTTTGCCGCTTTTTGTTACACGCGCTTTCAACACATAAAGTAGTTACAGCGCTTTAACAACTTTGTCTGGTGACGTGTTGATCCTTCAACAATGTTTATGATGTCGTAAAGCATGAAAAAGATGGCGTGACGATCACTCAGTAGCAGTGGCGTCCGTCGGCTTCACGACAGCCGGTGTGGCTTCTGAGCGCGTCATCCCCCGCCGGCTAACTTTTTACAGCGGAGTTGTTAGAACCTCGCTATAACGATCCTTCAGTCGTCCTCAGCTTCGCCGAGCTCGGAGAGAGAGAGAGGTGAGAGAGAGGAAAAGCAGAATTTAAAAACAGTATCGCGCAGTATAGCGGAGGCGAGGTGGAGAGGAGGAGTGAGGCAGGTGGTAGTGGGAGGCGTACAGCTGCTGCCGACACCGACCGCGTTTCTCCGCGTTCGCGCTGAACGTGCCCGCGGTCCGTGACTGCAGCCGATGCCTCTGGCGGCGGCTCGGGAGGTTCCGACCAGAGATTGCGAATCTTAGTATTCTCAATCTGCGCGGGCATGTCAAAAAATTTAGCGTGGCTCTGCTATCGCAAACACCAGAGACTCAGCGAAGATGGCGGAAGCCCAGCAAAATTTAGAATAAGTTTGTGGTTTGCCACTACTTTACTAGGCTTTCCCCAGCTCCGCAAGTCTCCGGTGTTTGTGATAGCAGAGCCTCGCATAATTTTTCTTGCCACTACCTCCCATTTCTTATAGCACGCATTGCATTGTGAATGCGAAATAATTTAAAAGGGTAACACTCTTGTTGCTGCCTTGAATTCGGCCTTCGTATCATTAAAAAAAGAAGGGCATTACATTGGCAGCTTGACATGTCACATTTTGCAATTTTTCTAGAAATTGTACCGCGAGACTCTGCAAACTAACACTGTCAGCTAGATCAAGGGGCGGCCACAGCAGAGCCACCACACCCGTATTTATGTAGCACTAATACAGTACCTGGCAGAAAGTCAGGTGGGATGATGAGGTTAGGAAATTCGCAGGCGCAAGTTGGAATACGCTAGCGCAAGACAGGGGTAATTAGAGATCGCAGGGAGAGGCCTTCGTCCTGCAGTGGACATAAATATAGGCTGATGATGATGATGATGAATACAGTACCTCCCATCTGCCCTACGAAATTGTGCTGGTCATTGAGCAAGTCATTAGGCACTTGGGCTAGTCATTTTGCTTAGTGTCAACTAGAAAATCGGCTACCCCCGTTTCCTCTCTATTCCACACCACAGTCTTCAAGTTTGTTACCAGCGTGCCTGTTAATTTTCGTACCATCGCGTGTTGCGTGGTACATAACTTCTTCTCAAGCTTTTTGTTAACCTCCAACTTTCTGTTCATTACGTTAATACTCGTAGAATAGAGTGATTATACACTTTTCAAGGATAGCGCTGAGTTGCCAGCCATGCATTGCGACTCTCCATCATACACGTCCAATACAAGTTTATTCATCGCTTATGCATTCGTTACTCCCTCTTTATTGCTTCTTCCATCTTTCCAGTATTATCAATTTGGATGTAACGTATTTTTCTCTACGTGATAATGTTTGACAATTAGGCCGCTTCCATGTAACCTCTGTGGTTCGAGACTCATGATATGTGGGCTTGGTGGCTGTGCCACAAATGAGTCATCGAACCCTCTGCGTTTTGCCATGCAGGCCAATTTCCGAACTACTCTACTGCTACTTCCTGGCTTGGTTGCGGTGTCATCATGCGCAGTGCCTTCTCAGGCGCCGTTACACTGCACTGATGGCATTCCTACAATATGCCTGCAGA
This sequence comes from Dermacentor silvarum, assembly GCF_013339745.2. Classification (NCBI taxonomy): domain Eukaryota; kingdom Metazoa; phylum Arthropoda; class Arachnida; order Ixodida; family Ixodidae; genus Dermacentor; species Dermacentor silvarum. The sequence goes on along the minus strand of NC_051161.1, from coordinate 102,977,661 downwards.
AGCTGCCTACAACCAATCTTTCTACGCATCTACCGTTGCCACATCCGCAACTAGTGGTCCTCATCCCACCCTGGCTAGCCCCATCGTCAACGACAATCGTCTTGCTGCCTGCTATAAAGCTGGCGCCCCGATCGGCATCGCCCTGTGGGCTTGGTGGCTGTGCCACAAACGAGTCATCTAACCCTCTGCATTTCGCCATGCTGGTTGGTGCACCGTACAGTTCATACGCTAAAAAAAAAAACAGTCATGCGTTGGTACATCTGCCAAGCCCGCAGTGTTTGATTTCCACTTCTTGCGAATGTGTCGCGGTCGCAAGTGACTTGTTATTGCTCGCGGGGGAAATTGAGACGAACCCCGGTCCCGATATGGCAAATATTCTTGCAGATCTCAAGAAATTGACTGCTGGACAGTCTAAACTACTAACAGAGGTACAAGACCTGAAAGCTCAACTTCTCGTAACTAGCAACGCTATCTCTGCACTCAGTACACGGCTGACTAGTGTCGAGACCAACTGTCGGCGTATTGATCCTATGTGACGGCAGCTGGAAACGTTACAGACAGACACACTTAATACTGCTAATGGAATGGTAAAACTGGAAAGCCGTTTTGATAATGCTGAGAACCAATCCAGACGTAATAACTTGTTGTTCTGCTCTATTCCCGATACTAACTCAAAGGAATCTTTCGCAAGTTCTGAAGAAATAGTCATTCGCCATTGCTCTGAGTACCTTCACTTAACATTAAATCAATTATTTGAACGCGCACATCGACTGGGCAGACACTCCCAAGGTCGAAACCGTCCAATTATTGTTAAATTCAGTTCCATCAAAACTAAAGAAGCGATTTTATCTAATGGCCGTAAATTAAAGAGTCTTCCTTACGGCATCAGCGAAGACTACTCCCGCCAGATCCAAAACGCGCGAAGGCATCTTATCGCCTTTGCAAAAAGCAAATCTATGCCTTATTCACTTCATTACAAAACATTGCACATCAACTCCAAGCGACATGTCTTTGACGAGTCATCTCAATGTGTCCAAGAGCTAACATAGCTATCACGCCATCAAAAACTGCCTCCCCTGCTGCTAGTTCAATTCCGTCATTTTCAACCTGCTCATATACTAACCAAAACGTGGCTCACAGATGACGTTCCTGTTACTGAAATATTAGAAGACCTGCCAAAGTTTTAACTAATCCGCAAATATCCGCAAGGACGCACAGATGGAGACGTCCTTATAGCCATTGAAAAAGAACTATCGTTTTCCACCGTTCACATGAGCTCGAACTTAAGAAGTTTATGGATCCTCTTTTGTTCCAAACCAGAACTACTACTTGTAGGTGTATGCTGCCGCCCCCCCCCCTCCCCCACCCTTGCAGTTCTACAGATTTTTCGTGAACCATGGTTTATGACGGTTAGCATGAATCGATAACGTTGGTATGTGTTTTGCAGTTAAGAGTTCCACTTTTTCCTGAAAAAGAGACCAGTTTTCTTGAACAGATCGGTGTTGAAAGGCCGTTTCAAATTCCTTGTAAAATTTGTTTTTTTATGAGTATGGCGCTGGGTCGGGAATAAGGTGAATGTAGCATGAAATACTTTGTAGTCACTTATTTCGTTCCAGTATGCAAAAGACGATAGTGTTTCAAGATTTGAAGACAATACTAGGTCTAAGAAAATGTTTGGAAGGCATTAAACACTCTAATTGGTAGTGCATCTGAGGCAGTAACTAAAATTGTAAAAGACGGAATAGAAGTTCAAGGCTCTGACCTAGCTAATGCATTTAACGACTTCTTCCTATCAGTTGGTGACGCTACCACCAGCAGCGCTGACCTAAGATATATGAATGACCGAACTAACCAAACCATATTTTTAGAGCCAGTTTCAGATGATGAGCTTGTAGCCCCATTTCTAACCCTCAGCAATAGCAAAGCCACTGAGGCGGACAATATTCAAATAAAACCTGTAAAATATGTCATTGATATACTAGCACCATTCCTTACCTACATATTTATATGTGTTTGTCTACAGGAATTTTCCCTCGAAATATGCAGATAGCAAAAGTTACAGTTGTATATAAAAAGGGTAATAGAAATGATATGTCCAACTACCGTCCTATATCAGTTCTGCCTGTATTTTCCAAAGGTTTGGAGAAAATAATTTTGGAACACCTGACCTCTTTTACTGACCGCTTCAACTTGATAAGCTGTGCACAGTATGGCTTTTGCAGAAACAAGTCTACAGAGCTCGCACTGCTGTCCCAAAAGGAATTCATTCTAGAAAATTTCCGAGTGCCGGAAAATGGTGCTTGAGCTTTTTTGAGACTTTTCGAAATCCTTCGACCTCATTCATCATGATATTCTACTTCACAAAATGGATTACTATAGCATAAGAGGTGTCGCGCACAAACTAATCAAGTCGTATTTACTATACCGTACTCAATTTGTTGTCATTGAAGGAAAACATTCCTCAATAAAATGCATTCACTCTTCTTTTTCATACGGTGTCAGCGTAACTTCGCTAAAAGTGGAATCTGGCATACAAATTCTTTCCCACCGCCGTTTAATTGCCAGCTTATCATTATTTCACAAATTTTACCACAGCGTACTCTATCATACACGATATATATATATATATTGCCACCACCGCGCATATCCCATCACATAGGACATTCCTTAATCGTAGCTCGTCCACCACGCGCATCTTCTTTTTTCCCTTGATGAGCCAAACACTGGAACGGCCTTGCGCATAACATCGTTTCTATACCCAGCTCATCTGCCTTCATAGAAGAAATTGCCTCACATTATGCCTTGTAACATTTTATATTCTTTGTATCACATATTGTTTGTTACCCACCCCTTATGTAATACCCAGAAGAGGGGTCTTTAAGGAAATAAAGAGAAATTGAAAATATGTTAATTGTCTATACCATCCCTTTTTTGCATATGAGGGCTTGCTTGTTTCTAACATCAACTATGGTCTCTAAAAGGATCTTCGTTAATGCATCTTTATTACCATATTACCCAACGCACACTTAATTAACAACAAACCAATAGTCTTGCACTTCTGCAGAAGCACTAAACTAATAAAGAAAAAAAAATAATATAAAGAAGAGCGGAAAGTAAACACGTCAAAGCACTGACGCTCTACGAAGCTTTCGAGATTCCTATATCAAGTTTAGTAGGAATTACAAAATTTTTTTTGGTTATTATTATTTTCAGGGCTTGAAACATCGGTAAAGAAGAAAAAAATTGGCCGCATATCTTCTTGCTTCACTACAAATGACGTCAAAAGACGATTTTCTGCCACCCCTGATACGTAACACCTTCTCTTCTGCCACCACCCCCACCTGACGCTCTTCCCCTCCCCTCTTACTCCTCCCATAACGGATCCAATGGAGGTTTTGCTGAATTCAATTCAAATTTCCCGCGTTCGCCCTGGTCTCGCGAAAATAGTTGGGACCATTTATAACTGTTGGCTTAAAGCCGGCTACGGAGCCGCGGCTTCAGTCGGCTTGTTTTTAATGCGTAGCGTCTCTTCGACACCATTTCTAGCGCGTTGATTTTTCATTTACTAACGTAAAAACCAGTCCAATGTGTATTCTTAATTGAATGAACGCTGCGGATCACAGTTATGTGCATATACTTTGCCTCAAATAGCCCTGGGGTTTCCTTTGCGCTGTATAATGTTCACGTGTATGACCTCGTTCCACCAGTGCTAGTAGCTTGGTTGGTTTTGGCCGGGCGGTTGAATCGAGTGACAGACAGACAAAGTTTTTTGCGTTTATGTAGCCCAAGAAAGACTGTCGTCTTTAATATGCGAGAGCCCCCATCATATATTTAGTGCTCTCATGTTTAGTTGTCTATCGCTGCCTTCTGCTGGAATTTTTATCTGCTTCTTCAAGGACACATCTGCATGGTTTGATGCTTTCTTGGCACAGAATTAAGCTGCGGCTCATCCCCTGTGACGACGGGAATGCAATTTGCAAATGCTTTCGGAGGCAGCTAGTTTCAGTTGACCACGAGCTGCCACAAGATACTTCGAGGGTGAACTACGAAGATGGCCTACTGTGTTCTTGCGCATCATGTTTTTGTTTGAGGAAGTTTTTCTTATTCTATCTTAGCCATACCCTTTTCTTTCATTTTATATCCTTGGCTTAAAGTTCTTGAACCTGCTGGGAGACACCGTAGCGAAATTACGGGCATTAGCGGATGTTAATAATACATAAAAGCTTCCCGTTAGAATGAGGGAAATTGTGGCTACATAAAAGCAAGACTAGTTATTTTCACACGTGCACTTGGCGGCCTGAAGAACCACGCTGTAATCGTAACATGACATAAATAAACGGGATGCACTAATGATCGTGCATATGTGAGCTGTTTGGTACATGGCGTATGAAAAATTGATATTGATTTAAACTCTAACTGAATACAGACGCAAACACGTTGACTTTAAGTAAGTTTTCTTTCTTGTTATCTCTCTCTCTCTCTCTCTGTATTTGCTGTGAGTCATGCACGCACTGTCCTTTTTTTTTTGAACTCTGCAACACTTTTCCGGAGACCATCACCGACGAAAATAATAGCGCTATAATGTATAATAGCGATCGCACTGTCTCGTGCGAGCTATTTATTATTAATGATTTATTTATTATTGCCGTCATTTCCATCAAGTGTAAGAACGGGAAACGGCGATCTCGCAGTATTTAAAAAATTCGTGGACGAATCGGCCTCCAACATTCTTTGTTTTGTTCATGCTCCGTTGATTCGTTAAATGATGAGCCTTTTTGCATTATATTGTTACATTCCAGGGAATGTCAAGCACGTAGGCTTTTTTACATAACTCATCGAAGGTTCTAGTTTAATCTCTGGTGCCCGCGTGGCTTCTAGCAGCTATCACATAATTCTGGCTACAGATACAATGAGATTACCCAGGTTGGGCGACAACAGCCACCGGATAGAACAATCGATAACAGTCGAGAAACTTCTGATACATGCAGGTACATCTTACGCCGAGTGATAGCGTTTAAGATTTGCTAGCCGCTGAAAAGTAAGGACCGAAGAAAGATAAGGAAGCGTGTCAATATCACTTCTCGATCGTGGGCTGTCTGATGTCAGGCGAGATAAAATAGTGCCACATACTGGCTCGGTGATTGCTGGCTAAGACGTTCCACATACTGGTAAAAGTATGTGGAACGTAAAAATGCTCTTATTTCTTATAGCATAACATTTCCCATTGACCAGCTGCGTTGCATTCAGATATGTATTAAAAGCACATTTGCGGATGTAATATATATATATATTCTATTTTCAGCAGGTTTATTTGTAAGACATTTCTCAGTGTATATCTATTTGGTAGAACGCACATATGTTGCTTGGAAGTCGTGTTTAGGTGAACCAGTCGGCATTGCTTTGTTAATTCCTTCCATGAACCCAACCGTGTCCAGGCCGTTCCTCGTCTTTGTCCGCACCCCCAAAGTCACAGAGCTTATCACACTGCAGTTAAACCTTTAGGTGCCGTGGGCGAGTTTTACTCGGTTACAATTTTTTTTCTTTTCAATAGGTTCCCAGAACGAGCCTCTTTCTTCCACCTATTTGGGCGCTCTTTCTAAGTGCCAGTAACGGGCCCGACTGGTCCAATCCCAATTAACTTTCTGTCGAGTTCTCTATTTGGCCGCTAGGAAGCCTACAGTCTCCGTTCGTATTTATTCGTATGGTACAAAGCCCCTCCATGACCTTTTCCCACCCCGAGCTCTGAAACGATTGTGGCGGCTGCCAGACGCGTGTGCCGCGCTCGTCGCAAAAGCACGAATTTCATTTGGTTGAGTCGTCGAGCTCTAAGAACGACTTGCTTCCCTTTGAAAGCACTGAGAGTGATTATATTGTTTTAGTGCTATAGTCACATTCAGTGACTGATGTCAGTGACTACGACGATAGTTCTTATACGGCGCAGAAATGAACGAAGTTAGATTGACGGAGCATTCCAACAGCGCTTTCTCGTTTTACCTTTGGATATTTTCAGACAAAAGTTATGAATTTACTTTCCCCATGTAATACATATTTCGAATCTGCAAGACATTTTCTATTTCGAATGAGCAATACGAAAATTATTTTCAGAGCGGGTTGTTAACATTTTTTGCCGGCACTTGAAGGATTAAACCACAACGTTGCATAACAGCACCGAGTGCTCGGCTCTGGAATTGATATTAACAATAATTGCTAGCGGATGCTGTGAAATATATGCCAACGAACCCGCTAAAAAGTTCTAGTGAGCGATAGTGAGGCATCCCGACATACTCGGTTATCGTTACCGCGACACCTAGACCTTCCTAACGCTGATTTACTATGACGTCACGTCCACACTTTAAGCTGGCTTCCGCGTTTCGTCTTATTTGTCCTCCATCTTTCCACACTATCCCGAGACACTTTATGCTTCTCAGGGTTCGCGGATTTGTCAGTAATAATAATGGTGGCTGCATGGTGAAGCGACCGTACAGTGGCAGCGTGGTGGGCGGCCTACAACTTTCCCAAGCTATTGCATGATCCCGAGGTCGCTGAACTGTCTTGCTTACCGGCAGCATATTGGGGCACCCAATCACATTACGATGTTTCACTAAGTACACAAAGCAGCAACCTGGCACGTATAGCCGCCCACGTGCATCCGTGGGAGCTTGGAAGCCCCGGAAGGCAGGTCTGAGGCATACTGATATTAGTGTTGAGCTATTCAAGAGGCGCAATGACACCAGAAAGTAATATTAGCAAATGAAATATTGCAAGCAAATGAAATATTGGAAAAGAGAACAACGAATAAGTTGGTATTACATTACAAAAAAAGCGTACAAATGCGTATCATTTAAAAGGAAAACACTGTACGAATATGAATGGAACTTTTAGAAACAGAGATGGCCCACCGAGCAACGTCACCTACCAGAAGCTTCAATAATGTTTTGCACTACAGCAGAAAATGTGCTGTGGCTATGCTGAAATTGAAGTGGGGATAACGTCGACAGTGACGATGGGATAACGTCGTGCTGATGAAATGAGTGATGATGGGATAACGACGTGCTGATGAAATAAGTAATGATGGGATTACGTCGTGCTGATAAAATAAGTGATGATGCGATAACGTCGTGCTGATGAAATAAGTGATGATGGGATAACGTCGTGCTGATGAAATAAGCGATGATGGGATAACGTCGTGCTCATGAAATAAGTGATGATGGGACAACGTCGTGCTGATGAAATAAGTGACGATGGGATAACGTCAACTGCGTGACAACGATGGCATGAAGACAATGGGATGACGACGACGAAATGACGACGATGGCATTACGATATGCGGCTTAACCAAGATTGAATTTCAACAGCATAATTACGGTACAACGACAGCGAAGGAATGACGTCGATGGAGTGACACAGGCGCTATGACTACGACGGCATGACGATAATGGGATGACCAAGTTAGAGTGACGACGATTGAACGAACACGGCAGTATGACAACAAATGGATGACAATAACGCAGCGACGACGACCTTATAATGATGACAAAATGATGACGATGGCTTGACTCGGCATGAGTGCGATGGTAGACGAGTGTAGAATAATGGCTCTATTATTACGAAGGCTGTATGACGACGACGGTTTGGGGGCGATGGCATGACGACAGTCGGATGACAAAGCTGGAATTATGATGATGCAATAACCACGATGGCATCACGACATAGCGGCCCAAGCTATTAGATAACTGGGTCGCTGGCTCGGTGCAGAAGACGTGACGACTATGTCATGGCGACAGTCAGATGACGAAGCTGAAATTACAACGATGAAATGACAAGGACCGCATCACGACCACGAGCACTCAACTAGTGGCCCGAGCTGGTAGACGCCTTATGCCACTGGGTAGGCGTAAAGGCCAGATAGATAGATAGATAGATAGATAGATAGATAGATAGATAGATAGATAGATAGATAGATAGATAGATAGATAGATAGATAGATAGATAGATAGATAGATAGATAGATAGATAGATAGATAGATAGATAGATAGATAGATAGATAGATAGATTCTAAACGCCGGAAGTAGACTAAGAATTCTGATCGCATTAAGAGAAAATAAAGGAGCTGAAGGACTTATGGGCCATGAGCATATGTGAAAGGGCCTGCTGCAGGGATGACATCGCAGGTTGTAGCGTAACTGCTGAATGACTTGACTGACAAAGCAAAAATGACTAGTTGCCACGTAAGCTTCAGCCGAGGAAATGAAAATAAAGCTTGCATTACCAATTTAGTCTCTGAATTACCTCGAAAACTTTGGTCGTTGTCTCACTGCTGATAACTGACCACACCTTGTTCAAACTACACAGAACACTAACCAGACTTTCATGTTTGATTGTTGCGAAATATTTGTTTAGTTTAGGTATTTGAAAATAACGAAAAGTTTCTTTGGGAATACGACTGCGAATAGTTATTGTGTTGTATGCAATTCACATTTGAAACTTCAAATATTTGCGCGCACCTTTGAAAACGTATTCGATATTTGATTTGATTTGCTTCCCTTTGGAAATCTCCGATCTTCATTTGATGCGGCCTCAAAAATGACTATTCATGCACATATACAAAGCTGTTTACCGGTCCTGACGTGATTGTCACCGTCTTCCGTATTTTCCTTTAATGAAATAAATATGAACTGTATCAGGCGGCAGCTATGACAATGCCAGCTTATATTTTCTGTGAAAGTCTCTGCCGAGCGGCAGGAACTTTTACCGTATATTTTACTCTCTCTCGCTACCTATTGTTTTTCTTCTGTCACGTTAGATTAACAAAGAGTTAGTTAGTCAAGCAAGATACGACAACGTTCTTTTCACACGCCAGCTGTATCAGCCTCACCTATGGTAACCACTACCCCTTGCAGCCAAGTGCGCCGTTGGAACAGTCACTCGGCTGCGAAGTCAATTATTTCAAGGAATACTTCGTTCGCTCTACGTAACAGCATTTGCTGCGTCTCTTGGCACTAGTTAGGCTCTTGTTATCACTTGGTTATTCTTTCGGTACGCAAACGGAAGAGCAGCTCCTGTGAGCTATACAATTCCGGAAACACAACTGGCTACCCATTAGAATAATAACCCTAAAGACTGTCTAAACTAATCTACATTGTATCTTCATACTGTTGCATTAAACCATTTGTTGCCCTCGAAATACATCTATGCTGTGTGTTTGAGAGTTGCACCCCTCCTGAGAAATCCTCAGGGTATACCAAGCTGAGATGGTCTACCCTAAATGCCGCTGTTCCGATTCAGAGAGAAAAAAAAAGGTGAGCGAATAGAAACGATGAACTACGATTCTTTTTGCACAAGTCCACTGAAATGTAAAACCTTCACAAGCCAAGTCTTCATGCCAGGGACTGGCCTCCACGACGTCGCCAATGGAGAGAGGGGCTTGCAATGAGAAACCTGCAGACATCTTCGTTCTTGTTTGGGCACCACAAGAATCGCTGTCGGATATATCTAGTCCTTCGACTTCTATGTTGTCGATGTGAATGCGTATGCCAATTTTCTGCGCGTGTTTTCCTCTGCTAGTCTTCTTTGTTCAAGGCATTTTTCGCATCACCTTGTGTACCTGTATATGCGGCGTGCTTTATGTTTTTTCTTGTCTGACGCGATTTATCGGAACCTCTGATGTGGGTTGCTATCAGCTTCCGTCTGTTAAACTATTTTCCTTACTTTGGCTATGTGATGCTTCCCCGCTTATTTACTGTTGCTAAAATTGTTATTCGCTGGTGGTTATTTTCGATGAATGCTGTAGCTAGCAATTCAGTCGACTGTTTTTCAGGATATTGTCACGTTGTAGCGACGGTAAAAGACACAGTATGCGAAAACTGTGGATTATGAAACTATCTTTTTATCGGACGAACATGTGCCCAGAAAACAGGTTGCACGAAAGGCACAGCGATAGCGACGACCACTGTAGGAAATTGTCGAAAATCGAATCTGTGGGTCAAGCACGTCACCTTTTTTACGTGACTCGACCAAGCTTCCAGCATAATAACTGGTGCCCCCGTGCCTTCTAGAAAGTAGTACACAATTCGCGTCCTGCATTCAATCAGGTTACACAAGGTTCGGTGACCGCAGACAACGGATAGAAGCATCGATAGCATTCGAGAAACTTCCGATACATAATAGGACTAAAAAAACAAATATAGGAAGTCATTCCATATAATCTGCTAATGTTTTGAGAACTCTGTGCTATTCGGGGCACACATATCTTCAGGTTATAGGTTGAAAATAATTGTTAGGTCACTCAGAACAGTGTAGCGCTTACTGGCACTCTTCTGTCTCTGAGCCTACACGTGTTATCAAGCCCGTTAAGTTTTCTTTCCTTTTGTACTTAATACCACCCGATTCATGGCCCATGACTACGTAGTGGCTTCAGCTATACCATTAAGCACCAACCAAATCAAACCGAACCATTTTCTCGTACATGCAACAAATATACGTCGACTTACCAATCAACCAAGCGGCAGCCGCCCCAGTCCTTGCCGGACAAGCAAACAAAGGTTCGATTCATTTTCACTCTCAGCCTATAACTCTCCGTACATCCGCTCGCGAGAACAACAAGGAATAAGCAATTGCTGGGTAGGTTCTAGCGTACACCTTCTAGGCCACCATCTCAAACTGAACCCCACTCCACATCATTCAAGTTTCTACTCTCTTCACAGTGAAAGTAATGGCTCTGGGATTCTTCTTGCATTGCTCTATAGGATAGGCGTAGTCATCACACCAAGCGCCCTCGTAGCGGCCAAACGGGCGCGCGAAGCCATGAAAGAAGGCCCATCACGCTCTTGACTGGCTGAAACTGGGAACTGGACTGGCTTTATTTCCCCGCTTAGGCCAGCCAATCAAGTTTGGCGAGATTGTTTAGAGGTAGACGGAGGGGGCGGGCTTGGTTATTAATGGACATGGGGCACATCCATCCACGCCCGACCCCGAAAGAGGGTCCATATCCGTGCAGCCGTGTGAGCTCCTTAATAGCCCAACGCAACAAGGAAGCTGTGCTTTTCCTAACCGAGAGGCTCTGACGCAGGAACCGAGCCAGACGGTTCCCCCAACTAGGAAGCTTTACGAGGGCAGGAGCTCGATAAGGAACAAATGAGAAAAGAAAGGAATGAGAATTTTTTTGTCTTTGTTGAAAATTGATAGCATCTTCTGTCACAATTGAACTCTTCGCTGAAGCGCTTCCACCTTAGTCGTCTTTTAAAGCTTACCACCGTTTAGTTTTCTTTTTGAACACGCTATTTTACTCCGTTTTACAGTATTCCTTTCACCAGAAGAAAACATTGTTCTAAACCAACATTCTGAGGATTAGCTCACCCGAGCATTCTTTTGAAGAAAGGGCAGGACGACTGAGGTAAATCAGTAAACAAATTTCGTTCATCTTCTTTGATAGTATTACAGCAAGCGATCCTAGAGGAAGGTTGCGTTGTTTGTTGTGATCTTTCTATTGGCGGGCTGCTTTTGTGTTTCCGCCTTGTATGGTTGGCCTGTTGCTTATGTCTGCTTACACTAAGATAGAGCTCAGAAAACATCTTTGATACATCTCACTCTTCGTGGCGTAAAGGTTGGATGCTAGAGTTGCCAACAGCAGCGGCTTATCTATTACAATTATCTCACCGATAACAAAATAAAAAGGAAAACGAAATAAAGAAAATCAGTACTCTTCTTTCATTCTTGATGTTTTACCTCCTTGCCTTTTAGTTCACAATTTACAGAGGACCGGCGACTCCGCACTCGCTCTAGAAACACTTTATTGCTTGCCTCGTGGAATGCATGTTCTGTAAACTCGAACAAGATTAGCCAACCGATTGAAATTGTTCACAGCAAGTACGACCAAGGTAACCGAAAACACAATTTTGTGTTCATGATATTGAATGGTTATTTTTGTATGTTTTCTTTTCGACGGTGCCAAATCTATTGCTCTCCCATATAAAAATACACTCTGTTTTAGGACGGCACATTTTTATTCTACGAGCCCGCTTTTTTCTCCTTCTCATCTGAGAAATCAGATTATAATCTGATTTATCATCACATTCACCTCGAGTAAACCTCTCCAGGTTCAGTTAAACAGCCTCTCCCTCTTTGTATCTGCCCCACTTTCGTACGAGACTTCAGGAGATACCTATAGCCGCGATAGGAAAAAGAGTAAGGTGACACGATTTGAGCCTACTTGCAGCTTCTTGGTTTTTTTTCGTTTTGTTTTGGGAGAGGGGAGTAAACTTATATTTACACAAGAACATTGATGACCAGTTATCAAAAGCCTTCAGCATATCTATGACAGAATATCACGAGAATGCGTGCGAGTATGGTGCATATAGCGTATTACATCAAAATGGTCGTGAAAGAATGTCCGGAGATACGTTGTGAGCCAGCAATTTTTTTCAGCTATATAAGTGACTCGATTGAGCGGATATCAACCAGGTGAACGACAATGCAATTCATAGGAGAAAATGAGAAGCAAACAGTAGTAGTGCTTCCATTGCTTCAGCGCGAAATAAAACTGCCCAAAACTTTGGCGCACGAGTTGACTCGTGGCCTGAATTTCTGCTGTGCATGGTGACGCGCCTCTTTCTAATTGCCTTAACTTGCGTTGAGTTCTTACTTAGAAAGCTTTTAATTTCTACCACTACATTTTCCATCGAATATAATAGCTTCATAGTGCCAGTTTTCCCACAGCTTTTCGTATATGGAAGTATCCTTCTTTCGAGTCGTAGAAAAAGCCGTCCAAACACAGTTTCGGTTGCGCCATTGGTTGTCTGATCTGTAGAAGATGTGTTCTATTTCGGGAATGTTTCAAACAACACTATTCTTCATATTTTTTGGCACCGTGCGTTCAGTAACTTCTGTCAGCATGCGAAGTTTGCGTCACGTTTCGCCACCTTCTCAAAATATAACGCATCATCCTTACTTACGTGCTTCCAGTAAAGTTAACACTTTCTTTGAGTGGCATGCACATCCTTCCAGCGCTCAGCATAGCGAGAAACAAGCATTATTCATAGAAAGGGGAGGTCGGGAACGTGTGGGTGGTGTCTCGGATCAGCCGTTTAGAGATGGATCATCAGGTCGAAATTTGCAAGGCAGAGTTGATGATCCGTTGAGACTTCAGCGAGGTGACTGCGAGTGTCGCAGTATCGGGCTTTACTATACGATCGACCGCAGAGTGGAAGCGAAGGCCACCTTAGCTCTTTGGGCCAGGGACGGTGTCAGGTGACGCAGAAAAAAAAAAGCAAAGCATGGGTATAAGAAAATATTACAAACGTGCACACAAGCGTCGAGTGGTTGACGACGTAAGCAGCAGCAGATAAATTACTACTAAATAATCACGCAGCGAAAGAGCCATGCTGCCTGGAATCTTTTTTCAGTGAAAGAGATCGCCTTCGTTTCTTTAGAATCACCGTCATCTTATTTCTTTTTTTCCCTGATAGCGTAAGAGCCTGTCCCCTGATGACTATACGGTAATGCTGATGGAACACGTGCTGACGGCAGACATCGATTTCGCGAGTCCGCGTGTGCCTCACCACTCGCTCACGTCTCCTGTGGCCAGCATTCGCTTTCTGCCCAGCGGTAATGTCGATGCGTTTCGTCTTTACATTTATGTTTTATATCTCCGAAAACCAAGAGAAGTCATTTCCCTAATAGGAAACGGCACCATGCCTTTTTCTGTGGGCCTTACTGACTATCGTGCTTGACTTTAAGCTTTGTTATTATCCCTTTTTATTTATTTGGCTTTCTTTGTTAAAAATGTCGTTATGATTTGGCGTGAGACAGTAGAAATAATACGTAAATTTGACTATATGACTTTCTAATAGCAGTAAGTATAGAGTTATACTCAAGGCCAAATGATCACTAACTTGTAAATTGAAGACAGCGGTCATTGCTCCCCAATTAAAATGCTGGAAAGATGCCCTCAGATACGAATACAAGAGGGAGGAGGTGCAAGTTACGCTGCCTCGTCTAATAGATTGTGTCGCCTGGCTTTGTACGGCAACATGTGACCACTAAATGAAATGGCATTGCCTGCGGCTATCTAGCAATTCGTTATGGAGAGTTCTAGAGGAAAAGTACGCATCAAATATACAGTTGGGGACAGCTTGTGTACCTTGCACACATACGATGAAAAATAATTGATATAATTGGTTAACTTAGATGATTTTTTTCGCTGCAAACAACTTTATGTCATCGTAGATCCATCAATGGCTTCATGTGAAATGATAAATATGCAATATGATAAGGTACAAAAGTGCCGTCACAAAAAGGCACGGAACTAAAGTGGAAAAGAATGCATTCCTATTGCTCTTCTAACGTATCTCTTCTAATGTACCCGATTGCATTTACCCTATTGAAAATTTGGTGTTTCATAGGCTTCTGACAAAGTTGAACAAGTTGAGGGATCAGTGAGCCTCTCTTTCTGTCAGAATATCTTACCTATGGCGGTTGTTTCTTTCCATGGAGCTCTTCAGGGGCCACATATGCCCATTTATATAACTTATCCAGCACCTACGTTGGTGCGTATATAAATCAGAAATATTTCTTTTATTTTCTTTTTACATTCGACAGCAAGTTATACTTAGTGTTTGCACTAGCTCGTTAAGCTTGACGTCTGAACCCCCTTGCGTGTCAGATGTGCCTCCGAAATGTGTTAACATGCAAATATTTGTTGACGCATCAAGGTGCTTTTCGTATTTCCCATGGTTCGTGCCAGCCACTCTGAATCCTCGCTTGTGTGACTTGTATAATCGCTGGAAGAAAAGTACGAAAATCCGCTAAGCTGTGCGCCGAAACCTCTGATTCAATGGCCATCAGCCGCCTAGAGCAGGGGTTCCTAAACTGGGTTCCGCGGAACGAAGGGCTTCCGCGAACGGCATTTTAGGGTTTCGCGTGCGACCAAAGCGAATCCGACACCGTTTCTCCTTTGGTGCAGTTTGCAGTTAATAATTAAACCCACCCATCCGCACTTCGGTATGCTTTGTAAGAAAGACCATCGCGACAGCGGCTTTCAAGTCTCATTGCAGTGCGAGTCCCGCACCCACAGTGTCCACGCTGGACGCGTTTCATTCGAGACAGGAGTTTTATGTCCCGCAAGCTGAAAGCAACTTCACAATCTATTGGCGTGTCGACTCGTTTTTGAGATTTTTCAATGGCCGTCGGCGTATTGAAGAAGAAAGGAGCAAGGAAGGGGGTTCCAACTTGAAAGGCAAGTGGTATTCCCCAAGGTCTGGAAGTTTGGAAACCCCTGGCCTAAAGCATTATCGATGACGCAGCCATTTCTTCGCCGGAATAAACACAGTGGATTGTCCAAGACGCGTACTATCAGCGCCTTACTATTGCAACCTCCGTAACGCGTATGCACTTTTGCGGCAAAATGTAAAAAAGAAAGGACACGAACTTCCTACTGCAGGTTTTCTCAGTTGCAGCGTTATGGGTAGAGTGTAGTGTTTTTAATTTTTTTATACATATACGCTTTGCCCAACAACCGGTATTGCCTATGATGAATGGCGAACTAGCATTGCTCGTTGCATGCGTGTTTCATAGGGAGTTTCATAATTGATATCTGGGCACTTACAGAGATATTATATTTGACAGCCATGTTGTTATAGAGATATTGTATTTGAACACCTTGTTCTTTGTTCGTGGTTATATGGGAACAACGCCGAAATCTGACGAAGACGAGCAGAAGCACATTCCAAGAAAGCAGAAGCAAGAAATCAATGAATGGCATCTGCGCAGATTCATCAAAGCAATGACTCTCGGCTCTACACCATTTGAGGCTTTGCGAAATACCAAATTAAATTGCGCATGCCTCACACAACTTTCGTTTTTGCAAGCATAACTCGACCGTTCGGAACATAAGCAAAATGCAGCTTGAGCAAGAGCACACATTTCTTGGCCTGCTTTTTTTCCTCACTTCTCTTGATTGAAATCTTCGCCATCTTCGCATTCTGCGTTTAATACTTCACTGCCTATATTGCGAAATTTGAAGCGGAATGTTCTAAATGAACCTAGCAATATTTCGCAATATTGAAGCTTGCGCCATCAAACAAAAGAAGCCACCATATTTAGCCTTGAATAAAGGAATACACCAAAAAGCTTGTACACGGCGAGAGCCAACGATGATAAGGAAGAAAATGAGAGATGCAAAAATGAAACCACTGATAATCAAAATATTCCTAGCGATGCCTTGCCGAGCTTAATAAATAAGGTGTCGGTGTTAATTCATGCGGGGGAAATTAGAGTGGCCCGAATATTTCGTAAACATTTCTGAAAACTTGACCGGCAGACCTAAAGGGTCTTTTTGACTGCCGTTTATAATTGGGAAGCATTATTTGCCTCATCCTTGGCACTTCACCGCAAGTAGGTAGCTGAGTTTCTGCATAGCCTTGTTTTATTAAAAGGAAGGTAGTGTGGGACCAATGCTGGAATCGAACCTCTGCCGTCATGTACGGCAGCCCGGTGCACAAACCATTAGGCCACAATCGCCATTCTTCTTTATTGATGCGAAAGCGTCAAATGGCCCATTGGCAGCGACGCCACGTCCCGAGCTCGCCTCGACGGAGCCTGGCGGGCGAATGGATAACTATGCTGCCGCATTAGTGCGCCAGATGCTGTGTGAGGGGAAAGGGTATCACCACGATGACACGTCACCCTCGCTGTCGCTCTGGGAAGTTGGCGCACGTATCTCTCTCCCTCACGGGGCTGAGCTGCTGCGCGCTCCGTCCAACCTTGGTGGCTGCTGCTGCTTCCTCGGTCTCTTGTCGCGCAGGACTTGAGTGGCGTGCGGAGTTGGCACCGCAGGCTGCTGCTGCTTGCTGGCTCGGGCAGCACGTACCGCTATGGCAAATTACTCGAAGCGCAAAACTCAAAGGACCGCTCAGCGGCGTTCAATTGGATGGTAATGTTTTCGCACTCAGAAGTTGAAGTGCTTGCGAGTCCTCGAATTTTCGCATGGAAATATGAGTTGTGAGGGCGAAAGTTACTTACATTACATTTAGAATCACATGGAGAACAAACGCACACATGCTAAGATATTCAATGAAAGTTCAGAAATCTGGCAAAAAAAGACAAGCGGCCAGATGCAAAATTCATTGAGGAACGATATGAAAGGTTTCAACCACATTGCGCACTTAAGTAGCCTCTTCTCGAAAGGCAGACCTCGTTGAGCGAGGTAGCTTGGCAGGTCTGTTGATCATGCGGATTCTCCATCCTCATTATCATCTCAGCTGCAGAACGAAGGCGATATCCCATTACCCCTGTCTTGCGCTAGTGATTCCAACTTGTGCCTGCAAATTTCCTAATTTCATCACCTCATCTAGTTTTCTGCCGTCCTCGACTGTGCTTCCCTTCCTTACGCACCCATTGTATAACTCTTATGGTCCACCCGTTGTCTGTCCTACGCATTACATGACCTTTTCGGCTGCATTTTTTTAATGCGACGCATTTCTTCGCGAACATTTGCCGCTTTGAGAGAATCTATCTATCTATCTATCTATCTATCTATCTATCTATCTATCTATCTATCTATCTATCTATCTATCTATCTATCTATCTATCTATCTATCTATCTATCTATTGGCCTGCGTCTTGATGCTCTCATTGTCGTTTCGTTACCATGGTATGTACCAAAATTGTCATAGTATGACAAGAGTGCATAACGAACATAAATGACAGGTCATGACATGAATTTCATGATATGCGTGTCGTGTAGGTCATGGCACAGCCGCCTACGTCTCTCATGGTCGTTTCGATAACTCGGTATGTGCCAAAACTGGCATAGTATGACAAGAGTACATGACGAACATAAATGATAGGTCATGCGATGAATGTCATGACATGCGTGTCATCTAGGTGATGAAATAGCCGACTACGTCTTCGTGCTCTCACAGTCGTGCCGCTGTCGTCACAGACACGCACGCTCGCGACCCATTTAAACAACTACTCAGTTTACAGAATCATTCAGTAAAGCAATACAGGAGCATTGCGCTTCGTCCGTCTGCGACATACATGGATTCCTTCTTCGTGATCTTTCTTCCAATGTAAGACTCAGCGCGACGTAATCATTTACAGGAACACGTTGGTCCACCGGGTGTCGTTTCGCTGAACCCGAAACAATACTGGATAGCCAACTGCCTACAAAGTGCATTGCATAGCATCGAGATCAACTGTGCATGGGATCTGCACGGAGTATGCGCGCATATTAAGGCGTGAGCCGACATGCTTCAGTGGTTAACAAAAAAGAAAAAGTGAGTAAGAAACAAACAGCTGTGTGGGCGTACTTTATCCCATTTTGCTCATTCCCATTGTCTTCAGTTATCTATAAACGCCTTTCTATAAGACATGGTACTTATTAATAAATTTATTTTAGTTCAACTACTCTATACCGACCTTGACTTATAATAAATATTAAGGAATGAAGACAGGCCAAAAGATTGGAATAAACTTACTGTGCGTTCAGGGAAGCTTCTACACACGTGCTCATCGCGCTGACATTATGGACATTGTGCTCGCGTGTTCTTCCCCAAGTGTAAAACAAGTAAGGCAGAAAAGAATTAGGCGTCAAGTGAAAAGTATCTCCTGATGTGAGCAGCCTTCAAAGCGACATTGAAGAAATAAAAATGGCGAGAATTTCGTGTGGACTTGAAAAAGTCTGCAGTTTCGCCTTGAGTCCTGATGGGTTTCGTGAATCTAGACAGAGGCGAAATACGGAAGGATTAGATTCCTGCTTGCATTTGCCACGTTGGCAATATATTTGCGGAAGCGGCACATATTCGCGTGCTCACTTACTCTCTCCTAACCAGCTAATCAACAGTGCTGCGTTAACAGCCGGGTGTAGAGCGGAACTTTCAAGCCAGCAGGCAGGTAATTATTCCTGAATGAAAAGATCTGAGACGGCCAGTAGTTGTTAAATGGCCCAGTGTTCAACGGGAGAGTAGAGAAAAAAAATCGCTTCTGCACACCGCCTTGCAAATTTCCTGTGCGCGTTGGAAGCTGTGAGGATGAAACAGAGAGAAGTTATGAATTAGTAAGCAGGATGCAGATGCTGCGTTGCGGCTGCAGCAGCGGTTGCGTTTCATGCGTAGGTAATAAAATAATGAAGAATGAAAGTACTACACTTCAGCCATTTCTCCGGCTCTGAACTTCTTTAATGCGACCGCAGCAAGTTTTTACCGCACACGTGGCCATTTACTCAAGAACTTATTTGCCATGCAAGCATCTTTTTTTTTCTTCATCTTAGTTATTGCTTGCAATGGCCCCTGAAATCCATGCATACACTGTATCATAAAGAGGGTGTATGCGTAAGTGCGAACCCTCACGAGTATTTCGTTAAATTTACAATTTTCGACTGGTTTTAGGGTTTTAGGAGTGTTGGGACAAAGTTTGCGAAAAATAAATAACAAATAAAATTTGTTCGTTAAACTAAGAAAAAAAAATCTTTCACTCGTCGGTGTCAACAACTTTCCATTGAAAGAGCTTGGGTAGGGAAAGTAAGCTAGTGGTGTAGTTGCTTGGCACAAAATTATGCAGACAAGCACCTGAAGCAAGTGAAATCGAAAACGGCAAATTCGCGGAAAGAAGTCACTGATATAAAAAAAAATGTTGTGTTGCTTGCAAGTCTCTGTTGTCTTAAGTGTGCTGCTGCTTGTGTTATTAGTCTAAAACTCAGTGATCGTTAGTAAAGTGGGTACCTTAAAAGGTTGTCCGCCATGCGCATTGAAAAAAAATTCTTAGCGCAGTATTTGTTCCCCTCTTTTGTCATATCCGCAGGGAAGTTCACAGGTTGCCAAGTATGCTTATGAAGCAGAAATATCAGCTAAAATTGCCAAATGTGAATAGCTCGCTAACTCAGTGGTACAGTGTGCTAGAATATAAAATATCTAAGTACACTGTATTAGGTTTTAGCACGTTTGGCTCCCAAATTCACATTGCTGCTAGTGAAGTAGTTTGGTCCTCAGTGGAATGGGGAACGCTAATATATGTTTTCCTTCCAAGTATTGTGACGGAGTAATGCGCATGGAATGCGTAGGGCAGATAACCGATGCTATATTATTGTTACTGAATGGTTCTCAGGAGAAGGAAAGCACAGTTTAGGATGGCAAGGAACAAGGTGGTGCATTGAAGTTAGGAAATTCACTTGAAAAAGACAAGCTTAGCTGGCGCAATACACGTTTAATTTGAGAGAGCTGCGAGTGGCTATTATCTGGCAATAATAAATTATGATGAATATGAGGGCAATATTGAGGCTGAGGAGATGACGTGAGACTGAATTCTGGTCAGTCGTCAATGGCACGGTAATTGTGTCAGCCACGAAAATGTTACCGAATATATAGGAACAGTCGGAGGACCGAACACATCACACCCAGCTCAGATCTGCAAACTGCTGTAGCGGTAGCATGAAAAAATGTCAGGGCCTTTTTTAATTCTTGTTAGACGTTATATTCTTCACTGTAACGTCATGCATGATCTCAAGCTGGATAAACATGAAGATAAAAAGGAGAAATGACAACTAATTGCTAATGTTTCAAAATTTTCCTCTAATAAAAAACGGTCCAAAATGTTGTGTAACATCTACTCAGCGCGTGTGAACAAAGGAGTGATTATAGAACATCGTGCTTCATTGATCTCGTCTATCTAAACACGCGTTTATTACAACACCATGCTGCTCGAATGGTTTCACCGATATAACAAGGTGCTTGTGTTTAGGAAGTTACCGTGTGCTAGTGTAGGGTTTACAGTTTAGGGTTTCCTACATAAGAACGTTAAAAATGGGTTATAGCCATAGTAGTAAATGCTATAGAAAAACATCAGGAATGCTGAAAGTGGTCTGTGCGAGCAAATTTATTCAATATTCAACGATCGTCTTATAAAATGTTCTACGAACGTAATAGATCCAAGCGACTATGTTCTGCTTTTCGAAAGAGCGGCTTCCTAAGCGCGAAAAAATATCACGATTACTTCTTTGAGCCACACATTGAAACAATACCGCAAAGTTGCAACGTATAGTAGAGGCAGGTTGCACACACTGAATGAGCACTGCCCAAGTCACTCAAACTCACCATCGTGTTTTTTTCCGATGCTCAGCAGTATTTTTTTCGTTCATGCTGTTGAGAAAATGCATGTACTCAAGTAACGTGTTATCTTAATCATTTTTTTTATATTTTACACTTTCATACGTTTATGGTGCATATGGTTAAATAAAAGAAGACAACGACATCAACATTTAGTAAGGTTAATATTTCGGCTCCCACAGGAGAGCCTTGTTGGTAAATGGGACTAAAAGCGATAAAACAGTCGTTTAGTAATGCTGTATGACGTGTCCCAGGCGCATAGCGTACACAGGTGGCAAATTTCCATCGTGTCTACATTAGATTTACGTAACTTCAACCCCAATGAGCCACCACAGATGGGACTGCAGGTATGATATAAACATATTCCTAATGCGACGAGGCTTATTGTCGTCGATAACGTTGCAAGAACACTACGTACAGGTAGGCACTGCAAGGGCTGTTCATAGCACGGGGCTCTCACGCGATCGCGGCACGGTACTTCGTCTTCCTCTTCAGTCGGTACATACACGGGGGCGGCCTCTGCTTCATTACAATGCCCCGGGAGCGAAGCATAGCCATCCTGGCCACACAGGGCGCCGAGAAGGTGAGTGGGTCGTAATACGGTTTCAGGCGGTTGACATGTACTGTCTCTCGCCCACGACGACGCAGGTCTGGTGACACTGTGAGCGGCTCAACGATGTAGTTGAGCGGTGAAGTGGCATCGATGATACGGTACGGACCGTGATAACGCGCCAGCAGCTTGGAAGAGGGGCCAGGAATGTGGGCTGGTATCCAAAGCCAAACAAGCGAACCCGGAGCAAAGCTGGGTGGTGGTTGATGAGTATGGTCATGTCGTGTCTTCTGACGTTCTTGAGTCTCGCTAGTGAGGCAACGTGCCAGCTGACGGCAATCTTCAGCATACTTGGCGACTTCGGAAAGCGGAGTGTACTCTGCGGCGTCAGGTTGGTATGGCAGTATGGTGTCCAAAGGGCATGAAGGCTCACAGCCATACACAAGGAAAAAGGGGGGAAAGCCGGTAGTCGCTTGCATCGCGGTGTTGTATGCGAACGTGACAAAGGGGAGTACGGTGTCCCAGTTGGAGTGGTCGGATGAAATATACATCCGCAAGATGTCGCCAAGTGTGCGATTGAACCGCTCGGTCAGACCATGGGTTTGGGGATGGTATGCGGCCGATTTTCGGTGAATGATCCTGCACTCAGCGAGGAGGGCTTCGACACCATCTGACAAGAAGACACGGCCTCTACCACTCATTAGTTCTCGGGGAGCACCGTGGCGAAGAACAAAATTGCGACGGATGAAAGACCCAACTTCATGGGCGGTCGCTGCCGGCAGAGCTGCAGTCTCAGCGTAGCGAGTAGGATGATCTGCGCCGACAATAATAAACCGATATCCACACCCGCTGCATGAAAGCGGGCCGTAGAGGTCGATGCCGACGCGGTTGAATGGACGAGCCGGGCCTGGTAGCGGCTGCAACGGTCCTGTGAAACGGTGTGTAGGTGTCTTGCCCTGTTGGCAAGTAGTACAAGCCTGAATGCACTTTTGGACAAAGTTGTACATGCCTCGCCAATATTAGCGCTGACGCAACCTTGTGTAAGTTTTGAGGAGGCCGGCATGAGCGCTTAGGGGATCAGCGTGCAAAGACGCGCAGATGTCAGAGCGCATATGACGAGGTATAGCAAGGAGCCATTTCCGACCATCGGGCATATAGTTGCGGCGATATAGAATGTTGTCTCGCACGGGAAAGTGGGTTGCTTGGCGACGCAGTGCTAGTGTCGAAGGGACATGAGACGGAGCGGGAAGGTAGTCAAGTAACATTGCAAGTGTTGGGTCCTTGCGCTGCTCTGTGAGCATGTCGGTGATGGTCAACGCTGACAGGGTGGACGTGGAGTCTGACAAAGACGCCAAGTCAGGCGTCAGTGGGGAGCGGGAGAGCGCATCAGCGTCGGAGTGCTTGCTACCGGAGCAGAACATGACGCGGATGTCCTTCTCTTGCAAGCGAAGCCCCCAACGTCCTAATCGTCCCGACGGGTCTTTCAAGAAAGAAGACCAACAAAGGGCATGGTGGTCAGTAACTACGGCGAAAGAACGGCCGTAAAGGTATGGGCGAAAGTTGATTAGTGCCCAGATGATCGCTAGGCAGTGCTTTTCTGTCACTGAGTAATTTAATTCTGCTTTCTTTAGAGTACGGCTCGCATAAGTGATGACTTATTCATCATAGCCAGCTTTCCATTGCGCTAATACCGCACCAAGGCCAACTCCGCTGGCGTCAGTGTGAACTTCCGTAGGAGCAGCAGGGTCGTAGTGGCGAAGAATCGGTGGTGAGGTCAAGGAGTTGCGCAACTGCTGAAATGCCGCATCACATTCAGGTGACCACGCTGCTATGCCATTACTGGCGGAAAGTAAACTTGTCAAAGGCGCCATGATGGATGCGAAGTTGCGTACGAAGCGCCGAAAATAGGAACATAAGCCAATAAAACTTCTGAGGGTTTTGATAGACGTGGGAGTCGGGAAGAGTGCAACGGCTCGGAGCTTTTCTGGGTCCGGGAGGACGCCGTCCTTGGAGACTACGTGACCCATGATGGTTAGCTTGCTGGCAGCAAAACGGCACTTTTTGAGGTTGAGCTGTGGGCCGGCAGAGGCGAGACAGGTCAGAATGTCATGCAGGCGAGCGAGGTGTGTCGAAAAATCGGTTGAGAAGACGACGATGTCGTCGAGGTAACATAGACATGTCTTCCATTTGTGGCCGCGAAGGATGGTATCGATCATACGCTCAAAAGTAGCAGGCGCGTTGCACAACCCGAAGGGCATGACGTTAAACTCGTAGAGGCCATCGGGGGTAATGATTGCGGTTTTCGGATGGTCAGGTTCGGCCATTGGAACTTTCCAGTACCCAGAGCGCAGATCCAAGGAATTGAAATAGTCTGCGCCTTGCAAGCAGTCGAGAGCGTCATCGATTCGAGCCAGTGGATAAACGTCTTTTCTTGTTATCTTGTTTAGGCGTCTGTAGTCGACACGAAAACGAATGGAACCATCTTTTTTTCTTACCAATACGACAGGTGAAGACCAAGGACTTTGAGAAGCACGGATGACTTCACGTTTGAGCATGTCATCCACTTGCTCCGTGAGGACTCGTCGCTCTTTGGCCGATTACGATACGGGCACTGTCGCAAGGGGGAGTGGGAACCGGTGTCCTAGGTGTGACAAACACCGGTGGCACGGCCCAATGACGTCTGATGGTAGTCGAAAAAATAAGGAAACTTGTGAACGAGAGCAAGAAATTGGTGGCGATGAGGTGGGGAAAGAGCAGGGTCGATAGCGTTGTCAAAACACACTGAAGACGATGAGTCCGAGAAAGAAGCGATGGCGTCAACGAAACGGTGGGAGTCGGTAGGAACATCGAGATCCTCAACGTATAGTCGACCGCCTACAAGTATGCTAGGTTCTCTCCACGCAGTAGGTTGATGCGGTACTGGTAGTAGTTGGTGACCAGCATAACAGTTAACCCAGATGTTATAGTGAGCACGGCAAACGGAAGAACTATGCCCTTGCGCTGAGCAAACACATCGGACGGCATGAACACTACAGTGGCGTCAGAGCCAGCAGCAGACGACAGGACCACAGCCATCGACGACTAGGGGGTATGATTGTGTCGGCATGAACAATGAGTCTATCGACAACGTGAGGAGCGCCGGCCAGCAGTGATTCGCATAGTGGTAAAAGCGACACTTTTGCCCGCGAACAGTCAATAACAGCATGATGACGTGACAGAAAATCTCAACCAAGGATGAGGTCGTGAGAGCACTATGGTAGCACGAAACAATCGATTATGTACAGAACTTTGTTGATTACGACACGGGCCGTGCATAAAGCTGATGGGTGAATTCGCTGCGCGCTGGCAGTGGCGAGCACCAGGCCAGAGGTAGCTGTAGTCACTTTTCGGAGTTTGCGACAAAGGTTCTCAGTGAATGACGGAAACGGCGGCACCGGAATCGACTAGCGCAACTGCGGGTACTCCCTCGACAAAAACAGTAATAACATGTTGTGGCGAAGATGGAGGTCTTGAGAACGTCGACGTATTAGCAGTTCTTGCCTCAAGAACTGCACCACACAGTTTCCCTCTTCAGTGGGAGCTCAACGACGCAGGGGTGAAATCTAACACCGACGAGGGGAAGGGGAACAACGAGTTTGTGATCAGCGATCTGTTTCAAGACGTCTCGGTGAAAATGGAGATGCGGTGGCGTATTGTGGTGCGTAGGTGGGCGTTTCAAAGATGGTAGGCGTTGTTGGGGCGCGGCGGCGACAGAAGCGTGCCATATGGCCAGCAATGCTGCAGGCGAAGCAGATAGGCCGGTTGTCTTGAGTGCGCCACGTCGCGGTTGGACGAAGAAACTGCGGTGATGGTCGGGCAACTGGAAGTGAAGCCGGATGCAAGGGCGATGAAAAGTAAGCTGGCGGCGGAGGAGGCCTGTACAACCAGGGCTGTGTAACTGAGCGGAAGCGACGTAGGGTGATTGGGAAAGTCGGTATAGGGCAGCGGCTCACTCATAGGTCTGAGTGGGGAGGTTGTAGGAGCTGCAGGAAGAGCTTCCGATATCTGATGATTCTGGATGGCTTGCTGTAGCGTTGGACTCAAAGCTGCCGAAGGTGCGTCGCCGGGAAGCAGCAGCGATAGCTGCCTGGCCACCTCTTCACGAATAAAATCATTTATATGTTGTGATAGGGTTGAGTTGGGCAGGAGGTCGACAGAAACCGCAATGCTCGAGACGGAATCGGCATGCTGAATGTTCCGGCGGGCGATGGAACGTTGGCGGCGCAGCTCGTAAAAGCTCTGACATAGGTTACTAAGGACGGATAAGCTCGTTGGGCTTTTTGCCAGCAGCATCTGGAATGCGCCGTCCTCTATGCCCTTGATAATATGCTTGACCCTGTCATCCTCTGAGATAGGTAGGAGTTACCCGCTTGCACAAATCGAGAACATCCTCGATGTAGCTGGTGAATGCCTCTCCAGGCTGCTGTCCGCGCTGGCGCAGACGCTGTTCAGCGCGTAGCTTACGCACAGCGGGGCGGTCAAACACTTCGGCAAAAAGGGTCCTAAATGCTGACCAGCTTGAAAAGTCTGATTCGTGGTTGAAGAACCACAGCTTGGCCACGTCGGCGAGGCAGAAAGACAGGTGGGAAAGCTTAGACTGCTACGTACGATGAGAGCCAGTCTTCCACGTCATGTTCGGCGGTCCCACTGAAAATCGGTGGGTCGCGATGAAGAGGGACGCCGGCGCAGACGACAATGGCAGCCGGTGGTGCAGGCAACGAATTGGCTGGATCAGGCATAGTGCAGGGCGATCGTGTTGGTGTTGGCAGGTTTCGAGTGCGGAGCTTCAGGACCAGGCGAAGGATCTCACCAGCCTCCACCAAATGCGACGAGGTTTATTGTCGTCGATAACGTTGCAAGAACGCTGCGTACAGGTAGGCGCCGCAAGGGCTGTTCGTAGCACGGGGCTCACACGCGATCACGGCAGGGTACTTCGTCTTCCTCTTTAGTCGGCACATACACAGGGGCGGCCTCTGCTTCATTACACTATGAACAACACGTATGACAGGCAGATGACAGAAGAAATAATAACTTAAATACTTTTCACAGATGCACTTTTCCTTATCAAATGCAATACAAAGCAATATGTTGTAGGAAACGCAACTCGAACATAATAATTTTCAATTGTGGCTGTGTAATGAGGTCAATCACTTAATAAAACAATCAAAGCGGACAAAGTATCTCGTTTACTGCTTTGCAGGAGCAATAAACGAAAAAAAAGACACTACATTATTTTGCAAAATAGAGCGCAAATCCCACACCAATTTTTATCATGCGTGTTGAACTATAAATGCTCATAAGAAAAGCTAAGGTTTTTATTGCGATGGTAAATCGTCTTCAATGATGCTATCTTTACTTGTTGGTGAACTGAAAGCACAGAGAGACCTCATGGTTGTTTTAGCAGATGATACGTTTGATGTATGTAAATAACGTAAATGAGCACTGCGTGCCACACTGATTTTGAGCTTGAACTCTTTTTGAAGATATGTAAGGCGTTGCTATTTTACTGCAGATTCCCTTTGGATGCTTCCATTTTTACTTCCAACATTTCGCCACTTTTGCTTATTCAGTAGCGGGATATGATAAATTGTCACGATGAGTGGAGTATAGATCACTTCGTGTTTGCGAAAATATTTTACAAAGCTTAACTAGGCGCCGTGCCATAAGCACAAGAGGAATTGTAGCGTATGTGTTTCCCTCGTCTCTCCAGTGGAAGCTTAACTACGGCTTTGTGGAAGCGTAAAAAGAGTTGTAGACGACTTCGAATTTTTGTAATTGGGTAGGACTGCATACGTTACTTACACTGCTTGTGTACGCCAGAACAGCCTAGAAATAAATTTTACAATGGCCACGTATGACAAATCAGACGAATGACCTATGTTCACAGTGAAAGGCAGTGAATCCAAAAATGCTCATGACAACGACAACGGTGATGACGACGATGTCGCGGCAGGCCTTCCACAGCTCCCGTGTTCAAAACTCATTATAGAGCAAGAGTGCAGGGACACATCGTCCACATCCTGCAGGTGCGTGAGGTTGCATTGCTTCACTCGACATCACTCCTAAAAGATAACAGATGGGCGTTCACATGCATAAAGAGTATGATTTGGGAGATACGTTGGAAAGTGTTTAGTTTGGGATATTGTTGTGCTTACTTGCAAACTTTTTTGTTTCTTTTTTTCGACCATCTGCAATCTCAGCAGCCGCTGGCGTAGGACGAGAGCAACATATGAATCTGCGAAACCGCTCAGCAAACAACACTAAACGCGAGACTGCTCCGGCTTCCAGGTTAGCAAGCCTGCGCAATAAATTAGAACGTGGCCCGTCCACGCTAGCGAGCGTGATTACGCCAGAGCTCTGTATGTATATCTCTCTCCGTTCTGACCTGTGGAAACCACGCACTCTTCAGCGCCAGCAGGGAAAGAAAAAATCTTGGCAGCGAAGGTTGCGTGACCTAACGCCGCTCGCTTAATTGTCGGCACTGCATGGTTGTTAGCTGAACTGCGATGGCGTATAGCTCCAATGGTAGTGCGCAAGTCACATAAAGCATTCGTGGAACTGCATGCCATCTTCGTTCTTGCTTTCACGGGCATTTTCTCGCGTTCGTGGAGTTCATATTTCTGTGGCCGTATTTCATCGGGCTTAATCAGTGACAGCCCATAAGGTAGCGAGAAATTGGATGGCACCAGTTGAGCATGACTCTTGCGCATAATTGGAGATCGTTCACAAGCACTGGGAGGAGAAAACCGCAAAAGCTCCCGCGCATGGAGCAAAGGTGAATGCACTACGTTTCGCAAGTTCAGGTGCGCAAGGAAATACATATCAGCCAGACGTGTAGTGCAGGCGTCTGTATAAAATTTGGCGTTAAAAGAACAGCACCATCTCACTCTGGAGGATTGCTTGGGACGTGCCGATCAGGCCGAAACGGAGCGAGTGGCTGTGATGCAACGCGCACATAACGGGGGCGAACACTGCCAACCAAAAGCAGCGTGCAAGTCGGCATGGCAGTGCGTGCATTATTTTCAAGCGATATCTGTAGCAAGCGTAGTATTTGCGCAGATGGCAGTAATGGGTCGCTGTAGTGGATTTCGTCAGACGAGTTTGTTATACCCTAGAAAAAGTATACGTTCTTCCTGTGATATGTCTCAAAATGGGTAAAGTAACGGATGTATGCTACAGCTAGGTGTGGGGCGTAGAAGCTTTTTTTTAGATAAAGCCTAAAATAACATTTAGTTTGCAATATATAAGAATGCTCATTGACACCATACAGTATTCATGCGTATTACCTAAATATGGTACATAATATTTTTACGCAATCTAATACTTAAATATATTTAACGGTAGACGCACCGGTCATGAAGCTTTTAACTGAATGCTTCAACATTCACTTTTTGAGTTCTGATCAACCCCTCTGCCTTTGTTGTAAATACGTTCTCCCTCTCTGTACTTTTTGAGCGGTCCCAAGCAGGCGGCGTCGTTTTGCTCAACGGCTTTCATGGAATCTACGAGTGAACGCCCACAACCACCGACGGGATTTAGCAGCGCTAACGCGTTTGTCAAATAGTGCATTTGGCTAAAGCATAAATTACGGCTAGTTAGTGTTGCATTATCATAGGTAAATCACAGTGCATAAAAAAATGTTGACTGTCCCGTAATAGTCAGTAGGTGGCTACCGTCAAAACAGATTGGTGCCGCGACGCAGGACTGAAAGCTTACTGAGCAGAATTGAACCTGTTTTGAACTGAACTCATTGCAAGCCTTCGTCTTGGCTAAACAACCATCCGCGGCACGCCGGACACTGACGGCCTTCTCACGCAGCGTGGCGCCATCTCTGGAAGAAGGCGGCGCAAATCGACGTGGAACTCACGGACCGCTGGCGTTGAAAAGAGCACATGCAACCCTGTCTCAGCGCCAAAAGATGACAATCAAGTGCATGGTGCACTGTATCTGCCTTATGAACGTCGCCATTGGTCAGAGTAAATAATAAATCGAGTAATAATAAATCGCTATTTAGTCAAAGCAATGTAACCATTTGCTTGAGTACCTCTCAAGAGATGATACAAGGAGGCGTTCACGAGGATAGATTCGAATCAGTATCCAGAGTTTGTAGTTAAGTGGAATAAAGAGCATGCAGTTATGTACGGAATTACGCCTTTCTGCCTGTATTTGCTACTGGCGGTGAACTACTTTGCAAGACGTAATAGAACTTCTCCCGCCAATCACGAATTTATTACCTTAAACGGAATAACATATTCTGAACATTCTCTGAATAAACATTCATTCCAGCACAATTAAGACGCTGCACACGGTGTTTGTGGCTCCTGCGCTTTCATTAGGGGTAAGTACATGTAACTGTAGTGAGTACACGTATTTCAGGCATTTCAGGCATTTCGACTACACAACACATTAGCGGTAAATTTTCTACAAACACATATATACGCGGGCTACATGCGCATTTGTGTCAGAGCCTGGACAACACTTGAACTTCACAGATATTCATGAATGAGAGGAAGCGACAGAACGTTATGGGAGAAAAGCACTTAGCTAACGCATATGACGACTGGAATACGCTGACGCCACTTTTTTAATAAAAGAAGCATGCGAGAGCAAAGCCATATGATATGCTTCCCAGTCGCACTCGTATTTCAATTCATCTTATTTTTCTGTAAACGAACGAGCATGTATTTAAATTCCCCGCATCGGCGCCAATTCAGGCAGATTTGCCGTGACACAAGACGCAAAAGCAGAGTGGGTCTCTGGGAGCGGTGAGAGCAAAGAAATTGCCAATGTACTCGCAGATTTTCAAGAGGTCAGTTTAAATCTGAAGCCTCGCAAGGAAAGTCCAAGAGAATATCCTGCCAGAAAAACAAAACAAAAATAGGACTTGAAGTTTCACGTTTTGGAGACGATTTTCAAAGCACCAAATTTGCTCTGACTCGCTGTATTTTTTTTATTGTGTTTTACCATTTCTGTGGCTTGCAACAGCTTCCAGAGACTCCTTGAAGGAATGATCGTCGAATCTCGCTTCAAAACTTTTCTTCCACTGCGCTATACTTTTCAGAGTCGCATTGGCTGCACGCTGCTCTTTTGACGCCGTTGTCTATCTTTAGCGCATTGTACTTCTTGCTGTTGTGAAATCTTTCCCTCTCAAGCACTGTGCGATCAAAAAATAAAAGACTTCTGGCTCAGTGAACTGTCTCAATGTGCGTTCTTCTTTCTGACTTCCATCAAAATTTCGAACAAGCGAGTGCATCCACATTTCTCTATTGTGTGGTAAATCATCTACGCAAAGGCAGCCGAACATTACTTTTGAGTTCACGGTTCTCAGTAAACAACAGTTTCATTATCTTAAGCAACTGCTCGCGGAAGACAAACTCGGTGCTCTCCTCTCTTATCAAGAGTCGGCAAACTTTGTAGGGTGCCATGTGTAAAGATATTAGCTAAATAACGTCCTTTTCACTGCCCAAGGGAGATGTACCCCAGAAATGAAAGAACAAAAGCGCCGGCACAACCTATGCCTCCTCTTGCTTGTTGTAGCATGACAAAATTATTTTGTGTTGCTTTTAACCTCCAAGTCTGAACTCAGCTCGTCCTATCAATTCGTAGCAATATCGCCAAGGACGAGTCCTACTCGTCGGCATCACAGATTTTGTAGTTTTTATTGCCGTGAACGAGTCACGTTCTCTTACCAACATTCATTGCGGATTTGTGGCAATCGTGTATATAATTTGCAACATACATTTCTTTCGCTGTCATCATTCACAGAATAACACCGTAAACATTTATGCATTGTTAAAAAAACTGCTCATCTCTAAATACGGTCTGTTACTGAATGCGTTTATTGAGTAGGAGTGGAGTACACGTATGCAATATAATGTTTATCAGAGAACAGACAGCGTGCAAGCCTTATAGAGGAAATAAAAATGAGAATTTGCGAAACTGTTTCGCAGTTTGAAGAAACATTTTGGAAGGTAAAGGGCTAGCGTGCACGGTCAAGTTTTTTTGTATTTATTCCATTGCATGGTGGTGGACAGAAACAATAGCAGTTGTATTCGTAAATAGGACAAAATACAATAAATTTGACCTCATTATTTTGCAGTGAAGGCGCGCCCTTGGGTTACAATTGCAGGGTCACCATCGAGTACTAGTACTAAAGAGCTCGTGCCCTTGTACATTACATGCAACTTTAAGCATCCGTCACAAAGTTTTCTAGGGCAGCAATTATTGCCACATGATTTTCCTTACTTGTCTCAAGAGAGAATACCACGCGCTTGGTAAAAATATCATCATGCTGATGACATACAAGTACGCCCTTATTTCTCTCATCTCAGACGTTTTGTGGATTAGTCCACAGCCTTGGAGCACTAGCCATTAGCACTCTCACCCAAGGCTCGAACATTGCAAGCCGTGTAGCTACTAGGCAGGACTCCCAGTGGTTTCCATAATGTGCTCTCGAGTCTCAGTGTCGGTAAGTGTCAACTGTGTCTCCTAATATTGCCTCTAGTGCCGTGCATACTGGGCATTCCTCGAGGGCTGGGCAACTGCAGCCAAACGCTCCAGTCTATGCAGCAATACTTGACTCGTTTGCAGTTGCCACGGGCCTCGCGAGAGAAGCAGCTTTATTGGCGGGCGCCGACGCAGTGCTGGCAGCGAGGCGAGATGGCGCCGCGGGCAGACCGTTTTACGAGCGTCCCAGCGGCCCGCCTAATATTGGCTGCTTTTCTGGGCCGTTAACGAGCCGCCAGCTGTCACACGTTGAACTCAGATCACAAAAAGTGCAGTCAAACTCGTTTGCAGAATAGGATTGCTCGGTTCTTGCGAAACAA
The DNA here is from genome assembly GCF_013339745.2 of Dermacentor silvarum. Classification (NCBI taxonomy): domain Eukaryota; kingdom Metazoa; phylum Arthropoda; class Arachnida; order Ixodida; family Ixodidae; genus Dermacentor; species Dermacentor silvarum. The sequence goes on along the minus strand of NC_051161.1, from coordinate 102,945,147 downwards.
CTTAGAGCAAGTACGCTAGCCAGCCTGCTTTCAACCCTTCGTGCTGGGTGCTAAAACGAGCACCGAAATTATTAAACGCTCCAGAACATTTTGTCCGGTCTTAACGCGAGTCGAACCTGATTTATCGAGAACTGAAAGTGAGAGGGCTGGTGACAAATTTTTCCGAATCCATGAATTAAATTTTCGCTCCAGCCGTTGTATGTCAGTCCTTTTTAAAATGTCAATCCTACTGCAACCCGCAAATTAGCGACTCCTACGCAGCCCCCCTTTTCTTTGTTTGGTAAATTGTTCACCGTGATTGTGACATGTCAGCAGTGGTCGAACAACAAATACCGCTCGAGCCAACGTTTCGACAAGGGCATTTGTCTTTGTGAGGTCCTGTCGAAGAGATGTCCCTTTCTCCTGCGGTGGCTCCAGCGACATTCTGTGTTCAATTCTGTGTGCAATGTTTGATTGCAGTAGCAATTATATGGACACTTCAAGCGGATTTCAGCTGTTGGCGTCGTCGTCGCCGTCACCGTGGGATTCCTTATATAGTCGAATGGCGATAAAATCGTCGCCGCGCTCCGTATGCTGTATGTGCGAGAGAAAGCACGCGAGGGACGCGCATTTTCACGGGGAGCGAACGCACGGCGGAGTGCAAACGCGACTTCTTCCTTCGCGTGAAAAGCTGGGGGGGATGGGAGAGAGGGGAGGGGACGTTTAGCTGCGGCTCTAACTGCGTATCTTCCGACCGGGCGTAAAGGGAACTGGCGACTCAATCTGCCACGCGAGAGGAGGAAAGCGGGAAGGCAGCGCGGGAGGGAGCGGGTACGGCTTCTGCTCTGCGATCAACTGCGTACTTGTACTTTGCGCGGCGGTTGGCGGTCGCGCGCAGCGTATCTTGAAAGCGATCTGCAACACGGCTCCTACATATGTATGCGCTATGCTTTCTCCGCTCAGTTTCCGTTAAAGCGATAGACCGCACGAATCTTCGCTCGCTGCTGTTGGCGCGCTTGCTCACGCCAGCGTTTTGACAGCGGTTGTATGCGGTCATAGAGTGATCTATCCATGATTGCTTGTGCGCGCTGACAACATGCTTGTTAATTCGTTTAGTAAAGGAATGTGCCGAAGTTTATACAGCCGATAAAACTATCCTTACTCCGTATAGCTCTCTAATATTTGCTATCGCAATTGATGCTTCCTATTTCGGGCGAAACTGCGATTTTTTGTAACGTCTTTCACATGCGTATATTACCAGTGAATATGCTCAACAGCTTCCGTTCACGTCGCATCAAATCAGTCGGTTTGTCTCACCGCAGACCATGGCTACCTGCACAGCCATTGCTACAACTGTTCCATACGAATATGAGTGGTGTCCAGATATAATATAAAATAAAACAAGACTAACAGACAACAAAGTTCACTCCTCACAACAATCGATATATTTAAGCTGGTTGTGTGATTGCGCATAAGCAAGTTGTCAACGTCCAACAAAACGACTCGCAAAAGAGAATCTATGAGTATGTGAAAGGAGAAAGAGAAACACAACAAGGAGAGAGGAAGGTGAAGAATCGTTTACGGCTACTGTTAGAGATGTTTCAAACTGAACATCATATGCAACAAGAACAACGCTGCTGCTATTCAAAGAAACTGTCTGGAGCACCCAAAACTATGCTACGGCTCGCTGGTATTACAGCGAGAGCACCAGTGCGTATCGACTGCCTTACGCAAGCACTCAATAGAGCTTTGCAGCAATAGCACTGACGAAACCGGGATTGTGTTGAGATTCTTCCTTTCTGTTCATCGTAGAGTTGAGCGTTTTTCTTCATTGTAGAAACGAGTTTCCACGCCAGTGAACCAATGGAAAGAAGTCGAGGGACTCAGCGACGAGGTCAGATCGCCACCAAGGGTCGAGTGGAAGGCGACGAAAATGTTGAATATCAAGCGAGAAAATATAAACAGAGCGAAATAGCACTCTAGAAGGAGATTCGACAAGAAAAGAAACTCGACTGTAGAAAGTGGCTGACCCGAAATCAAATGCGCAGATGGCACAAAGAAGGGAGTAACGCAATGGATCACGACGTGCCGCGCCTTTGTGATCATGTGCTGGTGGCGTTGGCCTTCTCAACCTCTGTCAATCAAAGAATGAGAAATATTCAGCGCAATGTCCATAAAATGTTTTAACACCCTTATTGATGCATAAATATAGCTTTTTTCTTCAATTCCTAGCACATTCACGTGAAGGCGTAAGATTGAATAGCCCATAACGAGAAATTAAGTTTACTTTTTGTTTATTCTTGGGGGGTCGGAGGAAATTTCTTCAGTGGAGGGCATTTTCATGTCCCCAGTGAATATTATGATAGTTGAGACAGACAATAAAACTACCTGAAATAAATTTTTATAGATATCGCCGTCAAACTCTCGTGTTATATATTTCAGTGTGCACCAGAGATAGTTCAGTTTTCAAATAGAATTATCTCATCCCAGCTGTAGGTTGAGTTTGCTGTTGTGCAAACTCATTTTTACAGCTTTATTAGTAACGGTATTAGTCGTCAGAGAAATAAGCAAGCATAAGGGTATAAATTTTTTACAGTGATGATAGGCAGAGCTGATAGATTAGTTCGTGATAGGTTTCCATTGTCGGTTTCCCCATTCTTTTCCCATGTCTGCAAGCCAAATGTTTTTCTAACATAAATCAGTTTATTTATCGGTGGATTTGACTGCAGTTTTGATTGAGCATGTATGTAAAAAAACAATTACGCCGCTAGAAGATGAGAAAGAAACTACTATTTCAGATTACTCTACTTGCATTCGATGAACAGAACATGTGCGAAATGAGAATACATGCAATGACGACTGAAGAGGTGGTCACGGCGGTGCTGCCTTCTGACAAATCAATGTGCAGTTAACTATTCCGTAATAAAGCATTGAAGTTAAACAGGAGCACTGTAAGTATACTGCAGAAAATTGTTAAGTGCTTGTTCATTTGGGCTTTGATCACGTGCAGTTTGAAAGACATTTACAAGACTTATAAAAAGCTAATTTTGTTTGGGCACTGTCGTAGAGGCAGCTTACAGGCACTATACAACGCTATAGATGTCGCAAGAGGAAGACATGTTTACTGCGTGCAGATCGGGACGATTTGCTCATAATATCGCTAAAGATAAGGAATGTGACGGCCACATTATTTATTTTTGTTCGGTTCTTGTTGTATCACGTGGAATATTGTGCTATTGGTAAGCAATTTACACATGTTTGAAACAATAATTTTCAATACCATTATTCGTGACGGAATGTCAAATGGTAGTTTCGAAAAGAAAGCGCGATAAAGGGCACAATAACTAGAGATATGGATGCCAGAATTGCATGGACTTGAAATTATATGTCACGATACGTGACATCCATAGAAATATGGGTGTCAGAATACAGGAGGATGATGTGTCCAAAGTAGAAGTTACAAAACACTATACTATCATGGGCACCGCTGAAGTCAGCATTTACATGACTTGCTTTATTCTAACATCTACACGTTTAACTATAAAACACTACTTATCGACTCATGCATCATCAACATCCTTATTTTAGTTTGATGCAAATTTATGAAGCATCTCCGGAGTCTGGTGTGTCATTGCGTATCTCGCCGAGCTCAGTGGACCTATTCTGGAAATGGTGTAATGATGGGTGGGGACTTGTTGGGCCAATCCTGGCACCACAGTACGATATGATAAATCTTCGTGTGGACGTTTCTGTGTTTTGTAAGGCAAGCATATCTTGGAGGTAGCGCAATCAAAGGCCTCGGTAGGCTGATCATTAAAATGTTGCAACATCACAGTCGCTCAACGTCTTTGCCTCTTTCTTACGGTTTGACGTCAGTGTCTCGCCCTGCTGACGTATAAAGGCCGCACATGCCGCAAGTGCAACGAAAAAAATCGGTGCGGTCGTACGCTTCGCAACGTGACTTTCCGAGAGCACTTTAACATATCAGCGATTCTGCTGGATCGACAGCCAGAGATACCTCCTGCGAGCATTTCCAGGAGGTGAGGAATAATTCTTGAAATATATTTCGAAAACCTGTACGTTTTAATATGGCTGACCTTCCCTAAATAAGATCAAATTATACATGCATTTTGTAATTCAAGAAGTGCTTACAAGTTCTGGGTTAATTTTGGGTTGCGCAACACTGGTTGTTTAAGTACGGTAGAAGAAGGCATGGCGGCCATACACAGCTGTTCGCAGCTTCGTGCCAATCAGCTCCAGTTACGTCATTGTGTCAGTGTGGTCGGATGCATAATAATAATTTTACAATAATACATAACATATAATGATGTACACCCGTGAGAAAAAGTATACGGACCACAGGGTAGCCGAAAAAACTGAATTGCTTCGTAATTAACAAGCATAAACTGTAATAGACGAGTGCACTGAAAAGTTCGCAATGCCAACTTTGGACTGCAATCCTCAATTTCAAGTTGCGTTCAAAGGCAAAGGCTAAAAATCAGCTTTATCGCGCAACCCCGGGTCGGTATAATTTTGCTCACGGGTGTACGTGTAGACTTTCATGGCTGTATAACTCTTTTGAAATAACGGTTATTTTAGGCTCATTAAAGGGGCCCTGATCCATCCCTTGGACTTGGCGAAATAACATATGCCGCGGATAGCATACGCTGCTGTGAACATCTCAGCCACGTTTTGCTGTCGTAGGCGGTGCGTGGAGCTCGCAAGCGGAGCGCGAAGTCACCTTTCTCTTCAACGCTCTCGTTTCAACAGAAGTCATGATGCTCTCTTCTGCGTGCTTTATTGCGTAATAAAGCACATTCCAATACACAGCTGCTATTGGTCGCTGCGGTCAGCTACACCGCGGCCACCGTGGTGTGCCGCCACGGGTCCACTGGCTGCTCGCTGTGGACAACGGCGTTTGGCTTACGTTTAGCGCGTCGTAGGCACCAAAATCGGAAGTCGTGGCGTCTACGTTAATATCCACAATGAAATTTGAACTGCGCGCCACGGTGACATTTCGAATGTGGAGCGTTGTGGCCTCGCCCAACTCCGCCGTAGCTTTCGCAGTGCAAGGCATTGAAGGATAAAGAGGAGCACATCGGAGGTAGTGTTCGATTGCCAATAACTCCGCTTCTGCTGAACGCATTGAAGAACTTTTTGCGGCAAAATACTTCTGAAATAGCCGACTTTCACTTCAAATGTCTTTCTCCACTTCAGGTAAAAGTGTTTCAGGGCCCTTTTAAGGATACGTAATCCCCAAAATATTGTAAGCTTATTTATTTCTGTGGACAAAACAACAATAGTTCTTCCGAATTGAGCGATATATTTATCTAAACGATACTTATCGGGAATCAACGCATCAAAATAAGTTGATGTACCTGTTTGAGTGACAGCGTGAGTATGCAATTGTTGATAATCTATTGCAATATCATTTGCAGGCTTGGTTGTGAGCTTTATTGAGGAGCCGCGTTTCGCAACTGAGGTAGCAAAGCCTTTCAGCGCAGCGCTCATTCCACCGGGAAAGTTACACAGGAAAAATCGACCCGAATAGAACGCAGCTAAACGGTCGCGCGTTCAGTGCAACCTTGAAAGCTATGGGGCTTAGGTTACATATTATATGCATTTGATACAGCATTTTGTGAGCGAAAAGTCGAGTCCCTCGCGAACGCGCACGTGCCACTGCTCGCGCGTTCGTGGTCGTCTTCTTCCCCAGCTGGCTCGATTCGCGTCCCTCGGATATGCATTTTGAGTAGATTAGTTATCAACAGGCACCATTTCCAAGATAAATAGGCTCCCAGCCAAATAATAAAGGTTTCTGAAATATTTGGCGCTGTGCGACCCGCGTCGGCCACGTATACGTTCTCACCGCTCTTTGTCGGCGTTCCAAGCGCTTGCGTATTTAGTTTCCTTTCCTTCCGCTCTCCCGTAGTGGCGGCATCGTCGAAACGACACGTGTGTCTAGTTTCCACCGACTCCTCGGGGCGGCGGTCTCATCGTCCACGCTAATGTATATAAAGCAACAGAAAGACAAGTTGCCGTTCTCCAATTTGAATTTCACTTCTCTTGTGTCGTCGTAATGGGGAGGCCACGTATAGTCGACTCTCGAGGTGTTTAAGCTTCGCTGGTCATCCACCTTCACACAGTGGATTGGCTTATGATTTTTAACAGCGGAGCTGTTGTAGGTCGAGGCTGCGCCGTCATCCATTCGCCGGTGTCACGCAGGTCACGTGAACAGTAGAGGATGAGAGCCGCGCTGGGGGAGGGCAGGTCCCGTCACCAGCACTCCTAACACTCGGTGTAACTAACACAGCTTCGCTGTTCGACCATTTTCCCGGAGTGGAAGGGAGGTATATTTTTTAGGATGCGTTGAACGATAGAAGACATTCTCCAACCACCAGCGTAGCCAAACCACAGCGCTAAATAGCTCAAGGCACAATTCGACGAATTTGTTCACCTCTTCTATTTTGCTTTTTTGGTGTGTGAACCAATCCCTCGAATCAATGAGACGTGCAACAAACTTGGGGGTTACACGCTGGAGGCCCTCTGCGATTAGTGCGGTTGCAAATCGCACTTCCGGTACTTTGAAAACCGCACATGTGAAACCGCTACAACAAAGGAGATCTTACACAGGTATATAGGGCGCGGATTTAGAATACACGAAGAACAGCTGTGACGCTAGTGCGGAGGAGTTCAGAGAGGAAGTGTGTGCGTACTGGCTCTGGTTTATAAGCCGGATTTGAAGTTAGCATAACTTACTCTGTTAGTAAAGAACATTGACGAACGTTACAATTGCGAAATGCAAGTGGTCCTGTAAATGCGAGACAGCTTTGCGACATAAAGAGCGGGAAGGCACCTGCCAAATCCAACTACATCGTGGCATAAGTTATATAAGAAAACTTATCAGCGAGCCGTTTCTATTGTGTGAATGTAAATACCGTCCTTGGCAAAAGATATACAACTTCAGCTGGCACCAGATTCCAAGTACAGCTTGTCCAGCGCACAGCAGCAAGGCAGTGGGGAGCTCTGCAGCAAATAGTAGACGATGTTGGGAAGGGCAGGGATTTATCGCGCCCACTCAACTTCCATGTCCTGTATAACAATACGCGAGACAGTTTATAAGTTGTGCGCATTGCAGAATGCAGTGTACATACACATCTCGTAATGCGCCGCACAAGAGGTGGCAGGGCTTGTGGAAGCTTGAACGGCGACCGGCGCCTTCCTGCAGGAGTAAGGTCTTAGTTGCAGCACTGTGCTTAGGAAGGAGACAATGAGGGTTCTTGAGTGCCGTCGCAAACGGCGTTCAGTAAACAGGTCTCGGCTTTGTTCGTGTGGCGAGGCTGTTACCCAGTGGCAGTGCAAAAGAGTAACAAAAGAGTCCCTACCTTACATAGGGCGATTGCGCCACAACAAACAATAATCGTTAGCGCAAATCCACAGCGCGCACCTTTCGCCATGTTGGTCAAGGTACTGTATACGCAATTGGGAGAGAAACGTGGTGTGGAATACCAAGCTCGGGACTATAAACAGGGAGTTTGTAACAAAGTGTGCCACAAATGAGAGTACAACTCAATTGTCCTGTCTGGCGCGGAGAAAAATCAGTCTCAACGACCTCGAGGAAGTATGAAAACAGCAGTGGAAGTATGTGCATGGGGTACTTGGCTTTGGGTTTGGCATCGCGCTCGACCCTAACTGTCGAAGCGTATCGAAGCGATAGCTCCTGCCTTGCTCCAAATCTGACCTGATTTATGTGCCACTCGCAATGTTCTTGAGGAATATTCTAATATGAATGCTATCGCTTTTTTTCTTGTTTCACGTAAATGATAAATACGAAATGAATAATCACCGCGCTATTTCAATATCGGCTGTTCAGGCGATAGCTTGTACGCCTATCTTTCAGCTGGCCTACACTATAGTCTTGAATTTCCTTTGCTGCAAACTACTCAAAGACAACTGATCTAATGAAGCACTTGTTTATAATTATTACGTTTCAGCTAGGCCTCTAAAGGTGTAAGAAGTAATCGGCAATTTTGTTTCTCAAGCTTTACTTCTTTATTTCGTTCTGCGGTCGTATCGGGCAGGGTAGTTACAGCTAGAGCGCGATTCTAACGCAAGCCGTGAACCCTATTCTAAAGCGGCTGTGCCAGTGAACCCGAAGTATTCGCTTGTTGGGCTACGTCGAGCTTAGCGCACAACGCTTGGAGCCCAATCTAAATTTTTCTGGTATTACTACCTTGCTGCAATCGATGCACGTAACTTGTAGAAGCATTTCTGAGCGCAGCGCCATTGTCGCACAAAAATAAAAAGAACGGGAATCTCTTTATCTACTGCTGTTCTGCTCCAAGACAATCTCCGAAATGTAACAAAAACGTCCAAGACTGATTGCAAGTGAGTGACAGAGATACACACTAACTGGACAAACTTGAAGAGATGTAGCGATTGATAGGTGAATCCTTGTAACATTTAATCTGCTTGGCCGCAGAATGCCGGAGTACCGCGGGAACACCTCTTGTTCTTGAGCAAATATCCAAGCGTATACCTATTTCCCTTATTATGATGTACACTACACACACATTCTATAATTAGAAGAAGACAAAAGAGGTCTACGGTATCCCGCAAAACCTCGATGCGAGCGGCAGGGGATGTGTTGTAGCATTATTCTGGCTCCTCGGCCTTCGTATACGCCACTAACAAAAGTCCCCGTTTTTTTTTTCAATTTTCAACTGCACTCATCATTTTGTCAGGCCATGCAAGGACTTTGTCCACAAAAGTAGAAAAAGTGGAACAGGTTACACCGGAGACGGTCAAACGAAACCGCGGAAGCAAAGCGTTGGCAGGTAGCACAATAGCGAAAGCAAGCGGAAGAACTGAGGCGAGCGCAAGAAGAGAAACTGCGTGTCTGCGTGCTTTTTTGGTTTTGTTTTGTTTACCAGAAACGTTGCACCAACTTCTCTTCCACTCGACTTGTATGAGCATTTGTGCCTTTGTTGCGGTCCAATACACAAGCTACGTGAAAGGGACACATTGTTATTTCGCCGATTGGACAGCACGTCGTGCCGACGTGGATCTGCGAATAATGGCGACCGAAACTGGAACGGGTGCACGCGCCCATTTGCGAGTGTATTGGCAGAAAGGATTGGTTTCCAGGAAAAAAGTGCAGTTTACGCCTTTATTACGCATACAGTCCTTCGTGTCATTCGCTCAGCTGTCTTAGACGAAGATTATCGCTCGCTTTTCTCATGGTCGCAAGGTGCGTTAAGGCACATTTTCATTCTTAAAGCGTGATGATTTCTAGGTGTTTTGTTGTAAAAGGTTCCTACCGAGTCATGCGTTCCTTCAAGATTGTTTTAACAAAAGGCATAACAAATCAAGCTAGAATGCTGTTTTTCTAACATGAATAGTATTAAAGATACCAAGAGATTCAAATTAGAATTTGCAATGGCACGCGTGATAGAACAACGGTTCCAGTGTCTCATTCTATACAGAAGTGTCCTGTGATATATTACCCACGAAATCGGGCACATGTGCAAATCTGCCTACTCAATATTCTGGTGGTATGGCTAGTTGATTGGGTGTTAATATTTTATCATTGAGTTCGGCTTATAGAAAAAAAATCTGAACCCAAGAAAACCCGCCTCATCAGGATCAAATTTTCAAGCTACAAAATAAAATAAACAATGCCTAGTAAGCCCAACAATAAAGGTATCCTCGTCATTGAGTAGTTTTTACCCACCACGCAAATCATCAGAACTAGGTTGATTTCGCTAAAAATTAAGCAGGTCATCGTCTTTTCAGCTCCGATATTAGAAGATTCTAATAAACAATGAGGAATTAGTGTACTATGGACTTGTGACGCTGTAGTTGAGCATGCGCAGAGCCAGGCATGACTTAACCATCAGGCTAGCAACACACCACGTGTAACTAATTAGAGGGGCAAGAGGGGCAGTGGATGCGATTTTTTCTCCTAGTAATGCTTTATTTTCTAGCATACATCATAATAACAAATTCGGTCTTCCAAGTTCCGGTATTGATAACTGCATCGCTGACATAATAATGCTCACAGACACATGGATGCACTTACAAATAAAAAAAATGTGAGCGGCTTGCACTAGTGGTGCAAGGCTGGAGTAAACAGTGGAACTGGTGTTCGACCTAGCTTCTCCTGGGTTTTACTAGTCTTGGCAAAGGTTTGCTAGGAAATGCTAAGTGCTGCTAGGCACGGTATTCCGAATCGGCTCCGCGAGGTGGTTGCTAGGCAACGCGCGGTGACGTCATCGCCAGGCGCAGTTTCTAGTTCGCACTACGTGGCCTAACCAAGAGTTTAAAGAACTCCGCTGTTAAGAAAGAAAAAACAAAGAACTATTCGCGGACATAATTTTTTTCGTTTTTTTTGGTTATTGCATCACGTCAAAAGGAGGCGGTGTTCTATTAGTCAAATATGAAACATTTTCATTCCAGTGTATTCAACTTTTCAGCGAACTTTAGATTACCCGGGCCCTTGTTCAAGCTATAAAGATAAAAAAAAAAATAGGAGTGACTTTGCTCTCGCAAACACCAATGACCAGCGGAGCTGAGGGGAATCCTCCGCAAAGCTGCGTAAAGCTAGGCGAAGCGTGTGGTTTAGCAAAGCATGATCAAAGCTAAGGAAGGTTTACTGAAGTTAAGCATTGCTTGGCTATCGTTTTTCTGGGCTATCAGTATTGCTGGGGTATCTCTTAGCTATTGCTTGGCTATCAATATTGCTTGGCTAAATTCACGCCTAATTTCTTGTGCCGCATATACGTGCTAATGCAAAGAGAGACAATTAAAGAACTGTGAAGTCTTCAAACTGTTTTTAAATACAGTCTTTCTTGGGCTACCTGCACGCGAAAAACTTAGTCTATCTGACTGTCACTCGACTCAACTGCCCAGCCAAAAGCAAGCATGAGTAGAGAAGGTGCAGAGAGAGAGAGAGAGACAGACAGAGAGCGAAAGTAATAAATAAATAAACTTCCTTGGCGAGGCGGGATTCGAGCCAGGGCACCCACGGCCCGAAGGCGAGCGTCATAACCACTAGGCTATACACCATTTTTTTTCTGTATTGTCTCATTTGCAGAATTCACTCATTTATCAACCCCTGAGTTCAATGAACTAGCACCTTAAAAGCATTTGTAACGTTTACCAACCAGCATGATTGCAATCACATCAAAATTCTCTTAATTTTGTCAAGGGTTCTAACCTCGACAACCATTCCGGAGGGCATTCATGCGCTTTTTGCACCTCCAGAAAGACGTTTGTACTCTCTTGGAAGCACATTCGCGCAGGTCGTGCGTCTGAGTCATAGTAATACCCAGCCATTCTGGAGCGCCAGAGGCTGTGAAGGCCAACGAGCATTACCAGATCAAAGGGAAGCCCATCGTCGTTCTCTATCTGATACTGTGGGATCTAGTGGGAGTTGTTTTTTAACTGTCCTTTGTAAGACATCCCAAAAGAACATTCCTTCCCAACAATGCAGGCAAACGTGGTCAATTCTCTCGAGTTGTTCACAGATTAAGCAATGAGTTCCCCACGGTACAAGAAAACCCTGTTCTTTCAGAACTGCCTTTACTCAAAGCGTTCCTGTATGAACTTTGAAAAAAAAAGAAAGTTTTTACCCCTGGTGGAATTTGCATACACTTTCCCCTTTTTAGTACATTCTCGCCCGGGCTACCTCTGTAAAAGGATCTGTATAAAGGAGCCGGAAATTTAGTATCACACAGATCCCTACATAACTTTTTTCTTTGGACAGAACTGAGATAATCTTTTGAAAAACGTATGCTCAAGAAGCGCACAATGGAGACAACCTCCTTAAAAAAACGCCGTAAGCGTTCCGGGAATACTGTTTGTGGCAAGAATAAAATCTAGTAGCGCTTTGCTCATTATCATCTGACACACAGTCCACAAGAAAGGGTCCCTGACGTGCCGAAAAATATACATGAAAATACATTTGAAAGCACAAGCTGCAGTAAAAAACAGGTACGTTCATACTTTTGTTCCATTGTGTGCTAGAAAAGGGTTAAGTAACTGCAAATGATATCGACTATACTGTTTGCAAATTATTTATAACTTTTTTCTGGATTATCAGTGCATTTGTGTGACTGCTAAATGTTTTGTACTTGTAATTTGCATATGCGTTTGCTTTATGCATTGTAGTTTTAAGTGTATTTGTGTGAGTTATGTATATGTTGTATTATGTATTGTATTCTGCTTCTTTACATTTTTTAATTAATTTTTTTAATTATGTACATACTGCAGACCATGGTTAGGTCCAGGCAGGAAGGGCACAGTTATACAAGGGCAAAATCTATGGAATCTATGATCGCTCCACTTTTACCTTCATCACGGCGTATCTATAACCTCGACCTGTGGACCTTGTACAGCTACTGCCATGTAACCGTCACCAGAGCCCTGTCAAGCCGTTTATACGGCTTTTAGCCCAGCAGACCCTCCAACGTATTGTCTGCTAAATAAATTTGAATTGAAAATTTGAAATTTTAAAGAAAAGAAAATTCCTTACACTTTTTTCCGACAGAGTTCATAATAAAATAGATGTACGCTTACACTCTGTTTAGGATTTGAAAAGTGTTATTCCACTCGGCGACGCTGCCGGCAGGCCACTTTACTAATTTCATTTAATATGACATCATGCACCTTCAGAGGACGCCATGCCGAAGATGTCATAATAGCAAATCTTCCTCACGTTGCTGTTGCGAGAGTTTTGAAATGTTTGAATTTGCTTGTATAAGTATAGAAGGCGTCAGTTAAAGTGACATGAAGTGGTTTACGCGATGCTGTCGACTGTACGAAATACAAGCCGGAGCGAAATATGCGTGCTGCGTTTAAAGCTTCAGATGTGAGCCTCACCTCACTCAAACGCGGACACTATTCTCAACAAAAGAAGTCTCTTGTATTTGCAAGTCAGAAAACCCAAGAAATTTCGTTCAGTAGAAAACCGTACATCTGCGAGTTGATATTTTATTGCCTAGTGAATCTTCGCAATGCACATACACATTTCGTGCAATTTTAGTAGGGCATCTGAGATTAGTGACGGCTCATATTACTTGTCGCACGTGGTGTCAGCCGAATAACATGCATTTTAGTCGTAGAGTTCCATTAGTTCAGCAGTGCTCTTCTATTGGTTCAACGTATACATTCAGACCACTTTAGTTTAGCGAAAAATGACTAGCAGTACAAAATGAAGTCAGCCCAACTTTGCGGTGACAGGACTTTTACTGTGATATGTTCCTGTAAATGCGTTTGTACATAAAAGGCCCTGCCCTCTCTATTTCGCCCTTTTAGTCAAATGCATTGCCAAATATAGAATAAAAGAATAAGTAAACAAACCTGCAATGGTGGTTTTTCTGGCGACAGAATTGTGGTTCCCAGAAAGTTAATTTTGGCAGATTGACGTTTTCTAATTCTACAGGCTAGGGAAGCTTAAAGCACTAGTAAGTGTTGGTGATAACGCCTGCTCAGTGGTGACAAGTTGGTGCTGCCATTGCATTTTTAGACAGTGATAGCTTGTAAACACAATTCTCGTTTTGTCAAACATGTTGCAAACACACTGGATCGTACGCCCCATCAGAAATGAAAGAGGCAGCAACAATGCGATATGTTTTCACGAAAGTATATTTAAATGTTAACATTCTTCGCATTTCATTGCTGCTTTGTATGCCTTCCGTGCAACCATCAACGGCTATCCCAAAATAAAGCATTTCACTTCTATATACATCCCCGTCGTGACATCTTCTTTTGCAAGAACGATATCCAAGAGTATTATACAGCGTGGTTGGCGTGCAATCAATTCTCCAACAATTTGATCCAAATTTTCTCAATTAGATCTGGCAAGCCCGGGCTTCTCATCGATGGCTGGTGTGGATGCTCCGACAGGTTTCGCAGGTAAATCATGGCGTTCGTATATTTAGTTGTCACAATTTTGTTGTCTCCACGGGCCGTCGTTGTACTTGCATACATGGTTAATGGTCTTCCATGTTTCTTGCGTATCTTGTTCTGCGCGCTTGCGTGCGCCAGGCCAACCTTCAGAGAGTCGAGTGCTTTCACCGTCACAGGTTGTCATCGACACCCCAATCGTGACACAATCTCACCCATTTCGGTGTCAAGACACTCTATTCGTCACAAGCATGCGATTATTCCCACAACTCTCTTGTTGCTAGATAACTTACGGTCACCTCCCTCAGCAGATCAATTTGATACGCTCTCCCCTATTGACACTCGATGGGCCCTGCCCTCTCACTATAGATACTTCAGCGGTATATGTGTGTTAATTGACATCTCTCTTCTAAAAGCTATGTTAAACGAACTAGCCCGGCATTAAGTACTTTCACTATCCTTCACGATGGTGATGGGAACCCAGAGGCACCTTGTGTGCGGGCAGGGTTTTGATGTTACTGCACGCAGTAAGTCGATTATGTAAAAAAAAAACATTCCACTGAATTTACTCACGTTATAAGCAATCATTATTAGATAATTGAGAAAACTTTTAATATTTCAACGCTTCGAGTCAAGGCAATGTAGCCTAAGGCGTATAACCTGCACTAAGGAATAGACTGCAAATGTAGACCAAGAGGGCTTCGTAAAGCAGTCCAGCAGCATATCGCTACGTAAGATACTTAAAGAATGAGCAGTTATAGAACACAGTCAGCAAAAACTAAATAATTGCAGATGAAGACCCCAAATTTTTTGTATTCCTTCCGGCTTTTCTTTTTTTTTATATGTTGGATGTTCATGAACCGGCTTTATAATTCCAGCGGAAGGTATTGAACCAGGAATAGGAAAATAAGTACCTGCAAAAGAGATTATATTGTTTGCATTTTATTCTCTCTCTTATTTTGCACAATGCTTCCATTTACTGTTCATCATTCGTCTGTTTGACACAACTTTTCTTTCAAACGATCCCTACGTGATGCAAGTAATATGGAAATAAAACGATAATCATCTTGTGATCATGCTATTCGAATATATACACATCTAACATATAAACAGGAAAGCCCTTAAAAATTAGGGTAGTTGCGCCATAATTTAGCTAAGACCTCTCGCGATACTAAACTGTTATTATATCAAACGTTAATTCGCCCTGTTGTAGAATATGCATCTGTTGTATGGTTTCCCTACAAACTCTGTGAAATAATTTCGCTCAATAATGTTCAACGTATGTCTATCTGTTTCATTTGGCAAAATTACAGCCGCAATTTCTCGCGAGCACAGGCTCAACAATCTTTGAACATCGAGCCATTATTCTCCCTGTATGGCATCGAAGCCTTAAAACTTTTATATGCAATTAATAACTCCACCTGTGGTCTTTCTCATTGTAACTACATCACATTTACAAACACAAGTTGTACCCGTAGCTCCCACGCCTTGAACATATCACCTATCTTTGCCCGTACTAACACATTCAAATACAGTTTTTTTTCCCACGTACAATGGAGCTATGAAATTCTCTACCCGGCGACATTCGTTCACTATCACTAAAGATTTTATACCTACCACCAGTAAGCACCTCGCTAACTTGTAAAGCGCTTCCTTTCTTCATTTTTTGTGTATGTGTATGTTTTTATTGTCTAGTAATGTATAATGTTCCCACTCCTGCTATAGCCCTATGTTGGGCTGCAGTATATGTAAATAAATAAATGAATAAATAAAATTTGCGTAGATGACAATCAGCTTTATATTCCAAAAACAGCGCTAACGGAATGACAATACATTCAAAGCGAACGACACACTGGCAAATTTTGTATTACAATATCGCCACGATTGTCTTTCCCGCATTCAAAAAAATATGCTTACGCTGAAATTGTTCGTCAGAGCACATTTCAGCCAACGCATATGCTGGACATATTACTACCGAAGGAGTCAAACCAACGGCAAGGATCTTGCAAGAAGGAAAACCTTCTTAAATTCATCTCCTGGGCTCGTATTCGCAAAATTCTCTTACACTAGAATTGTTTGTAAGAGAATATTTCAGCCAATCATGAATTCGGACGTATCATTAGCGAAGGCCAATGACAAGTAGCACATACAAAAGAAAAGCTTCGGGAATTCGGCCTCTGAATTTGCAGCCACTGTGTTATCTGTCTTCATTATTTTAACTGGCTTTTGCGCTGATATCAGAAGCCTTTTCATAGTTGTCTTGTGCGGCGTTTTATGCGGAAAGAGAAAAATCAAGGAGCGGACAAACAAAATTATGTTAGCGCTTTCGTATCTTCGTATGTCGTTCTGTGGCCCGTATTTACAAAAATCGTTTCTGCTAGAACTCTTTTGTAAGGAAACATTTGTGCTACTTATGATGCTGGACATAACACTAAAGCAGGCGGCTGGTGAATGACAAAGAGCATTTAAAAAGGGGAAGCTTGGTAATTAAGCTACTTTAATTTTGGTATGTCATGTCGTCTAAGACGAAGTGCAACACAGCTCCATACGAGCATCAACTAGAATAATTTGTTGAGTAGCTGATTGGAAGTGCACGCGCAACAGTGTAAATAAGTGCAATTCTCCCCTTGTAAGTGGGAGCTTTACTCCAAGTGCGTGAGGCTCAACGCGATGGCATGACTTTCATTACATTTTCTTTTACAAGTAAGAACATTGATTCAGGCCATCCTATCAACTTTTCTCTTGTATTATATATATATACAGGGCGTCCCAGCTATCATGCAGCACGATTTAAAGAAGGAGGTACGGCGTTACGCGCAGCAAACCTAGTGCGTATTGTTTCCAGTATAATGGCGTAGCCGCCAGTAATTGTTTCGTTACTGAGATTTATTTAGGTAATTGTTATTAATTATCTAACTCGAGAACTACTGTCTTAATTATGAAAGTGTGAAATACAAAGTTGTAGAGCGACATGAAAAACTCCCGATGCAGCTTTCTGTTGCTCAATACGTGCTACATAAAAGTGTTTTTCCGAGTGTGAAAGAATCCCGCGAATACACGCAGAATTGCCGCGCCACTGGCCCATCGCGGCACTTTACGTGTATTTGCGGGCTTCTTTCACGCTCGGTAAAATACTTTTATGTAGCACGTATTGAGCAACAGAAAGCTGCATCGAGAGTTTTACATGTCGTTCTACAACTTCGTATTTCACACTTTCATTATTAAGACAGTAGTTCTCGAGTTAGATAACTAATAACAATTACCTAAATAAATCTCAGTAACGAAAAAATTACTGGCGGCTACTCCATTATACTGGAAACAGTATGCACTAGGTTTGCTTCGCGTAACGCCGTTCCTCCTTCTTTAAATCGTGCTGCATGATAGCTGGGACGCCCTGTATATATCTTCAGCTAATGGCTGAACATTCCTTTTTGGAATACTCTTTGATGGCACACCTCACACATGTCGCAAAAATTGTCATTCTAAAGGGCATCTAGGAAAACGCCCTTTAGAAATTGCAAATCATGCTGGCTCAACACAAAAACCATACGCAAAATTGGTGTAGTGTGGAGTAACACTGGCATGGGATAAATGGAGGGTAATGATGAGATCGAAGCAACAGCGTCAGCGTTGGTCAACGTTCAAAGCAAGTTAGGCCGATCTAAGCTTCAATGAAATCGTTCGTTGAAATGTGTAGCGAAGCTTTCTTCATTGGTGCCTATTTGATGCAATGCAAAGACTCGTTTGGTTTGGTTTGGTTTGGTGACCTTTTATGTAGAAGTCAGAGTGGGGACATGCCCGTTATCGGAGATTGGCCATGAACGGGCACACACCCACTGGCACGTACTGAGTGGCTAAATAAAAGAAAATAAATTAACTAACAAAGTCTGGTAAATATAATTTGCCCTCCTGTGAACTGAGCTGTGTGCTTTAGATATGCGTATGAGCCGACATTATATGATCAGGCTTTGTGTAGGAAGTTGTTCTTTACAAAGGTTCTAAGGCCTGCTCAATAGTAGTTTCATTCGACGCCTAGTATAGCGCGTAGTACAACCCAGTGTACCGATTTGGCAGCAAACGAGCAGAATCTGACAAAACAGCAAGTGCGGGGAACAGCTAAAAAAAAGCTCTCACTTTAAAACAACATGACGAGTGCAGCGACTATCATTTGCAATGGTAAACACGATAAACTGAATACCTTGCAAATTTAAATTAGGCTCGGTACAATGTTGTTCAGGCGTAAGGAGTGATGGCTGATGCAGGCATTAGTAAAAAAAATTGCTTCATAATAGGCGATATGCTAAGATACAGTGGCGAATGGTTCTACACTAAAACGGGGGATTGAACACTTTGAGAAAAGACGAAAGAAACTTTTAGGACTGCTACAAGCATTTTACCTATGCAATGGTCCCATTGAAAAGTTCCAAACGCTCCAACTTTGCAATGTGGACAAAAGAGCTTATTGCAAAGCGCCTCACTCTGTCCCTTCCGCGTTAAACTTTAGGAATTGCCAGCGTTCGCCGTTGTATTGTATAGTTCTTAGGCATACCTTTTTCAAATTTTTCTTCCTATAAGGAAGAAAAATTTTTGTTCGTATTGGTTGAATAGCTCACTGGTGAAAACATACAGGTTCCTGCAATAAGGCTATAGAAGATATTCAAGTATTAAGTTCGAGCTTCAGGAAACCATGATCATGAGCTTTCTGTTTAGTTAATTTGCACACAAAAGAAACAAAAACAAAGAACAAAAAACAAGGTAAGTACGACAGACGCAGACAGTCAGTCAATATGGCATACTAACAAGCCT
This sequence comes from Dermacentor silvarum, assembly GCF_013339745.2. Classification (NCBI taxonomy): domain Eukaryota; kingdom Metazoa; phylum Arthropoda; class Arachnida; order Ixodida; family Ixodidae; genus Dermacentor; species Dermacentor silvarum. The sequence goes on along the minus strand of NC_051161.1, from coordinate 102,926,457 downwards.
GAACTTAAACTCCACTGACCTCCAATTGGGAGTTGGCAGTGTAACTTTCAAAGTTTACATTACCAGCTTCTTTCAACCTTTCTGCATGGAATGAAGCATAGACGTCGCATTCTGCAGTACGGCATCGATTGATCAGAAGATCAATATTATGAGTGGCCTCCAACTTGAATGTATAGTCTATACTAAGTCTAAACGATGATAAAGCAACTTGCGCAAGCGTCTCTTGGCTTATAGTCAATTTCGTCATATTGGTAAAATATTGTTATGGAACGAATTGTGGAATCAATGGAATAAATAAAAAAAGCAAAGTGAGTGAGTTTCTGGCAACGATGTGTATACCATTTCTTTTATGGATCTGCCCGCTCTGCGACAGAAGAAATAAAAGTGGTTCGCCGGAAACGAAACCCGAGTCGTAGCGACTGTCAGGTTCTACTGTCGAAAGCGAAAGCCGTCGCAAAACACCTGCATTGGAACAAAATCACCAACCTTCTTCGGCCAGCGCCTTCATCTGCTGCCGTGAAACTCTCGATGGAGGCTTCCGGAACGACGATTTGATAGAAAAAAAAATCCTAAAGCCAATATTACGCGAGGAGGTTTCGGCCGTGGAAGCAATGAGAAATAAAAGTTTCCTGCCGCAAACAAGACAAACTTGAGAAACAAACAGCGAGGTCATCCACTTCGGGGCGCGTTCAAGCTCACCGGACTTTCTCGCCATTTCGAGAACGCTTGGCGATAATGAAGTTTAGTGCCAGCGTGGGACGCATTTCACTCAACTGCGGGGAGGATTCGCTCAGGAGGAACTTGAAGCAAAGGAACTGCGCAAGCGCACTGAGATGCTGCGCTTGCGAGTTTTATCGCTGAAGTCCATGCCTTCCCAGGTTTCTTTTCGGCGTTTACTGAAGCTTCACCCACGCGACGCTTCTCTCGCTTATCTTGGTTAAGCTTTGGGGGTCGTAATTTTCTGAAAGAAGCGTCTTTCGTATCGATCATGTCCGCTGTAAGCTGCTACACTTTTATGTCAAATTGTATCGATGTATTTTATTGTGATGCCATATTTGCCGTATCGCAGACACTTTGTGATAGGTAGGTAGGTGAAGGGTTCCTGTTTCGCCTTATGTAATGTTTCTTCAATGAAAATGAAATTCAATTATCATATTTGTGCGAATTATATAAAAATTTGAGAACTGTGTCTTGGTCCCTTTCCGTTGTTTCTGCAGCTTTCACTCCTGTAAAAACAATGACAGTGAGGATAGAGTCGTATAAAATACGTTTCCAACTACAACTATACTGTGCAGGATAACACCCAATAACCAAGATTTTGCTTGCATATCTGTATGTGTCAGCGATTTAAGTATATCCACCTCTACTAGCAGCGCACACTGCAGCATTTAAGGGAATGGTAAATGATTTGAGTGTACCGCCTGCATTGTTTCTTTCCGATACGCGAAGCACCCACCTTTACGTATACATATATAGGCTTTTGGAAACAGAACTTACTGATGTGTTCATATACATTTCAACCTTTCTTCAAGTGCTTGAGCTATGTTAAGCCGTAAAAATCTCACAGTTAAGCCATAAGGGCAAAACAGTGAATTCGATAGCAACATGTTACTCGTAGAATATTGCTACATGCATATTGCGTGTTTCTTGTGGACGATGCGCGCAGGTGCCCCGACGAAGAAGACGAACTGCTCCTTGCTCGCGAGCGGTCGGCTGAACTGGCCAGCGCTGCATTTGCTTTATGTAAATATACATTGTAAATAGTCTGCAGTGCATAATCCTTCGTTCGCGTAACATTTTGGTGGAGGGTGCCGTTTCCCGTCCTCGCCACGGAGCTCCGCAGCGGCCGCACTGTCCAGCTTTCCACCATGGCTCCCGCTGACGACACCTCGTCTGCTTCTCCTGCGACTCCAACAACAACGTACGTCGCGGTTGCCACTCCCCGCGATCCTGGCATATTCTCCGGCAAAGATAATGTGGACGTTAACGACTGGCTCATCTTGTTCTATCGTGTTAGCCGAAACAACCACTGAGACTCTACCATAATACTCGCGAATGTCCTCTTCTACTTGGGCGGAACACCTCGTGTCTGGTTCCGGACACACGAGGGTGAGATCTCTAGCTCGGATGCTTTCAAGGAAAAGCTCCGCGACCTCTTTGGAAATCCGACCAGTCGGCAGGTGGCTGCAAGAAAAGAGCTTGCTACCCGAGCACAGCCTTCCTCTGAATCGTATGTCTAGTACCTAGAAGACGTGCTCGCTCTTTGCCGGGAAGTCGAGGAGAACATGGTCGAGGTTGACTAAGTAGGCCACGTTCTCAACAGGATCGCGGACGACGCGTTCCTGTGGAACTGATGCGGAAAAGCCACCGCGTCGCCGCGTCATTCCATAGTTCTCCCGTCTCCTTAACACGGCTGCGACGTCGTCGTGCGTCGACCTTACCGTTTCACCCCCCTTCAACGAGAACGTCACACGTATTGTTCGCCGCGAGCTCGAGGCGGCAAGTCCTGCCCCGTTCCATCCACGCCCACTTGAAACCACCATTGACCAACCAGCTCCAGCGATCTCCCTCATTCAGGTAGATGTGCGGCAAGAATTTGCCAACCTCGCTTTTCCTGCTGTCTGCTCAGTCTCCCGGCCTGCCGCCCGACTGGTGCCCACAGCTGCGCGTCGCAGCGATCTGTATTTCCCTTCCAGATACCGCAATCCTACAGAGTGGAGAACTCCGGACGACAAGTCAATCTGCTTCCGTTGCCTCCGAATTGGCCACGTCACTCGCCGTGGCCGTACGACCTCGACGCCCCCGTATTCAAGCTACTTTCCCCTGTCTCTTCGCCCATATGCCGACCCTCGCCGCTACTCGCCTCGCCGTATGCCTGCTACCTCTGATGTATCCGTCGATGACAGTCGTTCCGCTCGCCCGTCGTCTCCTCAGCGCCGTCCGTCTCCGTCGCCCCAGTCACGCCGCTATTCGTCGCCGACCAATTATGGCCCCTCCCGGACGGAAACCTAGACCGTGCAGCTCCTGGGGCTAGTTCGGCATTATCTTCATCGTGTCCAAATCCTCCTTCGACGCTCCCAACAAACCAGAACTTACTTGATGCTCACGTGGAAGGTGTCTCTTTGACGGTGTTAATCGATGCTGGAGCCCAGGTGTCCATAATGAGTTCTAACCTCCGTCGTCGACTGAAGAAGGTTCTCACGCCTGGTACTACACGAGCCGTACGCGTCGCCGATTGCAGCACTGTTGCCGTCATTAGAATGTGTACTTCCCGTATAAGTATCACCGACCACCACGTTCAAGTTCTTTTTACAGTGCTGACCAATTGTCCCCATGACCTAATCCTTGGACTAGAATTTCTTACGGCGCATTCAGCTTTGATCGACTGTTCTCCGGGTACTCATTGCCTCGAACTTTCTCTACTTGCGCATATTCGTGCCGAAGGGCCCAACAACGTTCATATGACCGCCTTTTTCGTATGACCGCCGATTACGCATGCAATCGCCTCAGTCAGTACCAGTGCCTTATCTGCCCCGAATTCACCTGACGTTGTGTATCTCGCACGCCTGAAACCGTACTACCCTCCTGTTACCACCGATACTTAGGCGCACCGGGACGGTGCTTCTGCCGGCGGGGATAATGCTACATGCATATTGCGTGTTTCTTGTGAACGATGCGCGCGGGCGCCCAGACGAAGAAGACGAACTGCTCTTTGCTCGCGAGCTGTCGGCTGAACTGGCCAGCGCTGCATTTGCCTTATCTAAATATACATTGTAAATAGATTACAGTGTATAATCCTTCGTTCGCGTAAGAATATTACACGAAGTGCAAGACTCCTAGCTCTCGTGGCAGTACGAGTTAAAGTAAACGTAATCTGACGAATTAAAAACAAGCTGATGTGCTAAGGGTCCTCTGTTTGAATCCAGCCATCGAATAGTTTTATTTCTGTTTATTATTTAAATCTAACGACTTTCTTAGCAACTTCACCACTACTTTTCCGCATCGGCTACGTTTCAAACATCTTTCCTGGGCCGATCCCCGAAATACTTTGCAGCCACGCCAATGAAATTACATAATTTTCAGGTTTCTGCTCTGTTATTGTTTAACTCTGAGAAGATTTGAGATAAAAGACACGCGCTCTCGATGTTTAGTTTCATGGCATTTGTTTGTGGGCTGTGATTCTCGAAGTACTGAGGCATAATTTTGTCAAGAATGAAAGACTTGGGCTCGGCAACTTCAGTGATATAATGTTGTGCTAATATAATCCGCATATATACCGCTTATCATATAGCATGGCAATGAATATAGCATACATATACCTAAATATATACGAAATTTCACAGCGACGGCCAGAACTCGCTTGTAGTGTCCATATAATTGCTATCGCAATAATAAAGGTACTGCAGTCATGCGTTGAAGTGGAGTTGATTCCTTTAACAAAACTGCGAGTATCAATTATTTCAGCATCTCGCGATTCGGTGTTGGAATTTTGTACCACTGTGGGCGAACGTGCGATAAGTTTGTTGCAGTACATGCGGCATTAATGTTTCAGATGCAAGTTAATACGAGACCGAACTTCTGGAATATGTGACGCACACACTCCTGAAGACCGTACACGCATCGTTCCTCAAACATATAGTTTTTCTCCAAACACTATCGTTATTTGTTATTTGAATTAAATTCTGGGGTTTTACGTGCCAAAACCATCATTTGATTCTGAGGCACGCTGTACACGAGGATTGCGGGTTAGTTTTCGCCAACCGGGTGTTATAATAACGTGCACCTAATGCACGGTGCACGGGAGTTTTTGCATATAACCCCTATACGGCCGCCACGGTTGGGACGCCCACGGGCTTAGTAGCGTAACGCCATAACTACTGTGCCACTACGGAAGGTATTTTGGTATCGACGCCGGTGCAGTAATTAAATGCTCAATAAAGAGCCCAAGCAGTCATTCCGAAATTTCCTCGTGCGATAGCTACATTCTAGACTTGTAATATCACCGAGGGTCAGACGGTTTTTTAACTGCGAAGCTGTTTAAGCCAGCCGTAATTTGTGGTTCGTATCAAGAAACTGCCGCTCCCTAGTCATGGCAACCAGGAGGACGGAGGAGGGCAGCGCGGCGCATGCGCACGCGGTTTCGCTCCTTGCCAGCTCCCTCCTTTCCCGACCCCCGCCCCTCTTCTCTCCGCGGCGCGCTGAGCGAGGAGAAAAAGAAAGGCGAAAGCTTGCACTAGGCCACGCAAAGCTCAGGACACAGTGAAGCTGGCCGATTGATATCGAGCGGCTAGCCTCCAACGCGTTCGGCGTCAGCAAGCAACAGCGTTCTTGCAACTGTGCCAACCTTGGTTAGTCTGTCTGCGTTTGTGGCATGCCAGGAACGCTGTCGCTCGTAGGCACCGACGCGTCCAGCGCTACTCACGCGAAATGTCACGAAAGGAAGGTACCTCCGAAAATGATCGCTCGAGAACACCTTCCCCCCTACATGCGTAGTTAAGTTAAACCAAGTTAACACCTAGCAGTAGCAGCCAGTACGACTTGAGGATCGACAGTTTCGCTATCCCTAACTTTGCACGACTGAGTGCAAACTGGCGCGTTTTTTTTTTACAGCGTAAGCTGTTATATGCTCATTCCTAGAGCCGTTTTGGTTCGCGTTGGTGTCCGCTGCCGATTCCGCCACCGCCGCCTGTGACCGTCACCGCTATCGCCGGAAATGCGAAAAAAGGACCAGTTCCCGCAGGGATTGAGCCCGCGCCCGCTGCGTGAGAATCACATGCTCTACCACTGAGCCACGAAAGCGCTTGCTACCAGGCAGTAGAAAAATGCCCTATAAACGCTCCCTAGGCAGGCACGCAGGCGCAAACAACGGGATACGGTTAAGACGAGGGGCGCAATTAAAGTGATCCCGAGCCTCCGCCAGTATGGTAGTGCCTTCTAGTTAAGGCGCCTGCAAACGCATCGTGTCCGACCTGTAAGCTGCACATAGAAGTTGCATGCTGGATGTAACTGTACCTGGTACTTCGGTACGCGTTATGGCATCTCCTTGCAAGGTACGAACCGCTGCTGAAGAAGCGTATCGTAGAGCTGCGTGCGCGGCTACATCCAGGCATCATCGGGCTCAGCACACTGTTGTGCAGAGAGCATTACTACCGCAGCTCGCCGTCAACGCCGGGCGGACAATTCAGATGGTTCTCGTCAATACGAGGCGAAGAGACTTTGCCGCGAAGACCCTGTTGTGCGTGGTGCCGAAATTGGAGCTACTCTTGAGCCGCTTCACCAACTTACGCTGTGACTGTGCTGCGTGTGCCGCGCAGGCCTGCGACTTTTATGAATACAAAGTCAACAATAATGACTGAAGTGAGCCAAGTATGCATGTGTGTTTGATTGTGAACATTTCTACTGGGATATTATCTTCTATTCCTCTTGCTCCCTTACCCCAGCACAGGTTAGCCAGCCGGTCTGAGGACTGGCTAACCTCCCTGTCTTTCAATCTTTTCCTCCTTCCTTCCTTCCTTTCTACTGGGACAATGATTACAATATGTTGTTACAATTGTAGTAAGGAGGGGTCGATATTATGTATTTTATGTAAGAACATAGGTATAAATTCAAATAAATACAAATTGAAATGAAACATTTTTTCAGTGCGACAGCGCGAACGGAATCAACTCAAATGAATAATTACATTTAAGATATGCCCACTCACTGGAGGACATAAAGACGAGAAATAGCAACAATCATGGCAGCTGTGGCTTCAATGTTACTATTTAGCTGAAGGCTGGTCTCAAGCTTCAAGAGCCACAACTTCAGTGGGAACTTTAAATGTGTGTCAGAGTTAGCTCGTCATATACATTTGATAGACTTCATTCTTGAAATCGCATGCTATCAGAGGTATGGTGTGCTTGGGTTGAGCCAAATACAACGTCAAAATATATCCATCAGGTTTGCGACTACCCTATTAAGTTGAAATTATGGGGTTTTTACGCGCCAAATCCACAATCTTATTATGATTTGTCCTGCAGTGGGCATAAATTTAAGCTGTTGATGATGATGAGGCACGCCGCAGTGAAGGACTCCGGAATAATTTCGACCACCTGGGTTCTTTAGCGGGCGCTAAAATCTATGTACACGGAGGTTTTCGCATTTCACTCCCTTCTAAATGCGGCTGCCGTGGTCGGGACTCGATCCCGCGACCTCGTACTTAGCTGCCAACACCATAGCCACTAAGCAACCACGGTGGGTGCGACTAGCCTAGGTTTCAAGCCTGTGTTGCTGAATGCTACTAAGGTCTATTGAGGACACTCATCGTTCACAAGGTCAGTTGAATGTATATCAATAAATAATTTTCATCTGAACTTGCATTGTAATCCCGTCGACAATGAAGCTATTCTGAGACAGTGTTTCTGGAATTGCATCCTATAATATCGAACGCATTTCACGACTTCGACAAAGTCTTTCAGGTCCGTTTAAATACCAACCTGGAAAGCAAACAATTTCTTTGTATCCATTAGTAGCACACGTTTCTAGTATACATTAACTTTGCATTCAGAGATCTTAGAATAAAAAGTACTCAAAAAGTACGAACTGCCTTATTAACGGATGTTCATGATTTGGTATTCTCGTTGACATTAAGCGGAAAAAGTGGAGCTGGGCAGGCCATGTAATGCGTAGAAGGGATAACCGGTGGACCATTAGGGTTACAGAATGGATACCAAGAGAAGGGAAGCGCAGTCGAGGTCGGCAGAAAAACTAGGTGGGGTGATGAAGTTAGGAAATTTGCAGGCGCAAGTGGGAATCAGCTAGCGCAAGACAGGGGAGGGGTAATTGGAGATCGCAGGGAGAGGCCTTTGTCCTGTAGTGGACATAAATATAGGCTGATGATGATGATGATTTGGTTAACCATATTTGTAAATAACTATGCAGAAAATACTTTGTTAAGTAACAGGGAAAGCACGGATGTATTTCAACAGAGCATAGGTTAGCAGGGTTTTTAATTTTAGCTCTATTGAACACAGTGTCTGTACCAAGGAGGTTGAAAAAAAAAACTTCTTTATCAACCTCCTTGTTGTGTACGCAGTTTTCGTGCTATAGTCGCCTGTTTATTTCTGCCTAAAGAATATTTCCGAGTAGTTTCGTATAAAAAAACACAAATGGGGAACAAGTCATATTGTGTGTTTAGAAAAGCATAAGCAACTGAAATAGATAGATAATCTTTATGATCATACGCACAAAGGTTCATCAAAATGAGAAAAAGAAAACCTGGCAAAAGCACCGGCTGAAAGTTCGACGGTCCGCGTAAAATGTCAAATACAGGATACATTGGTTGGAGAAGAAACACGGATGCTACGCAGAAAAAAAGAAAGAAAAAAAAACGTCGGACCATGCACATATGCATGTGGCTGCTACACTTAAATGTCGAGCCGTTCGTTGGTATACTTCATAAGTCCAAGCTATTTTTGGGGGCACGCAATGTAACCGTAAATGAATGAGATCAGGCAACTCCTCAGTCGGTATTTGCATGCATGCCGGAAAGCAAGAATCAGTTTTGGAAACAAGAACTGCGGATGCGACATGACAAGCGGTCGAGATGTGGCGCGAGCAACCAGCTATAAGAGGATCAAAAAGCAAAAGGCTGTGAACATCGCTGATGCACTGCCGGCTTTTGCTCCAAGTGCTTATTTTTAGGGGCGAAGCTCCTTAGGGTGTGGGTCTGTCCCTCCTCTGTAGTACGTAGTAGTAGTAGTAGTAGTCGTCGTCGCAGTAGGTAGCCACGTCTACTTTTATGAAAAAAAAATTCCGAAAGTTGTGTCCGTAGCGCGGAATCGAACCAGGGACCCCTCGCTTCCGAACGCGCGGCGCTAACCACTACGCGACGAAGCGGACATGGACGCACGCACCACGATGACAATAAATACCCAACATTAACGAAAGACTGCGCGTTTCTAACGCGTTTGTGCTAGCGCGTTACGGCCCGTGTAAGAAGCTGGTGTAAGACGCTGTGGCCTCTCCGCCTTACACCCCGTATTCATAAACGCTCCTCGACTTGAACTTGACTTGCCACCGCCTTGGGCAGCGCGTTCGAAACGCGTTGAAGGCGGTGGCAAGTCAAGTCATAGCCTCCTCTATACTTTTCGAGGAGTGTTTATGAATACGGGGGTTATACTTTCTCAGCAGTCATGTGATGGCGTCGGCAAACGTGGTACACGTTCCGGCATGTATAAACGGCTGCGTAAGACGCTGTGGCCTCTCCCCCTTACTCTCTTAGAGAGTACTGCACGTTTCTAACGCGTTTGTGCTAGCGTCCCCTTAAGCGGGAGATGGTGCAATTATAATGAAGGGCGCTGTTATAAAATAGGAATGACGTCACATATGGCACGTGTCATTGGTGGAAGTCAATCGTTCGATTTAGTGCGGCGAGACTGGGCGAATTACACGGATGATTCACGGTTTACCGATGATTCCCTCCGGAGCTTCGCCCACTCATCATCATTCACCCCGTGGATATGCGGTGTTTTTTTTTTTTTTTCAGCAGTAGGATGCCACTTCAGAATAGAGTACACAAGGCTTCTTTCCTTTGGAGATGGCAGTAAAGCAGCTGCTGGCTTTGCCTCTTTCTCCGCTATAGTCCGACCACCGCGTTCGCCATTTTGTTGCTAAGCGACGAGCGTAGAGGCTGGCTTCCTTCGTGACACTGGCGTGACCACAAAGCATCATGCTCTACCTCCTGGCCAAGAAAGATGGGCGATAGCGAATAATAATGCGCCAACGTGGAAGCCGCAAATACACAGGTACGCGAGGCCACAACGAGAGAAAAGACTGCTGGAAGGTATGATAGAGGTTTTCGGATTAAAAAAAAAAACATGCAACATAACAAGGTCATAGGAAGCAAAGCGACAGAGCAGGCTTAAAGGCAGTGCGGTGAGAGACGAAGTGGTAAGTTTGTACATTTGTCTGTCTTTCCTGTGGCACTATCCGACTACCGTCAGAAGACAGCAGAGACAAAGTCTAGTAAGAAAACTGCCAGCAAAGCAAGCACCGCTAAAATGTAGACACAAAAGATGGTGGAGCCGTTTAAGGACGTTGAAGAGACGTGGCGCCTGACGGGCAGCGAAAATAAATCGGGTCTCCCAGGAGAGCTGGGCCGTAACGCCGTGGCCGCAGCCTTTACTGCCGCCTTTCCTTTCGTGTTCTTGTTTGCGCCGTATGGAACGTTACGCTTTATTGCAAGAGCCGCCACTTTTGTTGGCTGCTTGTAGAGGTTTTGTCTTATTGTGTACTGTTTTTCAGCAGTTATGTCTGTAGCTCATGGTGCGTTCCAATTGTTTTTGCTTAGTCACTGCACCAGCCGTGCGTCAATCCTCAATTATGCAATCAAACGGCATCCTCTGCGCAAGAGATGTGGAAACCCAGCCCAATTAATTTCAACTGCGCCAAAACGCGCAGCATAGTGGAAAATTTTACGTGACTTAATAAAGTACCAAATGAACCCCAATATCTACCGCCTCTCTACATTACCCTGAAGCTTTAAAAAATGTGGGCAGCTGGAGTAATGTGCAATGTGTAAAACTGTGTAAAATGTGTAAATGTGTTCTGGGTATTCGAAACAGCAGATCACGAGATGTATGTGATTTTGAGATTCTCCCTTTTATCTTAGCTTACATATTTAATTGCTGTTTCAAAGATGGTATATTTCTCAACAGTATGCAAAATGCTAGAGTGACTGTAATTTATAAAGCTGGAGATAGAAATAATTTAGCAAATTACAGCCCAATATCTATACTTACAATATTTTCAGAGTGTCTAGAAAAAATAATACATGTACGAATGTCAAATTTTGGCGAAAAGCATCACTTGATAACACTCAGCCAGCATGGTTTTCGAAAATTGCATTCTACTGAAACAGCGCTTTTAAATCAAAAAGAACTTATTCTAAATTATTTTGAACAAAAGGAATTAGCATTGGGTATATATGTGGACTTTTCTAAAGCATTCGATAGGATTAGCCACTATACATTACTCGCCAAACTTCGTTTATATGGTTTCCGAGGCGTGTTCCTTAACCTCATAAGATCATATTTAACATGCCGTCATCAAGACGTAGTGGTCAGTGATCAATATTCGGATAATAAAGCTATTCCCGCAGGTGTTCCTCAGGGAAGCATATTAGGCCCACTACTATTTAACTTATATATTAATGACATTGTTAACATTAGTGATAAACCTACGTTCGTTATATATGCAGGACGGTACGAGCCTATTTGTTAGAGGATCATGCTTATCGGACATTCGAAACCAGGCTGATGATTGTTTACGCTTACTACACCAATGGTCCCTATATATATATATATATATATATATATATATATATATATATATATAAAGAAACTTTATTTGGCTGCAAAATATTTTAAGTATAGCGGTGGTCGGAGCCCCTCAGTCCAGGGCCCCACTGGCCTCTGCCGCCTGCCTGACCTGGCTAATTAAGGACTTTTGTCCTGCCAAGTCGGAACGGGCGAGCTGTGCCTCCCACTGCTCCATTGAGATATTATTAGCTGGCCTATGAGGGTGCTTAGTACACTCCCAGGCTACATGTATTAGTGTAGGTATATGCCACCGCACCAAGGGCACGTGGCCCTATATATAGCGGGTGGGATATATGGCATTTAGCAGTTTTAGATGTGGAATACCCCGGTCTGTATTTTGCGCCAATCGGCGGCCTCTTCCCCGCTAAGTTGTGGGTGAGGCGGCCGGTATTTTCTGCGGACTCCGCGTTGATGGGCAAGGATGTCTTTGACATTTAGATTGATGGGATTTGGTGAGGGACAGTGTGAGGGGTTGGGGTTCGAAGAGGACGCCATCGCTCGGTTAGTAGACGCTCGAGCTAAGGCGTTAGCCTGTTCGTTCCCCTGTACCCCCGCATGTCCCGGGCACCAGAGTAGGCGATGGCGGTGATTGAATGATTTGGGGATTATCGCGAGGCTAGCCGCAGTCACGTGCCCCTTAAGAAACGTGCAACATGTCTCCGGGAGTCAGTGACCAACGACCGAGCCCGTTTCCAAACGCTCCGCCTGAGCGAGCACGATCGCCACTGCTACCATTTCGGCCGAGAGGGGGGGGGGGGGGGAGCCCGCCGTGGTCGACGCGGTAATTTGCTGCTGGCCGATCGCGTTCACGACTGCCAGGGCGTACCTCCTTTGGTAGCGCTGCCCGGTAGCCTCTGCATACGCAGCTGCGTCCGTGTAGTACGTATTGTACCTAGCGTTATTGGAGTACATCGATTGAATATGTTGTGCGCGTGCTTTGCGCCTTTAATTGTTGTACTCGGGATGCATATTCTTGGGAATTGGAGCTACTGTAATTTTGGATCTCACCGAAGGAGGGAGAGGTACGGCCTGTTCGGTGAGATAAATCGGGTATGCTGGGATATTAAGTCGTGCCAATATTGCCCTACCAGTTTTTGTGAAGCTGAGGTGCTCCCTCTGTCGCATCAAAGTGGCCTGCCTCAGTTCGTCGAAAGTATTGTGTGCTCCCAAAGCTAGCATGCGCTCCGTGGAGGTAGATTTAGGCAGGCCCAAAGCCGCCTTGAAAGCTGTTCGAATTATCGTGTTGGCCTGCCTCTCCTTTTCCCTGTTCAGGATTTGGTAGGGCAAGCCATATGTGATTCGAGTAATCACTAAGGCCTGTACGAGCCTTAGGGTATCGATTTCTCGCATTCCCGCCTTTCTATACGTCACTCGACGTATCATTTGGGCTATGTTGTGGGTTGCGGATTTGATGGTTTTGAGCGTCTGTGCTGCTCTCCCGTCGCTCTGAAGCCACAAACCCAGGACTCGCATCGTAGGTACCTCTCGGACCATTTGGCCCTCAACCACAATGTTAATCGACCCTCGGGATTTGTAGCCTTGCGCGTGTATCCGGATGACCTCGGATTTTTCGGCCGTGCCCTTCAGCCCGCTCGTTCGGGAAAATTTCTCCACCGCTAATACCGCGGTTTGGAGCGTGTATTCTTTATCCCCTAGGGAACCTCTGCTCGCCCACAGCGTGATATCGTCTGCGTAAAGCATGTAACCTAGGCCGGGTATCCAATCGAGATCGCGCGCGAGGCGAGACATTGTATCCTTTCCTTGGTATTTTAAATATCTGCGATGTGATTTGGCCAATACTGATGCTGGCCTCGCGGTTGGAAAGAAACGCCCTTATGTAATTGTAGGTGCACTCACCACAACCCGAGAGTTCGAGTTCCTCGAGTATTGCGCCGTGAGAGACATTGTCGAAGGCTCCTTTGAGGTCTACTGCTAGGACTGGTCTCTCGTCACCGTACGGCATATTGGTTAGAATTTCGTCCCTAAGTAGGAAGAACGCCGTCTTGACACGATAAACCTGTGCGAAATCATATCATGGTGTCTTGGAACCAGCTCCGCTCTTCCAGGTATCGCTGTAGTCTGCTTTGGATCACCCTCTCATAGAGCTTACCGAGGCAGGACGTGAGCGATACCGGCCGAAGTGTATCGATCGAGGGATTCTTTTTTGGTTTGGGGATCATGATTATTTTAGCCAATTTCCATTATTGGGGCAAATCTCCCTTGGCCCAGTACTCGCTATTGAAAATGTTTGTTATTTCCGCTAGGAGCCGCCGAATCCATGTTTCGAATCATTGAATTTGTGATCGTGTCTGGGCCCGGTGCCAAGTTTTTCTTCTGTAACTTCCCTTCTCATGATCAGGGTCCCCTGTGAGTAATTGCACCTGCAACGGCTTTCGCTTATGCATAGCCTGTGAATTTTCACAAATAAAAAGAAGAGAGAGAGAGAATAGTAGTGTACTATTGTATATACTGAGACCCTCGGCAATACTAATTTTTGAACTATGAATATTGAATTCTCGCTCTAAGGTATTGCAGGCTCGAGACATTCTGTAATGAAACACTGATCTAGTTTAGAGTCTTTAGTGGGAATTGATTCCTTTACCGCGTTGACGTCTAGAACGCGGTATGGCACCTGTCTTTTTTCATGGACGTAATTTGGCAAACACGTAAGCGCCAAAGCCACGTTGCGATTTGGCGTCATGCTCCACTATAGTAGCAGCAAAGTAGCCGAAAAAAAAACCTAATGGATAACAAATAGAAAGGGTTTCCAATTCGCCACATTGCGGTCCCGGACTCTTAGGAGATGTCACAGACGCAGAGCCGTTTATAGATGGATCGCTTATCCTGAAGAGGAAAGCATAGGACCACCGCAATAAATTGATTTCCCCCGTCTGTGTAAACCATGACCAAACCACAAAATGACACCTTTGCGTGGGATGTCCTGGCGGCGGGAAATCGGGCACGAGGGCCGAATGACCCCCTATATATTCCGACTTGGCGCACTCCGAGCATTTTGCCATTTCCTTTCTCTATACAGCGGGTCTTGCGTCAGCTGCAGGGCGTTTACTGCGTCGCGAAGACGATCCCTGACGACCGCGTAAATCCATTAGTTCTGTATGGAGCGGTGAGGATCTGCGCTGAGTACCAAGGCCCCTTTTCATCGTCTAATAGAACACCTAGTATAGATGATGGTGAGGTACTCCCTGCCACATAGTTGCCGCCAAAGACTATCAAGCTGTGGCGAATGAGCGCCGCCTATTACGGCAATACCATGGAAGGGAAGGGTAACAGGGTGAGAAGGAAGCATGTAGGGATGAAGAGTTGGCTAAGTCATGTGCATTTATAGATCCCCATAACAGGGTGCTAGGAAATGATTGGAGAACTATCTCACTTGGAAGCAGAGCGACAACGAAAGCATCGAACTGGGAAAACCTGCGTACCTAATGTTTTCGGAAATTTGAGAATAAGTTTGAGGACAGCCGACTGCCGGCAGCAAAGCCTGTCTTGTTCTTCAAGAGTAGGGTTGTTTGAGTGGTAGTTGTTTGGACCGAAGTGAATGTCAAATGCTATACGAGTCGCTCTCAACAAATGGCCTTTTTCGCCATTAATATATAAGTTAGTAAGTAAAATATAGGTTAGCAAGTTACTGCCGCAGCTGTACAGATTATGAAGCACCATTTAATAAAAGAACAGTAAAAAACAAAACAAGAACAAATAGAGCATTAGAAAATGATACGTTGCTTATTCGCTTAATAAGTACTCATCAGCGTGTACGAGCTCATAAATCATTAGGATAATGTTTAGAAAGGCACTCTAGTTAGCCAGTAAGATTCTTTGTATACCGCCGGCATTAAATAAGAAATTCGTGGCATCTGCGCCGAAGGAAGAGCAAAGACATAATTTTTTTCAGTAGTTGTAATTGTTGCGGCAGATCAGTGTTTATCAAACTTTTGCAGTACGTGGCCCGTTTTAGCAGTACCAAATCTACGATATACCCCACCTTTTTAAGCCTTCTGAATATTGACTTTTTTCCTAACGCCAATATTTTTATAGCATAATTTATTTAAAAGAATTTAATCACCGCCGGAAACCTACCAAAAATGCTGGTTGGTATTGTTTTAGCAACGATGTATTTATTCATGTATTCTATTGTAAAGGACATATTTGCTTTCTTGGTACAAGCATATAAATACGTGGTTCTGTGTAGTTCAGGCACATCGCATGTATGCTTTAGCATGCAACCTGTTTCTGTCCTCTGATTTGATTTCTAGGAGAGTTGAGAAACCACTTTCAACGGCGGTAAGTTGGTGGTAAACGAAGCTGAATTTGCTGGTCTTAGGGAAAGCGAAAAGCATTTTCGCATAGCAGTTAGAGTTGCTCCACTGTTATTGTTCCTTGAACTCCTCTTCGGCTAAGGTGTTCATGAGTTCCAAAAATTCCTCTTGGTTGTCGTCAGGAAGGACGCCTACAGCACATGGGAAAGGATTGCGGGCAAGTTCTAGATGCACAGTCTCATTTTCATCAATATGATGAAATTATTGTCTGAACTCTTGTTAAGGGTTTGATAATTGTTCATTGATGTCTTGTTGCAGATCCTGTGCAAGTGATCTTTACCGAAGATCTCATTCAGACATTGGAAGGAAGCTACATTTCGCCTCTCAACTCTCCTCGCCAAAAGAGCGATAAGCAGGTAGCAAGAAGATTGGAAAGAGAAGGACAGTGACAAATAATGAAAGTCTGAATTATTCTGTCATGCAATGGAAAACTGCCGCCAAGCTTTATGTTAACACTTTACATGCGAACATTATCCACGAAGAAGCTGCCACGGCCATTGCGTCGTCGCAAGGCTGAAATGGACCGAATGATGTCGAGCTTTCTTTGTAGTGACCGAAGATTTACAAAGGTTATTCAAAAAGGAAGGGCCGTTTGGTCCTAAAAAATACATATATTCGTTAGACGTTTTTATTGGTGGGTTTAGTTTAGTACAAATCTACTTCACTTTTCTAGGTAATCACCGTTAACTTCCAAGCAATTTTCGTACCACTGCACCAGTATCTTTATTTTCCCTGCATAGAAGTTTATCACCTGGAAATTGAACCAGTTGACAACGGATATCTTGAGTTTCTCGTATTCAAACCGTTGTCCACCAAGCCACTGTTTCAAGCGCGAGAAGAGCAATTAGTTACTTGGTGCAAGGTAGGGACTGTAGAGTGGGTGATGAAAAAGTTTCCAAATAAATCTTGAACCTTCTCCTTGGTTCGGCTGTGGTCTGAGGTGACACGTTGTCATGGAGGAGGAGAATTCCAGACAGCACTTTCCCGCGCCGCCGATTTTTGATCGCACGTCTCAGTTTGGTAAGTGTCTTGCAGTATATGTCAGCTGTACCTGAGGTCGCACGTTCCATGAACTCAACTAAAAGAACACCCTATTCGTCCTCGAAAATGGTAGCCATCATTTTCCGACTCGAGTACGGAGATTGCTCCAATTTTTTTTTTTTTTGGTTTTAGTAAAGAGGAGTGGTGCCACTACATTGATTCATGTTTTGTTTCTGCAGTGGCGTAGAATATCCAAGTCGCGTCGCCTGTAACAATGTGCGAAAACAACTCATCTCCATCTTGTCGGTAGCGGTCCAAAAACGCTCGTACATTTGACATTCTTTGCTGTTTGAGTTGGTCAGTAATCATTTTTGCTACCCACCTTGCACACACTTTGTGATGTCAGAGCTTCTCAGCTGCAATCGTGTAAATTGGGGTGCATCCCACAAGAGGAAATTGATCAGCCAGGCAACTAATTGTCAGCCGTTGATCTAATCGAAATTCGTGGTTCACTTTCGCATGATTTTTGTAGAACAGCTGCAGAGCTGAGTGAAACTGAACCGTCATACTGCTAGACGCGTAAGAAAATTACTTATTCAAATTCTGATGCGTGGCAATGTGTCAAGCAGCTCCGTCTGCGCCACTGCTATTTTGTTACTTTGCTAATAGTAAAAGCTTGTGTTTCACAGCTGTTAAGGCAGCGTTGAGCGCGATGCATCAAAGAGTTCGCGAAAATGCGAAGCACGCACCTTTAACCGGATGGGTTACATTCGAGGATGGGATGTAGCGTCTGTTTGTAGAAACCATTCGTCTGAATTTCCCACTTCGGAAGTCCCAAAGTCAATTTTCCGAGCCTGGGAGATTGAAACACACCACGAATAAAAAGTGATGAACTGCGTCGAAGTCTCTCGGGCGTCAGACAGTCTTGCTAAAGTTGGGAATGCAGGACCTATCACACTACTACTCGGCGAGAATTATCACATTAAGTGGGAGAAAAAGTCAAAGTAAAATAAATATCGAAATCGAAATTCACCGCTTTTTCAGCTCTTTTTTTTCTGTGTCACGTGGAGCCAAGGGATCTGTGTCGGGAGAGCTTTATTATTCCCGCAGCTGCTACCATAGAGTTGCATGAGAGGTCGGCATACTACTGTGAGCGCCCGAGTTCGGAGCAGAATGCGGAAAGCGAGGTGACCTAGGAAATTATTTTAATAAAGCGTAGGAGACAGGAAGCCTTAATTTTGTTTTATATTGCGGAACGAAATAAATGTTGGGTGCGCGGAACACATTTTCGCGAAAAGCAGCAGTTCACTTCCATCTAGAAGTTGAAGCCATATTAAAAAAAGTTCAATAACTTACTTCTTGTGAAGCGTGGTATGACCTGGCACATCAGCATAGCAGGCCTGCCTGTTTGGAAATAAGTAATAAAATTGAGCAATGTTAATTGTGAGGCAATTGAAAGTCAAAAACGAAAGGGAAAAACCGTGAAAGCAGAAAACAAATACTAGAAAGTACATAGCGACGAGATGGTCGAAGTTTTAGCCCGTATAGTTAGGTCGTGCCACTTGGCGGCAATTCGGCATGATTATACTCCATGCATCAGCCTCAGCAAATCGTTCGTTTTCAAACCTTCTTACGGCGTCTTCACATACGCATTGCAAGTATTTATAATTGTTCGTGAAAATGGAAGGGATATAATGCTCTTCGAGTAAAAACTCATTGATAGTTATAAGCTCGCACTATGGAAAATTGCATTCTTAACAATGGTTTCTTGTCGCCCCGTTGAGCGATCTAATGTACCCATATGAATGGGTGATCTTTTTAGGCTACAAACCTTCCCGCAAAGGATGTTTTGCCGAAATGCACACTACTTTTTATTTTAATTGGATATCTTTTATGCTGTGACTGTTCTAGTCTTTCGGGTGTCCACAAATGTAATCACGAAGTGCTTTCCGATACGTTTTTAGAACATGATCGCAGAAAAGATGCCGAGATGCACTTCACCGGGATTCGATATAACTGCGGACCTAAATGATATTTTGCTTCTGTTTACCTGCTTATAAAGTCTCGCTAGCTTTATGGGACACGGTACTTTATATTTACATCTACAAATATGTAAAACATGTATATAATTACCCTTCTCGCCCCCTCCCGCCGCCTGCCGCTGTAATGCTCCTGGTGCGAATGCGGGTTTATGCATTAAGTAAAAATAAAAGAATACCAGTCGGAAGTGTCACCGCTGGGCCACCCCGCCCACACAACCTCACAAAATAACACAGCAGCTAAACACTGCGCTGGTGCCTTTAGCTACTATAACGGGCTGATATTACGCTCCCATTTTCAGTTTATGTATAAACCAGTACCAAGGGGAAATAATTTAAGCGAAGCTAGCACTAGCAACCAGAGGGTAAAAGGAGAGAGGAGGACCAATTAGTCTCACTACGGAAGAATGGATCGATGGATGGATACTATGAGCGTCCCCTTTGAAACGGGGTGATGGGTTGCGCCACGAAGCTCTTGTGATTATTTTGCTTTATGTCCGACATATATTTTTGAGAAAACACACGGATAGAAATAATTCCCGGCATCAAACCTTTTGAACCATTACTGCGAACTCTGTTTCCGTACGTTTCCGTTCTTCGAAGTCTCCCTAATTTTCTGCCACCAAACCTCCAACCGCTTCTTACTAATCTTATAGCGGACATGTTTACTCCCCTCCCCCCCCCCCCCCCCCGCTATCCCGGAACCCAAGGGCTTGAAGGAGGTCAGAGGATCCTAGACTGGCAGTAGGATAGATATTTCTCCACATTCCAATAAAACATGTTTCATCGTTTCCCTAGCTTTACCGCAGCAAGCACATGCGTCTTCATCATTGGTGTACCTCGCTTTATAACTACGCGTTCTAAGACATCCTGATCTCGCTTCGAAAAGTAAGGAGCTTCCCTTTGAGTTATCATAAATTGTTTCTTTCCTGATTTCGTTTGTTCCTTTGAGGTAGTCAGTGATAGCAGGTTTCTTTTCAATTGCCGCCACCCATGGCATTATCTCAGCCTCTTTCACTTTGTGTTTGACATTCTTTGTTGCCGTGTTGCTCACCATACCGGTCGCATACTTGCTGGTAAGCTTCCTAGTTCTTTTCTTCCATCCGTGAGTCAATTAATTGCATGTACAAATACCTTAACACCTATCACACTACATCGACTTTCTTCCTTCTTCCTCAGTCGTTCTTCAAAGTAAATTTGTCTCCAAACCGCCCTTACTTCAAAATTTGTCCAGCCCATATCACCCAGCACAGCTTCATTAGTAATCTTCCCGTGAACGCCCAATGCGAGGCGTCCCACTGACCTTTGGTCACCATCGAGTCCTGATTGCACCCCTTACTTCAAGCAAACAAGTGCATTTCCAATGTAAGCCCTCGAACCATTACACCTTCCTGCATACCCCGGAGCCCCTCGTACCTACTGTATCCCCATAACGCTCTGTGTTTCATTATGGCCGCATTTCTGTTCCCTTTTGCTATTACTGTTTTTTACTGTGCCTCCAGATATCTATCGCTTCGTTTATCCATACACCAAGGTATTTGTATTTTTTTACACGAGGCATTTCTTGGCCCTGTATTAACACTGTCTGTTCACTGTTTTCATTGAATATCAAAAAATTTACCACTACTACTTGGGAGCGACACCTACACAATAAATGCTCTGTTGATTGCTCCGCATATAGACGCGAATGCTTATTTGAATGCTTAAGTGATATTGCATGAAGCAATCCAACACTCATTACGCATAATATTGCGCCCACGCCGATTATACACCAGAAACAATATGAAGTTCTAAACAACTAAAATGGGTTTGGCTGACATTCTATGCATGGTTCGCTGACGCTTGGCAGCCGATCTGTACAACAACACTTCTATAAGACAATTTAAGCGAAGTGAGTGGAAAAAGTGAAAGGTAAGATAGGAAATCAAAGGAAGAGCTCAGTTTCTCCAACTTCGTTACCAAAGACACCCTACGTATGAAGTAGTAGGATGTCATACACAGCCTACGGTGACCATAATACTGGCTTGGAGCAAACCATTGGAATATAGGTCTGTACGACTTTTTAAGACGAAAGCCTTATATGCCTCATCGTTCAGTCGACCTTCAGCGTCCTTGAGCGAAAACTATGTCGTCAAAGCGATATCGTACACGATGACGATTCGTTGTAATTCACTTACTACACCGACCCGGCATCGTGTCCCACCTATATGCAAACGCTCACACAACCGGCCACCGTCGTCATCCTCTTATATGAGTAAGCAAGCAATGCTCGCGCAGGAGTTCTGATGGTGCGCGGGTGAATGCAAACAACGCTCACGCATCAATTTTGATGTTTCGCGGGCTGGCTTCCATCGCCACCGTGTTAATTAAAATAGATAAATTGAGGCACTCGAATTCATGACCTTCGGGGCGAGTCGAACCCACCACTTTTGGCGTTAAGGCGTACTTAATTAAGGCACTCGAACCCACGACCTTTGGCGCTAATTAGGGTGAGCCCAATTGGCACAGGTAGTTAAGGTAGCCTAAATTAAGCCTCGAACCAGCCGCTTTGGCCACAAAAAAACAAAAGGTAACAACGCATTCGAATTAGAATGCTCTACGATACGATATTTGCAATGGGCCGCCTCCTTAGTGCGTATTTAAGGAAGAAAGTTGTGTTCGCATGTCAGGAGTAGCCGTCGCTTGAAGTTTGCCGTTCTCTCCGATACAGCTCGGTATAGCCCTACATGTTACGCTGCTAATACACTCGATCGTGAGAAAGATAGCCATCTCCGTACGCATCATTAAGAACAGGGCTAAGGCGACTTGTTAATTCTCGATAATGCGGAGAGAGTATTATTAGGCAAATTTGGCCTAGGGGTGCACTTTGCGTGCTTTGACCTTCCTGGGCATATTGCGTATGGCGATATCGTGGTTGCAGGCAAGTGTCCTCCGCTTACAGCCGTTACGTGACCTACGGGATATGCTTCAGGATTTGAATTCTCGTGGCGAAGCTCTCAGTACCGATGCTATTCCGATGTGCGCCTACAGAAGCAACTAACACACGCAACGCGCTCGGTTTTATGGCAGTAGCGCACACGAGCCGCCATTAGCGATGACCTAGCGGCCTCCCTGAGACGATTACGAGCGAATTGAGAGTACGTGCGCGAAATAAAAAGCGACGAATTTGGGTAGAGCTACGGGCACAGAGACATTACAAGGCCTCGCGTGTCGAAACCGGTGCGCGGGACATACCACACGCGAAAGTGTTAAGTGCTTAAGCTGTGAAAGTGCTTTGCCTGTGTTTTAAAACGCACCATGGTGGCTCCGTGGCTATGGCGTTCTGCAGCTGAACACGATGACATTCAATTCCCGGCTGCTGCGGTAGCATGCCGTTATCGACAGATTGCTAGATTACCGTGAGCTGACGAACGGCTAACAATTCCCGCGTTGCTTAAATTATTATGCAGCGTTCCGCTACACACTCTCTCTCACAGCTTCTGCGTTTTTCGGGGTTGTTAAACCTCGCATATTTTCTTATCCTAACAAACCGGATAAATCCAGTTATTCTCCTATACCTTTTGCCTCAGATTTCTCTCTCTGTATCTCTATGGCACCACCGGTTTCGTTGCTGAAGTTGTACTAGCATGGCACTGCTACTTGTCTCATGCTCACTGATTATATGTATGTGTAATGAGCAGGATTTTCTGTTTGGATTTTCTGACCCTCTCAATGGTATAATTAAGTGGAAATCGCATTGTGCTAATTTTTTTTTGTCTACGGCCCTGTGTCGGCTTGTTGCTTGGCTTCCCAGGTTGCATGGTCCAGTCAGGTATTTCCTCAGCCTTTGTCCATGTCTCCCATGAGAGAAAGTATAAAAGAAAGAAGGAAGAAATAAAAGAAAGAAAATGGTGGCCCTCCTTGACATTTGGGAGATAAATTTCCGAAAATCCAGGCAGAAACTCGCCTGGGAATTGTCTAAGCATGAGAAAGTGTTGTGCCTCTTGCTCAACTCTACGTAGCCCGGTGTCATTATAAGTGTTATGAAACTTGATCCGACCAGTATGAACGACAGCGCTGGGGCAACACGAATTGCTGCGGATTGCTGCGGAACGTGAATTGATGACGCAAGCAAACTACTGCAGGTGGCGGCGCCCGGTGCGCTGATTACTTTCGAATTTTACACGACCGCTGTTCGTGAAGTTGGTGACCGCTCTTTAGCGCCTTATCTATGCGCGTCGATAATCAACCGTACTCCGGCGCGGGTGGCGTATGGTGTGACGGCGCGGGCCCTATCTTGAAAGTGATCTGCGATGGGGACATAGTCCAGCGAGTGCTGCCAGCTTCGCGCCGCTGTGTTCTCGCCGCTTAGTTCGCGCTGAAGCGAGAAAAAGCCCGACGGCCACTTACCTCACTGCTGCGAGCCCTATCTTGAATACGATCGTCTTACATGAAGGACAGACGAGTTTTCTTGTTGGGTAGGCAAAGGAATCATTACGCATTTAAAAGGTAGAGGTACAGGCCCGAGCTTCTATGCTCTAAACCTGCTACGCTGCACTGGGGAACGTGAAAATGAGAATGAAAGTGCGATGGAGGATAATGACCGGGCTAGTGTTGCGACAGATGCTGGTCATTAACAAAGCATCGTACTATTTTCAGTATTGTGCGAAAATTGTATCATGGCCCTTTACACAGGCCGGTCTGTGTGGTAAATGTGGAATGGTGCTAAGGACCCAAAATAACGACTTCCGAGAATTACCGACTGGAAAGAAATGAAGATTGGCTAGTCATGTAGTGCGTAAAAAAGACAACTAGTTGTTTGTTAGGATAAAAAATTTATGTAGAAACCCAACTGAAGTTGTCTAAGTATGCGTAAGCATTGTACCACTTGCTCATCTGAACACAACCTGGTGTCATATTCAATCTTTCCAAATTTGATTCCACCAGAATAAACACTTATCAACCCTTATCAGTCGTTATCAATCTTATCGGACATGTGACCCTTATCCACCCTTCTCGGTTGTTAATAACCCTGCCGGACTCGATCCTACCCTTATCAATCCTTATCGGTTGTTATCAACCTTATCACAATTGTATTGACCTTTGTAAACCCTAACAGTCCTTGTCAACCATATCACACACGATCCGACCCTTATCAACTCTTATCGGTCTTTATCGAACATATCGGACTTGATCCGGCCCTTACAATCCTTATTGGTCCCCATCAAAATTGCTTCGACAACTATAAGTCCTTGTCGCTCTTTCGCACTTTATCCCTCCGCGTCGAACCATTATCAACCATGAGGAGTCCCATATTACCCCTCATCACTCCTTATCACCCTTATGAAACTCATTGACTGGGTATCTGTCTGTGTTGCGCGACGCGAAGCGGATAAGCCCTCAGACAATGGCTGCATTTCGGTCGGTGAGGGAACGCGCCAAGGAAGGGGTATCCCTCAACCACAGAAACGCATCGGGGATGTTGCGTGTTTTGCATTATATTTTCGCAATATCGCAAATTTTATAATGTCTACAATGCTCCAAGTCGGCTCTGCATGTGCTCCTGGAGATGACTTTTATTCCACCATCACCGAATCTTTCAACAAAGCGTTCATAAAAACTGTTCTCCTTTGAAGTTGCATGGTTTGGTACCGCCGCTACAAAACATTCATATGATTCATATACTCGTATATTCACCTTCTGCAAGCGTGGGTGTTTAGCCCAGTGGGTAAGACAGTCGGCTTCTGAGCGTGGGGTCGTAAGTTAGAAAATCACCACCACTAAAGTTTTGATGCGAAAGCGTCAAATGGCCAATTGAGCGAAAAAGCTGGCGTCTATATTTTGTAGCCGTGAAAATGAACCTAAAGTCTCATTGGCAGCGACGCCACGTCACAAGTGCACCTCAGTGGAGCAGAGCGGGGGAAAGGGGACACCCAGCTGCTGCCGCATTAGCGCTCCAGGTTTTGCATGAGGGGATAGAACATCGCTGCGGCACCATATCACCCTCGCCGTCGCTCTCTGAAGCCGGCGCATGCTCCTTATTTTTCTCGCTCACCCCCAGTGGACTTAACAGCTGCGAACGCCTGCCTGCCCTGGAGGCCGCTGTTGGTTCGACGGTCTCTCGTCGCGCAGGTCGTCGGTGGCATGCGGCGTTGGCACTGCCAGCTGCTGCTGCTTGCTGGCACGGGCAGTACGTACCGTCATGGCGCATTTCTCTAAGCGCAAAACTCGAAGGACCGCTCAGCGGAGTTGAGTTCGAAGTAATTCACAACTTCACAACTCATAATAAGTACTTAGGTGGGCTCAAACTTTTTTGTTTGCTTTCAAATTTATTCTGTTTCTTATACATTAATTTCTTTATGGCGATTCGTCCTACGTGACGGATGGATAGGTTTCCTTGTTGGGTAGGCACAGAAATGCTCAAAGATTTAAAAATTTTCGTGATGAACAGAGGGAAATGAAGCATCCCAGACATGATCTACATCACACCACGATCTCAGTTTATAACGAAACAAAATGGTCACCAGGTTATAGGGAAATCCAGTCGAGGACACCAGAGCAGGTGGAGGTTAGTATTCAAAAGCATTTATTTTTTGCACGAGTTCGATTTCTGTTTTTTTTTGCCTTTTCACTATGCCCAAGCATTCAAAAATGTGTTGCAACAAAAATTATGTTTCTATCGTGATTACAGTTACAGCGAGTTTTCCATACTATATGCTCGTATTCCGAAACTAACTGCACTGGTTTCTAAAATAAGTGACGTTTCCTTTATATTAATAATATTTAAAATGCGTTCTAAGGTTTACGTTGATGGTAACGTAAACGGATATCGTCTAACATAGTTTTTTGTTTGTAATCATTTCTAAATCTCTAAAAACGGTCACAAGGGGGATGCACGACACTCGTAGATTGTTTGTTGTTTACCTTGGTGAGGCTTCGTTCCACGATTTTCATGAGTGTTGACGCAGCTACGGTAGAACATTTAGGTCATTTAAACCGCATTTTGACCAGCATGGTTAAGTTCAGAGTATACACAAGACAAGGAAGAGGAAGTTCGCTGGGAACACGACGAATGGGCTGTCTTCTGAACAAGTAGACGCGGGTGTCTCGGTGACTGCCAAGAATCTTGGGGACATCACGGAAACCTCCGAAGCTCCGCTACCAGATTCTACGCTCTAAGGAAACAGGATAATGGAAATTGATATCCTTTCTTGTGTTTCCATCGCTGGCATGTCATGAATGCATGAACGCATCACTGAAGCTCGAGGAACGCTCTCGCCGAGAGATTCACTTGTGCGGTCGTGTGTGCCGAATAAGCGTTCGAGCACGTATTTGACACACCGACAAAGGCGGGGCGTGCCGATGAGAACAATGTTCGTCTGGTTTGCGCGATGCGCCCGTTAGAGAAAGGGAACGTGGGTGCGGCAACGTTCTGCAAAGTGATGAACATGCCTTACCCTCCACGCCACTCAGCCTACAACAAAACAGCGTCTCGGCTTTCTGCAGCGGCTGAACAAGTAGCGTTGAAGTCAATGGCTCATGCTGTTGCAGAAGTTCGTCGTGTTGTGGGGAGGGACGAGTGTGGCGTTTCAGGTGATGGAACATGGCCGAAGCGTGGACGGGTTTGCGTCTGTGAGTTCTGTTGACACAGGAACAGTTATTGATGTTGAGGCCCTTTCTAGCTCATGCAAGTCTTGCAAAACCAACATCAAGTTGAGCCCGAAAAGTGCTTCGTACCAGGAGTGGAAGACAAACCACACTTCCTGCCAAGCAAACCTCGAAGGAAGTGCAGGAAGCATGGAGACGATTGCTTTATACAAAATATTTGCGAGGTCAGTATCAACAAGAGGTTTGAAGTACCTGGAATACTATGGTGATGGTGATTCTGAGAGCTAAGCCACTGTAAAATACATGTACAGAAAGGACAGTGACCAGAAACTCGAATGCATTGGGCATGTGCAGAAGCGTGTTGGCTGCCGCCTGAGGAAACTCAACAAGACAGTGCGTTGACTTGGTTCTAAAGGAAAGCTCACTGGTTCCATCAATGACCGCCTGCAAAACTACTACGGCATCACCATAAGAGTTAATGTCAGAAACATTTCTGGAATGAAACACTCTGCCCTAGCCAGTCTTTTTCACTGCAGCTCTACAGACAAGCATCCAAGACATGACCTGTGCCAGCTTGGACCGAAGAGCTGGTGCGGGTACAGAAGGGTAGAAGCACTCGGCCAAGCGAAGTAGAGCCGACCAAATCTTTAACTAGCGTCAGCGAGCGGCGACTTTTTGTGCGCCAGCACTTTAAATTAGGAACAAACCTACAAACGACTGTGCTATCTTCCCGGGGCTTGTGAGGATAGTTATTTGTAAGTTTGTTCCTAATTTAAAGTGCTGGCGCGCAGAAAGTCGCCGTTCGCGCAAGCTAGTTAAAGATGTGGGCCGCCGTACATGCACAAAGGAGCGCTTCAAAACGACGTGCTTAACAGAGTGAAGGCTGTGTACAGTGATTTGGATTCGGATGGACTATTGAAGTATCTGTATGGAAAAACACGAAAGTGCAAATGAGTGCTTCAACTGTCTCATATGGCGGCGGCTTCCCAAGGAGGTATATGTAAGCTTGCCTACAGTACTGTTTGCCCTGCATAACGCCGTGACACACTTTAATAATAGCAGTGAAAGCACCCTGGATATGCTCTGGCAGACTGGCATAGAACCAGGGTACTACACGACAACAGCTTGCATTGCCCGGCATCACTGGCGCATGCATAACGCTCTACGCAAATCAACTGACGGGACAAAACAGGCCAGGAAGAAAAAAATGAGTAGCCACACGAGCAAAAGGAGACTCTAATGCCTCTCACGAGGGAGCCAGCTATGAACCTGGTGCATTTTAGGCCTATATGTGGTGTTTTTGACATCTTTCGCGCGGTCTGAAACCTTTGTTCGCGTTGTTATCAAAAGATGTTGCTCCACCTGATGTGACGCAAGCTTGGACATTTTTAGGCGTGTGACTAAAATTTTGTATAATGATTTCCCACATATATGTGTGCAATGAACCTCAATAAAAGAAATTGATGCAATATTTTTGAATTGACAGCTCATTATGCATATAAATTTCGGCCCAATCGGCATTTTTTCGTCCTTCTTGGTTTTTTCAGACATTACTTCCTCAATATTTATCGTATAACATTTATCCTAGTTGCATGCATAGCTCCGACGTTTAGCTAAACAAATACCAAAGCTCCATTCAACTCAGCTGTCCATTAGTTACTTATTATAGCTGGCGTGACTAGCACTTTTAACACATGTTTTGCCAAAAAACCTGCCAAAAGTAAACAACTAACATCTTGCACTTTAAATAGTTTGGTAAATTAAATAAGACATGCTCATTCCGAAAAAAAATATTTCAGCCTTAACTTCTTTTTAAATTTTATTTTTTAGTTGACTACCACTAAGGGTGCTCATAGACAAGGTGTGTTAGACGGACGCAATAATAATAGCATTAATAGCAAGACTGCATCAGGGGATGCAGTCTTGCTTTTAGAACGCTGGTCTACCTTTCACAATTTATTCGTAAGTATTGTTTCTTATTTAAGAATTGTTGTGTAGAAATGAGAGCATAAACGTAACAAGGACATCGTACTCGGATGAATAGCGGCTGCGTTTTGAATTTGGCTTTAGTAACTACTAAATTTACTGCAGCTATTTACGGAAAACACTTATGTCTTCCACACGTGTCTTTTCACGATTACTTCGAGACTAATGTTGGAAAAATTACGTCTGTCTGGACGTATATAAACAGGCCGAATGCTAATTGAAGCTAAACAAACGGCGATAACCGCCTTGGTGAGGGGAATCTCCTATTTCTAACTAATATATCCATCTGATTCACCCGAAAATTTTCACAGTGTGCTTCTTTCTTACGTGCTATGCTGCTAGAAGGGTGTACTCAACATATTGACTATATGTGCAATATCCTCAGGCTTCTCAGTCTTCTGGAAACGCGGTACATACTTGCGCACGAGGTTGAAATGAAAGCGGAAATGAAAACCATCAAAATTACAAAGTGTCATTATCCGCCGCGTAACAATATCCTTAATGGACCGGAGATAAATTCTCCGTGACAATTTTTTTATTGCTTCTTTGTTTTTCGCGTATCCTAAATCTCGCTGGAGCTTTGGAGGTTTTTCTGGAGACATGAACAAAAAGCTCCTGCGGGTAATGTAAGAGCTCCAAAAAACAATGATGGCTTTCGA
Source organism: Dermacentor silvarum (assembly GCF_013339745.2). NCBI lineage: Eukaryota > Metazoa > Arthropoda > Arachnida > Ixodida > Ixodidae > Dermacentor > Dermacentor silvarum. Next base: position 102,897,511 of record NC_051161.1, on the reverse strand, counting down.
GTTCAACATCATCAACAACAACAACAACAAAAAACAAAACATCACTTTCTTTGAATTACTTGAGCGTCAGCGCTCAGTGAACCCTACTTTTACTTTACATGGCAACCGCTGCTCTCTAATGAGATTTGGGCCTATCAAACGATGCGTTTTATTTGTTCTCGTGAACCATTGCACTGTGGAATAAAATTTTGAAGATTAAAACGCGTGATCAGCGGTTTCTTGTTAGTTTCCTTAGCCATATAGTTCACTGTTCCCCCCTCACTCGGACTTGCGTCTTTTCTTGTCCCCATGTATTTACAGTAATTTATTTGCGTATTTCGCTACATGAGATCGTCGCGCCCCCAACTGTTGCAGCTTCGTTGCCTATGTTGTGCATGATTCTGTCATTTTGTAGATCAATTGGCTTTTTCCTAAATCCTCACACAAAGGAATGATGCTTGAAGGTCCAAGTTATAGCAACTGTGTGCTTATATTTGAACGCGTGTCTAGACTTGTACTAAGTTAATTTCTCAGAAGTATTAGGAGTAACCGAAAACCATATTTCAAGTCGCGTTGTTCCAGGAAAAATATTCATATTCATACCGATGCATTAGCATTGTATAGGAGCCAGCTATACCAGCTCAATAACGTCTCAACTTTTAGGGGATAACCTCCCCGTTGCAGCTTTATTTAGTTTGTTTTCTCCTGTCGTTTCTTCATCAGTTGATGGGCATGAGATAGCTGGCTGGAGTGTAGCCTTCCTCTTTATATTCATTCCTTAAATAAGCATGAATGAGAATGAGGTTGCCGCATATGCCTTTAACTGTATCTTGATACAAATATTGTAAGAGTATGTTGTGTGC